>NC_045429.1:243127996-243470496 GCF_902635505.1 Sarcophilus harrisii
AATTTTTTAATATCTAGGATATTTCCCATGTTTATTTTTTTATTGCTTCTCTTAGTTTTATCTTCCAATCTCTTCATCTCTTGAGCAGCTAGGTGGTATAATAGAAATAGCACTGTCTGATGGTGAGAAGACTTGAGATCAAATCTAACATATACAGCCATGTAGCCTTAAGAAAGTCATTAAACTTTTGTTTGCCTCTATTTCCTCAACTGTAAAATGGGAGAAATGATTGGACTCAAGTGATGGAGTGTTTTGTTTGTGACAGAAACTGGCTTAGGAGACCAGTGTCTCTGGATCAAAGAATATGCCAGATAATAAGGTGCAGGGAGACTGGAAAGGGAATAAAAAGCCCAGGTTATGAAGGGCTTTGAATGGCAAATAGATCATCCTGCATTTGCTCCTGAAGACAACAGGAAGGCACTGAAGTTTATTCAGTTTGAGAGGAGGAGGATTGTAGGAAGGGTTGACATGAAGGAATATGTAATTTTGGAAAATCATTTTTGTGCTTGAATGGAGAATGCATTGCAGTAGTGAAACATTTAGGGCAGATAGTCACCTGAAGTTCATTGCAATAATCAAGGTGTGAAGTAATGGTGTTTATTATAACAATAAATACTATTGGAAACTAAGGATTCTAACCAGCCCATTTTGCATTTTTATATTTTCAAGTCTATCATTTCTTTCATTTGTCTCTTTCTGATGTCCTTGGATTGATTTTTATTAAATTCGTGTTTCTTTCTCTGATGTACTGGGTTCTTTAAATATATATATATATATATATATATATATATATATATGCATAAACAAATATATATGTGTACACACACACACACACACACACACACATATATATATATATATATATATATATATATATATATATATATATATACACACCTTGTTCTTTGTCATCCATTTCAGCCAGATTATGTCATCTTCATATATTATAAATGACCTTAGTCTGCATATCAGAATTTGCTTTTTAACTACTCTCAACATTCAAATTTGAGGCATAATTTCTATTACTAAGGTAAATTTGTTAATGCATGTAAAAGTTAAAAAAAAAAAGAGTAGGTATCTGTTTGGACTATTTTTTTTTTCATGCTTCTGTCACTTTAATTTCTTTTTTTTTTTTCTCACATCTATTCAGTAGGACAATGAAGGAGATATTACATTCTCACATACTTAGGCAATTTCCTGGGCACATATCATGTCTGCAAAGGTTAGGAAAAAAAGAAAAAAACCTCATGGATTCTCTAATTAAAACATTTTTCTGCATCTAAATGTCATTCAAATTTATCTATACAGTTCTTTTCATTTTCCATAGATTTTAAAGTCACCTAACTGCTATTTTCTGTCCTATTAGAACATATAGCTGGATCTTGTGCATTTTACTATCCGGTAGTCTCTTGAGCCTCTGTAGCTGAATGCTTGCAAAAACCTTGTAATTGATATTTAGTAATGTCACTGACCTCCGTTTCCAAATATCTCCCTAGTATCTTTTTAAAAGATCACCATTGTTACCACATATTCTCATTTTGCTGGCCATTTTAGCTTTCTTCTTCCTGCCCATGAAAATAGAAGATACAGGTTCACTCTGGCAGTTCTCAAATGTCTCACGGAGTTCAGAAGTGAGGTCATCAGACCCAGGAGCACTTTGCTTCTTCAACAACTTGATCATGCTACTCACTTCTTGAGCTTTAATGTCAGATCTTAAATCATTTATCTCTTCATCCTTTGATACCCTTACATTATCTCACATCCTTTCCTCTTCTCTAAGTGGCTTTTCTTGTTCTTGAAACAGTTTTCTAAAGAACCACTCCATTATCCACCAAAATTCCATCTTCATCGAGTTGTTTTCATCTCTTAAGCTATGACCACTTTCTATTTTTTTATTGTACACTCTAGGATGTCTATTTGTAAAAACATCTTTATTCTTATTTGATCTTTTCTTTCTTACTCTCAACACTTCAACCCTATCTATAAGGAACTCTCTAAATTGTTCTCTGCCTTTTAGTATTTCTGCTCCAAATTCTTTAATTTTTTCTCTTGCTATTTATGTACCACATCCCACCTTTTTTAAAATCTGAGAAGATAAGTTAAATATCTATTAATATATTTGAAGCCATTGACCTTGCACTCTTTAATATCAAGTTTGGAAAAAATAATTGCCTCATGGCTGACTGGCATTCTAAAGGGGGAGAGAATCCTTCTGAGTTACAACTCTTTTCTAATTCATATTTATTTATTTTCTAACCAAAAAAAAATCTTTTTCTCCACAAACACTGCATAAATATCACAGCTGACATGTAATTAGCTTTGAAATAGTTAAATATCTCATACTCCTTGATTCAATACTCCAGTTACTAGGAAAACACTCCAAGGGTATTAATCAACCTAGGAGTAGCTATACAAATTCTGGTACAGAAATGAAATAGAATATTATAAAATAAAGTATAATGATAATAGATGGCATAGGAGACAGAAAAAAAGGCTAAGATCAAGAGTAGAGGTAGCTGATTGACAGAGTCAAAAGAACATTGAATTTTGAGTTAGGAAAGCTGATTTTTCTCTCTCAGCATCTGATTCCTTATCTATGAAATGAAGCTAAAATAGAATTGCTACTGAAAGATTGTTGTTGTGATAAAATTATATATGCAAACACTATACATCTTAATTTACTAAATAGTACAAGAAAAAAAAAATTCCTACCTGAAAAGCAAGTACTTGGAGGAAAAGTACCTCTAGTGCAATAAAGTACTTTTAAGTATTCCTAATGAAAAGACTAGAGCTGCGTAAGAACTTTGAAATACAAACACTGAATCTCAAAAAAATATTTCTAAACAGGTAAATTTATTTGAGGAATTGGAAAATGCTAGAGGATGAGGTGCTATATACTAACATTCTAATAGACTGAAAGAATTAACTGTTTCTTCAGAATTTTTCATTATTGAGGAAGTTAACTAAAACTGCATTATTGGTTAATTTTATTCTGATGGTTTAAAGAAGAAAAGGTCTCAAGAGAAGGAAGGTTAACAGAAAAAATATACTAATATAGAAAGCAGGCAGAGGTAACAGAATTGCTTTTTTTCATAATTTAGATGATTAAGAAATTTTTTTCACACATGGAAGGAGAGATTGGGAAAGCAAACACCAAATGAGCCTCATTCATTTGAAATTAACAAAAGAGAATTACACACACACACACACACACACACAAACACTCAAAATACCATATCCACAAACTTAAGTATAGTTTGTTGTAGAAGCCTATCACAAGCAATATAGAAAAAAAAGTGGGGAGAAGGAAAACAGGAATGAAGGAAAATCAAAACAAACTTCTGGTTCTAAAAGAGAAATTATTTACAAGTGAGAACTAAAGAAAAATGAAGAAAATAAAATATGAGGAAGAATCTTAGATTTGGGTCAGGCAATAAAAATGGATTAACAAATTAATGCATAAATATAAAAAGATCTTAGTGCAAAAACAGAAACAAACAGCAGAAATTATGATTTCAGAGAATCATAGTATGTACTGACACACAATCATGTAAGCAGAACCAAGAAAAACAATTTAAACAATGATAAGGATATTGTAAAGAAAAATAATTTTGAAAATTTTAAAAGCTCTTCATCAAGTAGTCTGGAAAGGATCTCTCATGAGATGTGCTATCTACTTCCTGTCAAAGAAGTAATGGGACCAAAGTTCAGAAATATATTTTTGGATATAATCTATTAATAATGTAATTTAACTTGACTATATTTATTAGTTTGGAAGATGGGACAAGTGGGGGAGAGATCCAAAAATAATTGCTTCAAATATATTATATATCTTTTCCAGTAGCAAACAATTTGAAATAAAGATTCATCTCAGATATTCCTTCCTGGTCTTGAGCTATGGTTTTACAATACTTACTCTATGAAAGTTATATATTTGTTTGTTTGGGCAAGTCTCTTGATTCCAAGTTATTTTCTTTTTTTCTTGCCGTTTTCTACATTATGACTTGAAATCTTCTATTATTTCTTAATCCTATAATGTCCAAAGACAATTTCTCTTCTTGCTTTAATCAGATGTTAATAAAATAATTTTTTTCTTCCCTTTGTATTTTATGCTCTCAAAACCATTTCAGTTTTGCTTATCATTTAATTTTAAGAAGTTTTCAAAGATATGTATTTTTAAATCACAATGTTTTTACAAAAGTGTCTTCTCACAGAAGGCACTGCTGCAAAATGTTTTTCACTCCTAAATTACTAATGACTTGTCCTGATTACATAGTGAAAGATGATAACTTAAGCAAAAATTACCTATAGAATAATATCTTTATGCATACTTCTTATCCCTGAAAGATAAATAGCTGCAATGTACTTTATTCTAATGTTATTTTTCACAGTAGCATTCCTCAGCCTTAACTTAGAACTTTCTTGCTAATTGGATTATGAATACCTCTCAATTTCTTTTAAATTAAATGATGATATCCCCACACAATTATGCCTAAGCTTGAATAAATTACTGAGAAGATGTTTTCATTGACCCGGTCTTTTTTTTCCCCCCTTCTAATACAAAATTCTTATTTCCAAGGTATTAAATGAAAACATCTATGCTTCTTGATTTCCATTTAATTGACTTAATTATTAGAAAACTTGGTGTATAACTTTTTGTAGAGATATTACTCTTCTCCTTTAAGAAGTAGACCCTCACTATAGATTTTCATCTGAAAGAATCCCTTTACTATTATTTTCCTCCTCACTATAGTTAAATGTTTCCATATTTTCCCTTTTCCTCCTGTCTTCTTTTTTTCTGTTGTCTCTCATATATGACAAAACACACAAACCAGGAATATCTACTTTCTCTCCATTGGTCTCTTTTGTTGTAGATTAACTGAAATATAAAAATTGGCTCAGAGTCACAGGCCTAATAACAGTTTTCACAGTGCTTGGTACATAATAGACATGTAATAAATATTTTGACTTATTCAGTGTTAACTGAAGCTACTAATATGGAAAAAAAATACAACTATTTTACAGTTATATTCATTATCAAGGAGAAAAGTCTTCAGACAAGAAAGAGAAAAAAAAACTTCATAAAGAGAAGATTAAATCCAAAAATAGATGAAAAGATAAATGATAAATTGCAGACCCAAATTAATTGCATCTTAGATGTAATTTAAAACTGCTATTATTTTATCTTCAAGTATGGATGGATCACTAACATTGCAGATCATTTTGTTTGATGTCAGTAACTCATTTCAAGAAAAAAAAAACTAAGAAATATTAAAATACTTAATAAACTCTTAAAAAGCAAAACAAAAACTATTATGATGATTTCACTAAGAACAAGTTATGCCACATTAGTTTCCTTTTTTTATAAGTTTTTCTCTCAAAAGTGAGCATCATAGGAATATCAATATATGCTCTATCTTAATTAAAAATTATTGGTAAGGTCTAATGTTTTTGAATAAGATTTTAAAGAATTCTTAAGTTTGAAAATGTGATAACTCTATTAATAGTTGACAATGTTCAAAAAGCAGAGCTCTGTCAATGCCAATGTCAGCTTTAAAGGATGTAATAAACTCTCTAATATAATGTCATAGGATTCTGTTCTGGGACTCTGTCTCTATCTCTGTATATACATATATATATCTATATTCAGGTATTTATAAATACATGGGTATACATATATATGCATATATATGTGTGTTTATCATTCTTTCCCCATATATATATATATAGAAAGAGATACATATATGTAAATATAATAAGGAACACAAGTATATAAAGAAATGGATACAACTGTCACATAAAAGGAGAATATATAAGGCTACACACACACACACACACACACACACACATACATACACATGTACATGCCAAATATACACTCATATGTGTGGGTATATATGTAAATGTATGTATCCCTGTATATGGATATTGATATCATACAGAGAAATATATCTAAATCTATCTGTGGGTGTGTATATCTATGTATCTACCTATCTCTCTATATATATATGTGCAGAAAGAGATATGTCAATATAACAAGAAATATAAATCTGTTAAGAAATGACTACAACTGTCACATAATTGTGACAACTAGATGGCTTAGCGGATAGGATCTGGATGGGCCTGAAGTCAGGATGATTAGTTGTGTGACTGGGGAAAATCACTTAACCTCTTTTTGCCTTAATTCATTGAAGAAGGAAATGACAAAACCCACTATTTTTTTTAAAGAAAACATCATGGATAGTATGTTCCATGGTGTTAGGAATAGACATGACTGAACAGTTATACACAATGAAGAAGGTCGTAAATTAATTAAACTTGTCATTAAGCAATTGTATACTAAAAAGAGAAAAGTATCTGCTCATATGATAAGGATGAAAGGTTATAAATGCACAGGGATCATCCTCCACTGGTCCTTTATTAAATCGGAGAAAGAAAATAAGGTTTCTAGAATGCTGAATAGAAACATTCTTGTGAACTGGTAAGATGAGGGCAAGAATCTTACAGAATAAGACATGGGCAAGAGGTGATCTATGGCAGGAAGTAGCAAACCAGATCATTTAAGATGAAGGAAATCCAAATATTTATTCTAAATATAACTTACTAAGAATAAGAGTAAAATGACATATTGCAGACATCTTTAAATATTTGAAAGAATGCCATATGTGAAGCAGGTTGTAGTCCCTTTAAGAAACTGTTTCCTATTGAACTGTGATTCCTTTCAGATTCCCAGTCCCTCCTGGCTGAGGCATATCCTCCCCAGACAAGCTGTCTTTCTGGGATGCCAGAGCCTTTGATTCAATTACAAATCCTGGTCAAGGCCATCCTCAGCAACGAGATCAACTAAATCATTTCCAATGGAGCAGTAATGAACTGAACCAGCTATGCCCAGAGAAAGAACTCTAGGTGATGACTAGAAACCATTACATTGAATTCCCAATCCCTATATTTATGCCCACCTGCATTTTTGACTTCCTTCACAAGCTAATTGTACAATATTTCAGAGTCTGATTCTTTTTGTACAGCAAAATAACGGTTTGGTCATGTATACTTATTGTGTATCTAATTTATACACCTACTGGTCATCCTGCCATCTGGGGGAGGGGGTGGGGGGTAAGAGGTGAAAAATTGGAACAAGAAGTTTGGCAATTGTTAATGCTGTAAAGTTACCCATGCATATCACCTGTAAATAAAAGGCTATTAAATTAAAAAAAAAAATCCTAGTCAAAAATCATCCCTTTGTATTCCAATAGGAGATCCAGCCTGTCCCAGCCCCCACTGGGTCTGATCTGCTTGGACTGTCCCAGCCCCGTCTAAGACAATATAAAAGATCCAAACTAAAATCCTCTCTTTGCAGAGGTTCCAAACCTCTATGGAGCTTGCTATGCCAAGGGTCCTCTGTCCACTGGAATATTCTTTTCCAGTGCTATCCTCTCTTTACCTACACCTATTTCCCTAACCAGACTTTATGCCTCTCTGACAGGATTTCTAACCTTCCCTATAATAAACTTCTTTTATTAATCTAGGTTTTCGGGTCTGTAAATTCCTTTACAGAGAACCTCTCTGCTTCCAGAAGGGAGTCCCCAAAACTCCCTACCCTTGCACCGAATCCTAAGGGGTTGCAGGGGAGCCAAACCTCTCCATTTGCTTCCCTGAACCTTGAATCTGCCACTAGACCTTATCATTTAACACCCTGACCACTAGAAACCCTAATCTCATTTTGGTTCCCTACATTTAGACCTAATTAACATGGAAGAAAAAAATGCATTACTCTATTTTAGATCAATATGCAGACATAGAATCAATAAGCAAAAATCTATAGGTTGATAGATTTCAGCTTAATTTAAAGAATTACTAGGAATTAGAGTTCTGTAAGAATTTAATAGGTAATGAGCTTCTTATCAATAGAAGTGTTTGGTGAATTGCCTCATAGTAAGGTAAGGATTCCTAGATGACATTCCTGAATGGAGTGGGAAATTGTACTAGATTATCTATACTCGTTAACACCCTTAGATTAATTTTAAGTGGTAATTATTTACTTGGCTCATGTGACTTAAAATTTAGGAAAGTGAGGAGATTATGAGCTTTCTTCATTTGTTTTTGAAACTGTTTGTCTCTAGAAGACAATTATACCACTTAATGTTTTTTAGACTTAGATTCCCCCCTTTATTTACAAAGGCAATTACAGTAACTTAAATACTGAAGTTGTAATTTCATATAACTATTACATATATCCTTATAATTTTTTTGCATTTTTCCTCATTATAAACCTTGACCTTCAGTTTTTTTTATTCACATTGCTTTTCAAGAAGTACTTTGTACAATTTTTAAAAGTATATAGCAAGAAAGCAAATGAGCCATTTTCATTGTGCCTATACAAAATGTTTTCTAAATATATTAAGTAATTAACTAATAACATTCCTAATTTTATCACCAAAAAACTTACTTGTACTTTAGCGAGTTTTGTGAATTGCTATTCTATGAATTTGTTAACAGAACAGTGGGGTAATGAATAATAATTATGGAAAATTATATTCAAATTGGAGTGAGTTTCCTGTTATTAATCAATGAGGCTTGCTCTTGTAATGAAATATAAAATTGTTCTCTTTTGGGCAGTATCAGATGTAATGTGAATACTTTATAGAAGCTTTTCACTGGGCAGCTTTGTTCTGTTCTGTGCTGAGATTCATATAGATGAACAAAGCATTTGGGCATGAAAGTTGTTTATTTCATTCCTTTTGCTTATTAAAAATAATGTTTTTCAAGGTTAAGTTAAGAGACTTTGATATATTGATTGCAAGGTTATTTTTCAATTTTCTGTTTTAAATTCAAAAGATTAGTCCATAGCTTTTCTCCTACAAAAAAAAAAAAAAGTAAATCATTTAGTAGTTTAATTTTGCTCTTTTGTGCAACATGTTTTTAGTACATAATAGGCAAGATTCTTTCAGAATGCAAACTACACGCTGTGCCTTTCTGAACAACAAAAACAAGTGTAAAAAATTAAACCACTTTAACAATACAGACCATTATCCTGCTACACTGTCTCTTTCTATTTTTTTTCTATAAGTTCTCCAAAGAGATTACACCTAACAAACTATGAGGACTATTCTTTTAACATGTCCCAGCTACTGCCATATTTATTGTCTCTTATTCCCAGTATGTGACTAAACTATTTCCTATAAAATATGATAGCCACTTATGTTCTACACACAGATTTCCTGGTAGTTTTGAATTACTTTTATTTTTGGTTCTTTAAAAGTCATGTTTCATAATAATTAGTGAGGTGTAGATTTTTGTGCTAAAGAGAAGCCTTTTTATTTTAGATCAAAGTATGAAATTCAATCCAAGCATGCTTTCCTTCTATTTTTAAATTCAAGGCCAAAGTTAATATTCACATTTTCATGGACGTTCACTTCAATAGTGGAATTCACATCTTATCTTCTAAACATATACCTTCTCCCCCTTATTGGAAAGTTGAGAATTCTTCCCAGGATCTCCATTTGTATTTTAGGAAATATATGTTAGTCATTTTTTTCATTTTCTACCTGGCTGTACTACTTTGGTCTTCCATGTCATGGGCCAGTATTTTGTTGGTCCATACTTCTTTCTTAATTCATATTTTACTTCCCCCAAATTACATGTTAAAACATTTTTTTTTACATTTTTAAAGATTTTGAGTTCCAAATTTGATCTTCCTTCCTTCCCCTCCATTTTCCCTGAGACATCAAGAAATCTGATATACATAATGGTATTCAATTATGTAAAACATTTCCAGATAAACCATTTTGTATAACACTTAAAAAGAAAGAAAAAAAAAAGGAAAGAAGGAAGGAACGATGGAAGGAAGTAAGGAAGGAAAGAATTTAGGGAGGGAAGGAAGGAGGGAGAGAGAAAATGAAGGAAGAAGAAAGGGAGAGAGGAAGGGAGGAAGAGAGGAAAGGAGGAAATAAGACAAAGAATAGGAACTAAAGAAGAGAAAAATAGCATATTTCAGCCTGTATTCAGAGAAAATCAGTTCTTTCTATTTAGGCAAATAGCATTTTTCATCATGAGTCCATTAAGATTATCTTGCATCATTGTACTGCTGAGAACAGTTAAGTTACTCATAGTTCTTCATTGTACAATATTGCTATTTTGGTGTACAAAGTTTTCTTGCCTCTCCTCAGGTCACTTTTCATCACTTCATGTATTTCCAGGCTTTTTATGAAATCATCCTGCTTTTCATTTCTTAAAGGACACAGACATTCCATCACAATCAAACCACAGCTTATTATGTAAGTGATTGGCATTTCTTGAATATCCACTTCTTATCCACTGCAAAAAGAACTGCTATAAATATTTTTGCACAAATAGGCCCTTTTATCCTTAATTGATTTTTTAGAATACCCTAGCTGAATCCAAAGATATGCACAATTTTATAGTTGCTCTCCAGAATGGATGGATCACTTTACAACTCCATTAGAAATGAATTATTACTGCAAATTTCCCACATCTACCATCGCCAATATTTATTATTTTCTTTTTGTTTTGTCCTTTTAGCTAATCTGATAGTCAATAAGTGTTACCTCTAAATTGTTTTAATCTGTATTTCTCTAATAAATAAGGATTTAAAGTATTTTATATGACTATAAGTAACTTTTATTTGTCCAAAACTGCTATATAGTAATATAAACTATCTTACCTAATATAATATTTATGCTTGTTTATTTTATATTTTGTATTTCTTTTTTTCTTTTTTCTTTTGTTTTACCTTCTTTTTTGTTTCCCTTGAATCTTGTATTTAAAAGTAATTTTGTTCTTCAGGTCTTTTTTTTTTTAAGTTAGGAATTTTTGAAACTTCTCTATTCCATTAAAAAAAAATCTATTTCCCCAGAAGGACTTCCCTTCAAAACAGCAGTTTTGCTGTGTAGATAATTCTTGGTTGCAGTTCTTACTCCTTTGACTTTTGGAAGTTAATATTCCAAGATCAACATTCTTTTAATGTGGAAGCTTCCAAAACCTGTACAAATCTGACTGTAGGAACACAATATTTGAATTGTTTGTGTTTGGTACATGTAGTAGTTTCTCTTTGAATATAATTACAATTTTCCTGGGAGTTTATATTTTGGGATGTGTTTCAGATGGTGATCAATGAATTCCTTCAATATCTACTTAGTCTCTGATTTTAAGATATTAGGCCAATTTTCCTTAAATTTATTGAAAGATGTACAGATTTATTGTTTACTATTATTATTATTATTATTATTAAATTATGACTTTTCAAGTATTCCAATAAATCTAAAATTATCCCTTAGGAATATATTTTCCAGGTCAGATCTTTTTCCAATGAGAAGCTTTCCATTTTCTTCTTCTTTTGATTTCTAAAAATCTTATCTTGATGTCTCAGAGTCATTACCACAATTCTAACTTTAAGGAATTATTTTCTTTAGTAAGCTTTTAAATTTTTCTTTTCCATTTTGCAAATCCTATTTTTTTCTTTATTTTTTTGTTATTATAGCTTTTTATTTACAAGATATATACATGGGTATTTTTTTAGCATTGACAATTGCAAGACCTTTTGTTCCAACTTTTCCCCTCCTTCCCCCTACCCTTTCCTCCATATAGCAGGTTGACCAATACATGTTAAATATGTTGAAGTATAAGTTAAATACAATATATGTATACATATACAAATAGTTATTTTGCTGTACAAAGAGAATCAGACTTTGAAGTAGTGTACAATTAGCCTGTGAAGAAAATCAAAAGTGTAGGCAGACAAAAATAGAGGGATTGGAAATTCTATGTAAGTGGCTCATAGTCATCTCCCAGAGTTCATTACTGTTCTATTGGAACTGATTTGGTTCATCTCATTGTTGAAGAGGGCCATGTCCATCAGAATTGATCATTATAGTATTGTTGATGAAGTATATAATGATCTCCTAGTCTTGCTCATTTCACTCGGCATCAGTTCATGTAAGTCCCTCCAGGCCTTTCTGAAATCATCCTGCTAGTCATTTCTTACAGAAAACAATAATATTCCATATTATGCATATACCACAATTTATTCAGCCATTCTCCAATTGATGGGCATCCACTCAGCTTCCAGTTTCTGTCCTCTACAACAAGTCCTATTTTTTCAAGAAGTTACTTGAAAAAGTGATTTTTTGTATATCTTTTTCTATGTTATTTACTCCCCCATGATTCTCTTTCATTACTCTAGTGTCTTTTCTCCATTTTTTCTTTTTCTTCTCTAATTTTCTTTTTAAAATCCTTTCCAAGCCTTGCAAGAATTCTTTTTGTGCCAAAGACCAAATTACATTGTTTTTTGATACTTCACATATAGCTTTCCTGACACTGGTGTTTTCTTTTAAATTTACATGTAAATATTTACATTTCTTTTAAATTTAAATTTAAACTTTTACATTTTAAATTTGGTCCTCCCTTTTGAAATAGCAAATTTCGGTAGTCAAAGTTGTTGGTTTTTTTGCCATTTTTTCTGTCTATTTTTTGACTTGGTATTTTTATGTGAAATTTGAGCTCTACTTTTGCTTTGTACCAGATTTCTTATGCTGGGGTTCAGGATCTTGTTACTTATTTTCACTGGATCTCAGGGCCTAACTGCTGGTTTGTACTGGGGGGAGACCTCCCTTCTGTTATTTACTGGTAGATGAGAACTCTGTGTTGTTCCATTGATGGATATCCTCTTGGAATAGCATCTCACTACTACTCAGCATTAAGAACAAGGTCTTGCTTGTGGCCTGGTCTTGGAGTGGGGAAATGGATGAGATTTTCCTGTGCTGTATAGACAACCCACTTATGTTAAAGCCTACTAACCTGGAGGAAGAATGGGCTCCAGGCTCAAGCTACTGCTGCACTAGGATCATGCTCCTAATCCTCTTGATGAGGTTTAGATTTGGGGTACCCAAATGAAATTAGGGCTACTGGTGGTCAGGGAGTTAAATGAGGTCTAGTGGCAGCACAAGGTCCTCTGTAAAGGAATTTACAGACCCAAAAACCTAGATTGATTTAAAAAAAAAAAAAAGGTTTATTATGGGGATTGGAAGTAAGGTTAAAATCTGGTTAAAGTCTACTTAAGGAAATAGGCATGGTTAAAGAAAGGAGGGTACTGGAAACAGTCTTCCAGTGCGCAGAAGCTCCTTGGGGTGACAACCATGGTGCTGGTATGTTTGGAACCTCTGCAAAGAGAGGATTTTAGTTTGGTTCTTTTTATAACCAGAGATTTAGCTAAAGGGGCCTGTGGGTGGAGTCCCAAATTACTTCAGAGCCAATGCGGGCTGTGAGAGCCAAAGTTGGCTCAGATCTGGTGGGGGCTGGGACAACCCCAGATCTCCTACTGGAATTCAAAGGTTTTGACTTTTTGACCTGCTTTTGACCAAGATTTGTGAATCAAAGGTCCAAGCTTCTTGAATGATAATCCATCAGCCAGGAGGAGCTGGGAGTCAGAAAGGAATAAACTTTTGAAAAGACTAGTTTCTAAAGGGAATACAACCCGCTTCATTCTGTCATTTCAATGAGAAAGAACTTTTCTGCTGAGTTCATAAACTGTTTTCCTACTCTTAAATTCTGAGCTGATTTTCAAGTTAGGGAAGTCTGGAAAGGTTTCAAGGAATTCCTGCATCATTACACTATCTCACCACAGGAATTTTCAGAATCCAAGCTTTCTTAAAGAAAGAAGCTTGTTTTTTTGTTTGTTTGTTTGTTTGTTTTGTTTTTTGTTTTTTTTTTTTGTTTGTTTTGTTTGTTTTTCTCTCTCTTTGTCTTTGCCTTTGCCATTGTTTCTGACTCTTTTTCTCTCTGTCTCTGTCTTTGTCTCTGTCTGTCTCTCTCCTGCCTTGTTTCTCTCTCGCTTTGCTTTTCTCTCTCTTTTACTTTTTATAATTTGTAGTGTCAGTGTTTAGTATAGTGCCTAACATATAATAAGCACTTATTTTTATTTAATTTTTTTATTTTAAACATTATATTATTTTTAAAATTTATATTCAAAATTATCTGCCTCACCCAATCCTCCATCACCCACTGAGAAGGCAAACAATATATCATTTATATGTTTGAAAGCATTTAAAACATATTTCCTTTTCAGTCATATTTTTTTAAAGCAAGAAAAAAGTTAGGAAGTTATGCTTCAATTTTTATGCAGAGTTCATTAGTTCTGTCTCTGGTAGAGGATAGAATTTTTTTCATTGTGAATCCTTTTGAATTTTCTTAGATGATTTTATTGATCATAGTAGCCAAGTTTTTCACAATTGGTCATTACAACATTTTTATTTACTATGTAGTGATCTGCCAGTACCTCTCACTTTGCTTTAGATTTTTGGGTATTTTCTTCTGAACTCATTTTCTTTGTCATTTCCTATAATAATACGTAAACAAAACAGTATGACAAAATTTGTTCAATCATTCCACAATTGATGGGCATCAACTCAAATTCTAATACTTTACAAATAAAAAGTGTTATTATTGATATTTTATATAGAGAGATCTTTTTTCCCTTTTCCCTTTGATCTCTTTGTGCTACATTACTAAAAGTGGCATTGCTTAGGCAAAGGCTCTATAAAATTTTATAGTATATTGGGTATAGTTTTCAATTTTTCTCTAGAATGAGAGAAAATGCATCAAGCATGCAATAATGTCTCATTTTGCTTTCATCCCATCCATCATTTATCATTCTCCTTTTTTTTTACTATTAGCCAATCCAACAGGTATGATGTAACACTTCAGAAATGTTATAATTTGTATTTCTACAATGACTAGTGAGTTAGAGCATTTTACATATGGCTATATATACACTTTTGATTAATGAATCTTGAAATTTAATGTCTTTTGATCATTTGTCAATTGGGGAATAGCTCTTATGTTTAAACATTTAACTCAACTCTTTATATGTTGGTGAAATAAGGTATTTATGAGAGAAACTTGTTTCATTTTCTGTCCCCCCACACACAATTAGCTGTATTTCCTTTTAGCCTATTTTTCCTCATTTAATCTTTTTCTCTCTTCTCTTTCACATAGCCCTCCTCAGAAGTATATGGATTATGATTACTCTGTTCCCCAATTCACCCTTCCTTCTATCACCCACCCCCAATTCTTTTATTCCCTTCTATTTTCCTGTTGAAAAAGATAGATTTCTACATCCAATTGAATGTGTATGCTATCCCCTCTCTGAGACAATTTTGATGAAAAAAGGTACACACACTGTTCTTTAGCTCCTCTCTCCAATTATATATCTATTGCCTCTTTTACAAGAGATATTTTACCCTTCTATCTCTCCTTTACCTGTCTCTCAGAACATTCAATACCTCCAGTATATTCCTCTTGCATGTTTTAATTTTATTTTTGTATAATATTCCTTCATATTCAACTCACAACTGTTCTTTTTGTCTATATGTACTCATCCTATCTGGTAATTATGAGAAAGGTTTTTATGAGTAACAATTAAGATATTCCCATGAAAAAATGTAAATAATTTAACCTTATTAATTCCCTTATTATTTTCCTTTCCTGTTTAATTTTTTTATGCTTCCTTGAATGTTATATTTGAAAGTCAAATTTTCTTTTTCTTCCCCAGCAGTATTTTATTTTTAATTACATGAAAGATAGCTTGAAACATTCATTTTCATAAGATTTTGAGTTCCAAATTTTTTCTCCCTCCCTTGCTTGTCTCCTTTTTGCTCAAGACAATCTGATATGTGTTAGACATGCACAATAATTTTAAACATATTTCCATGTTAATCATGTTGAAAAAGAAATATCAGAACAAAAGAGGGAAAACATGAGAAAGAAAAAGCAAACAAGCAATAACCACAAAGCAACAAAGGTGAAAATATGATCCTCATTTGATCCTCATTTGCTCTTATTCCCTTTTCGAATGTAGATAGCATTTTCCATCCCAAATCTATAGGGATTGTCTTGGATGACTATAATGCTAAGAAAAGTTTAATCTATCATATTTTATTATCACCTAATCTTGGTAGTACTTTATGCAAGGTTCTCAGCAATAAGACATTAAATTTTCAGATTTCTGACATCTTCTCTAACATTTTTCATTATCTTTTTTTGTCATCATGGTCAGTGTAACAGGTGTGAGGTCGTACAACATGTACCATGCTTTCTTGGTTCTATGCATTTCACATAGCATCAATTCCTGCAAGTTTTTCTGGGCTTTTCTAATGATCTGAGTTTGTCATGAAAGAACTTTGATTCTCTGTACTTCTGATGAAAACATGTATGCTTTGCAATTCTAGCATAATTGAAGTCTCTTTTTGTGTATATGTTATTGTGCACTAAGGGATAGAGAAGTTGGTATTGAGTAGTTAATTTTTAGTATCTTTTCTTTATTGATTGATTGATTGAATGGATCCAGGAACTCAGAGTGAGGAAACTCAGCTTAGTGAAAAGTTATTTTTACTTGTTTTTAAAGTTATACATGTACATTTACACATATATATATATATATATGTATTTTTCCCATATAAGTGACATTGTTTGAGAATATAACAAAATGGAAAAACTACAAAAGAAAACAAAAGTTGGGGCAGCTCAGTAGTGCAATGGATAGAGCACCAGCCCTGAAGTCAGGAGGACCTGAGGTCAAATCTGGTCTCAGACACTTAGCATTTCCCAGTTGCGTGATCCTGGGCAAGTCACTTAACCCCAATTGCCTCAGCAAAAACAAAAACAAAAACAAAAAAAAATGGTGAAAATAGTATCCTTCCATCTACATTGAGGCTCCAAAGAGGCTAACATTTTCCATTCAAAACTTATTGGAATTGCTTTGGATCATTGAATTATGGAGAAGAGTCAACTGTATCATAGTAGATCATCATACAATCTTATTTCTGGGTACAATATTTTCCTGGTTCTACTTGCTTCACTCAGTATCAGTTCATTTGAATATTTCCAAGCTTTTCTTAAAAAGTCATCTTATCATTTCTTTTTCTAATTTTTTAGAATTATTATTGCTTTTTATTTTTTGCTTTTTGAAATATACTCTTCTCCCATCCATATGAAATACATCTTGTATTTGAGAGAACCTATAATTCTTCTAAAACATTAAAATCCAAATCAATTACATTGCATAAATTGATGTTTTACCAGTAAGCTGATTTAAAATATGCTCATATGATTCTGAAAGACGCTAATTAATTTTATCATCTGAAAATATCCTTTGTTCAGTTATTAATTGAGGAATGGTTTCCATTCTTATAAATTTGACAGTTATTTATATATTTTAGAAATGAGACCTTTATCAGAAACACTGGCTGAAAAAAAAATTCCCAGCTTTGTACTTTCGTTTTAATCATTTTTTCTGTTGGCTTTAATTGTGCAATAGCTGTTTTTAATTGAATATAATCAAAGTTGTCTATTTTGCCTTTCATAATTTTCTTTAGTTCTTTGGTCATAAATTCCTCCCTTCTCCACAGACTTGATAGGTAAATTGTTTGTTCTCCTAATTTGTTTATGGTATCACCCTTTGTACCCAACCCATGTACCTATTTTGACCTTATGTTGTTATGGTATGAGAGGTAGGTCTATGCCAAGTTTCTGAGGTTTTTTTTTTTTCTGCTGCAATTGGGGTTAAGTGATGTGTCCAGGGTCACACAGCTAGGAAGTGCAAAGTGTCTGAAACCAGATTTAAACTCAGGTCCTCTTGACTTCAGGGATGGTACTACAAATACTGCACCACCTAGCTACCCCCTGACATATTATTTTTTAGTTTTCCCAACAATTTTGTCAAATAATTAGTTCTTATCCCAGAAGTTGGAGTTTGTGGGTTTGTCAAATACTAGATTACTGTATGTAGTGTTCTGGTTGGTTTTCTGGAGGTCTCTGGACCAGCCTTCATTTCATCAAAGTAATCACCACTAGAATAGTCAGGGATAAAGTCCAAATTCTTTATTATCTCCTTCACAGTCTAATTTCCTTGCCTGGGGGCCTGGGCTAGCTTTCTTGAGGTCCTCCTTAATGTGTCTTAGTTTCTGTGAGGTAGGCAGGAGGACCACCACGACTCTGTCTTAAAGTCTGTCTCGGTCCAAGAGCTTGTGCTCCAGCCTGCAGCTACTGTCTTCCCTGTCTGTTCCAGTCCCCTTCCAAGTTTGTTTCTGGCTGAGTTTGTCCCACTTTATACTAAGTATAAATCAATCATTATATCACTAGGGAACCATTATTTGTTGTAATAATGTTGTAAGATTAAATCAATCATACTGAAGTAGAAAAGTATTAATCACCATGCTAACCTATATAACCCTTGTCTTATCAGTTCTACTTAGTTAACAGCTGATAAGAATCTTGGTTTCAGAGTTCTGGCCTATTACAACTGTAGGCACTGATTATTGTCTTGTGTAACTAAACTATTCCATTCATCCACCACACTATTTCTTAGCCAGTATCAAATGATTTTGATGATTACTGCTTTATAATGGATTTTTACATCTGGTACTGCTAGGACATCATGCTTTGTATTTTTTTATTTAATTCCCTTGATATTCTTGACCTTTTGTTCTTCCAGATAAATTTTATTATTTTTTTTCTAGTTTCATAAAATAATATTTTTTGGCAATTTGATCGGTATGGCCCTGAACAAGTATACCAATTAAGGCAAAATTATCATTTTTATTATATTAATTTGGCCTACTCATGAGCAATTTATATTTTTCCAAATGTTTAGATCTGATTTCATTTGCATGAGAAGGGTTTTGCAACTGTGTTCCTACAACTCATGGTTTTGTCTTGGCAGCTGGACACCCAAATATTTTATTTTATCTATAGTAATTTTAAATGGAATTTCTCTTTCTTTGTATCTCCTGCTGAGGGACTTTATCAGCAATATATAGAAATGCTAATGGTTTCTGTTTGTTTTATGTCGTGAAACTTTGTTAAAGCTGTTAAGAATTTCTCATAGGTTTCTGGAAGATTTTCTAGGTTCCTCCAAATATATCATCATATTATCTGCAACTAATGGTGGTTTTATTTCCTCCTAGTATATTCTGATTCCTTTAATTGCTTTTTTCTTTTCTTTTTATTAAAGCTAAGTTTTCTAGTGCAATATTGAATAATACTGATCATAATGGGCATCCTTGTTACTTCCAGATCTTATTCAAATACACTCATTTTCTCTCCATTACATATAATACTTTTTAGAAAGATACTGCTTATTTTTTTTTTAAAGGAAAGCTCCTTTTATCCCTATTCTCTCTAATGTTTTTAATAGGAATGGGTGCTATATTTTGTCAAGCTTTTTCTGCATCTGTTGAGATTCTTGTATTATTTCTGTTGATTTTGTTATTGTTATGGTCAATTACGGTAATTGCTTTCCTGATATTATACAATCCCTGCATTGCTGGTATAAATGCTACTTGGTTGTAGTATATTATCCAGTTGATATGTTGCTGTAATCTCTTTGCTAATATTTTATTTAAAATTTTTGCATCACTATTCATTAGGGAAATTGGTCTGTTATTTTCTGTCTCTCTTTTGGCTATTTCAGGTTTAGTACCATATTTGTGTCATATAAAGAATTTGACAGGACTTCTTCTTTTCCTATTCATTATTGGAAAGTTCACCCTTTTTATGTTTCCTTGCTAACATTTTAATTAAATTCTCTATAACTTCCTTTATTATTATTTAAACTCTTCCCATCCAAGGATCTGTCCCTTATCTTCTCTCGCTCTTTGCTTCCTGTTCATCCATCCATACACACTTATTTTTTTATAGAATTTGAAGGGTGTTATATTCTTCATGTTATATATGTACTGTTGTCTATTAATCCCATTCCCAGTGTGAGTACATATTCAAAACATTGAGCCTTCCTCCCACTTCTGATGCCTCTGACTCTATTCTTCCTCTGTACCTCATTTGTATAACCCGATTCCTACTTTTATCTTGACTCTGTCAATCTTTCTTTTGAGCTGCCATATTATTCATGTGAATCTTAAAAATAAAATATACATTTTCATGTAAAAATCATAAACAATTTGCCTATATTTAACTTTGTCTATGTCTTTAAAATTAATCTTTGATATAGGATTTTATATGTTAAATTTTGTTTGGTTAATAGAAAGTCCTGAAAATCTGTAATGTCATTGAAGATCCATTTTTTATTTTCAAAATCATAGATAATGTTCCTGGACACGATATTTTTTGGCTGCTGGCCTAGTTCTCTTCATTGTTGGTAGATATGATTCAAGGATCTGTGGTATTTTATAGTAGCTGCTGCTAAGTCCTGTAAAAATTCAACCTGTAGCTCCAAGGTAGTTGAATTAATTTTTCCTTGTTTCCTACAAAATTTCTCTTTTGAACTTTGAAATTCAACAATAATATTCCTATATGTTTTATGCAAAAGATTTCTCTAAGGTGGTAGTCAGTGGATTTTTTGCTTTTTACTTTCTTCTCATGTTGCATTACCCCCAAGACAATTTTCTAGGTTTATTTCCTGCATTATTATGTCAAAGTTCTCTTTTTGGACACAACTTTCTGACCATCTAATTATTCTTTTTTTTTTTTCTTCTTGATCTTTTTTCGGAACTAGTGTCATAAGATTTTTCACATTCTGTTCTATTTTCTCATTCTTAATAATCTGCTTTATTTATAGGCTTCTCAAAGCTTCACTGCATTCCCCTTGTCCAATTCTAATTTTCAAAGAATTGTTTCCATATTTGAGACCCTTATCTTCTTTTCAAGTTGGTTAACTCTTGTCTTCCATTAATTTCTTGTTTTTCTTGGATGTTTTTATGTATTTTTTTAATTGCTCCTTGTCTCCTTGTCTCTCATTTGATTTTTTTTTTTTTTTTTGAGTTCTATGAATTCTCTCTAAGCAGGAAGCCATTTCACCTTTTTGGGGTAGAAGTGTTATTTTTTTATTTTTTTTAACTAAAGTATCTTCCTATGAATATGAATATGAAGTAAAGTGTCTGCTTTTCTTATAATATGTTTCAATGTTTTCTTTTTTTGTTGGTCATTATTATTATTATTATTATTATTTTAAGAGAGTAATTAGTATAAGCACCTTTGATCTTGGGGTGGGGCAATGATGACTCAATCTTCTGTTCAGCTTTCCACTCTGAGGACAAATCCCAAGCTAAAAGCTCTACCTACCTTCAAGTGCCTACAAACAGCAACATCCCTGCCTCCTGCCCTTGAATCTGCATTCAATTGTTTCTGGTTCTTTCTCCTATCTCAGCAGCATAGCTAAATCTGGTATTCCTAATCTGCTGGGGTTTGCTCAATTTCCCAGGACTCAAACCTCAGCTCCACAAAAGTTGGGGAGTAAAAATCTCTGTACTCCCTGTAAAATCTTCAGCCATAGCTAGCTGATCCTGAGGGGTACCCACTGGAGGTTTCTTTTCTTTTTTTTTAATTATAGCTTTTTATTGACAGAACATATGCATGGGTAATTTTTACAACATTGCCTCTTGCACTCACTTCTGTTCCAAGTTTTCCCTTCCCTCCCTCCCTTCACCCCCTCCCCTAGATGGCAGACAGTCTTATACATGTTAAACATGTTAAAGTATATGCTAGAGACAATATATGTGTGCATACCCGTGCAGTTCTCTTGTTGCATAAAAAAAGTTGGATTCAGAAGGTAAAAATAACCTGGGAAGAAAAACAAAAATGCAAATCATCAACATTCATTTCCTAGTGTTCCTTCTCTGGGTGTAACTGATACTGTCCTTCACTGATCAATACTAAATTAGATCTTCTCTTTGTCCAAGATATCCACTTCCATCAGAATACACCCTCATACTGAATTGTTGTTGAAGTATATAATGATCTCCTGATTCTGCTCATTTCACTCAGCATCAGTTCATGTAAGTCTCTCCAAACCTCTCGGTATTCATCCTGCTGGTCATTTCTCACAGAACAATAATATTCCATAACATTCATATACCAAATTTACCCAACCATTCTCCAATTAATGGACATCCATTCATTTTCCAATTTCTAGCCACTACAAAAAGGGCTACCACAAACATTTTGGCACATGCAAGTCCCTTTCCCTTCTTTAATATCTCTTTGGGATATAAGCCCAGTAGTCACATTGCTGGATCAAAGGGTAAGCACAGTTTGATAACTTTTTTGAGCATAATTCCAAATTGCTCTCTATAATGGCTGGATCTGCACAAATCCACCAACAATGCATCAGTGTCCCTGTTTTCCTGCATCCCCTCCAACATTCATCTCTATCTTTTCCTGTCATCTTAGCCAATCTGACAGGTGTGTAGTAGTATCTCAGAGTTGTCTCAATTTACATTTCTCTGATCAGTAGTGATTTTGACCACCCTTTCATATGAGTAGAAATAGTTTCAATTTCTTCATCTGAGAATTGTTTGTTGATATCCTTTGACCATTTATCAATTGGAGAATGACTTGATTTCTTATAAATTACAGTAAATTCTCTATATATTTTGGAAATCAGGACTTTATCAGAACTTTTAACTGTAAAAATGTTTTCCCAGTTTATTGCTTCCCTTCTAATCTTGTCTGCACTAGTTTTGTTTGTGCAAAAACTTTTTAAATTTAATATAATCAAAGTTTTCTATTTTGTGATTAATAATGATCTCTACTTCTTATTTGATGAAAAATTTCTTCCTCCTCCACAAGTCTGAGAGGTAAATTATCCTATGGTCCTCTAATTTATTTATACTCTCATTCTTTCTGCCTAAATCATGAGCCTATTTTGATCTTATCTTGTTGTATGGTGTTAAGTATGGGTCCATGCCTAGTTTCTACAATACTAATTTCCAATTTTCCCTGCATTTTTTTGTAAATGAATTTTTATTCCAAAAGTTGGGATCTTTGGTTTCTCAAACACTAGATTGCTATAGTTATTGATTATTTTGTCCTGTGAACCTAACCTATTCCACTGATCCAGCAGTTTATTTCTTAGCCAATACCAAATTGTTTTGGTGACCCCAGCTGCATAATATAGTATATAGTATAGCTTTATAATTTAGTAGGATCAGGTACAGCTAGGTCACCTTCATTTGATTTTTTTTTCATTAGTTCCCTTGAAATTTTTGATCTTTTCTTTTCCCATATGAACTTTGTTGTCATTTTTTCTAGATCATTAAAATACTTTCTTGGGAGTCTGATTGGTATAGCATTAAATAAATAGATTAGTATAGGTCATATTGTCATATTTATTATATTTTCTTGATCTATCCAAGAGCACTTTATATTTTTCCAATTATTTAAATCTGACTTTATTTTTGTGGAAAGTGTATTTTTGCTCATATATACCTGATTTTCCTTTGGTAGATAGATTCCCAAATGTTTTGTGCTATCGACAGTTATTTTGAATGGAATTTCTCTTTGTATCTCTTGTTGGTTGGATTTTGTTGGTGATGTATAAAAATGCTGAGGATTCACGTGGATTTATGTTGTATCCTCCAACTTTGCTAAAGTTGTGAATTATTTCTAATAGTTTTTTAGTAGAATCCATCATATCATCTGCAAAGAGTGATAATTTGGTTTCTTCATTACCTACTCTAATTTCTTTAATCTCTTTCTCAACTCTTATTGCTGAAGCTAGCATTTCTAATACAATATTGAATAGTAATGGTGATAGTGGTTAACCTTGTTTCACTCCTGATTTTATTGGAAATGTTCCAGTTTTACCCGTTACATATAATGCTTACTGATGGTTTTAAATAATGCTCCTGACTATTTTAAGAAAAGTCCATTTATTCCTATACTCTCAAGTGTTTTTAATAGGAATGGATGTTGGATTTATCAAATGCTTTTTCTGCATCTATTGAAGTGGTTATATAGTTTTTATTAATTTGGTTATTGATATAATCAATTATGCTAATAGTTTTCCTAATATTGAACCAGCCCTGCATTCCTGGTAAAAATCCTACTTGGTCATAGTGTATTATCCTGGGGATGCTTTTTCTGAAATCTTTTTGCCAATGTTTTATTTAAGATTTTTGCATCAATATTCATTAGGGAGATTGGTCTATAACTTTCTCTGTTTTCAACCAACTATCACTATCATATCTTTGTCATAAAAGGAATTTGATAGAACTCCTTCAATCCCTATTTTTTTCAAATAGTTTACATAATATTTGAGTTAACTGTTCTTTAAATGTTTGGTAGAATTCACATGTAAATCCATCTGGTCCTGGGGATTTTTTCTTAGGGAGTTGATTAATAGCTTGTGCTCTTTCTTTTTCTAAATGGGACTGTTTATCCAATTTACTTTTTTCTCTATTAATCTGGGCAAACTATATTTTTGAAGGTATTCTTCCATTTTATTTAAGCTATCAAATTTATTGGCATAAAGTTGGGAAAAGTAACTGCTAATAATTGTTCTAATTTCCTCTTCATTAGTGGCAAGTTCTCCCTTTTCATTTTTAAGACTATTTTATTTTCCTCTTCATTGCTTCATTATATTGCTTCATTATCTATGCTATCCTTGAGCAAGATGTAGTGCTCTTCCTTTTCTCTTTTAATTAGATCAATTTTTGCTTTTGCTTGATCTGAGATCAGGATGGCTACCCCAGCTTTTTTGACGTCACCTGAAGCATAGTAGATTCTGCTCCAACCTTTTACCTTTACTCTGTATGTATTGCCCTGCTTCAAGTGTGTTTCCTGTAAACAACATATTGTAGGATTCTGACTTTTATTCCAATCTGCTATCTGCTTCCCTTTTATGCATGAGTTTACCCCATTCACATTTATGGTTAAAATTACTAATTCTCTATTACTTGTTATTTTGTTAACCCCTGCTTATGCTTTTCTCCTTTCATTCCCCCTTACTCCCCTCTCTAGTATTAAACTTGTGAGCACTGCTTGCTTCTCACAAACCTCCCCTTTTTTAGGATCCCTCTACCTGCCTGAGAGTTCCTCCCCCATCTTACCCCTTTTCCTCAAAATTTCTGTATTCCTTTCCAATTAGCTTACTCTTTCCCTTTTCACCTCCCCCTTTTCAATGAGGTGGGAGAAGTTCCTCTGTAAATCGAATATATTTAATATTTTTTCTCTTTAAGTCAATTCTGATGAGTCTACGATACACACTATGTTCATCCCCCTCCCTTCTTTCCCTTAGATATAATAGGTTCCTTTTGCCTCTTCATGAGATGTAGTACCCCCCACTTTACTCTTTTTCTCATACAATTTCCTTTCCACCTCTAGTTTCTTTTTTATGTTATAACTGTAAAATCATATCATACATATGTTCTTTATGTATATTCATAAAAAACATTCTTTATGTAAATTCATAACATAAACAATAGTTCCCAAGATTTCTCGTTACCTTTTTATGTTTCTCTTGAGCCCTGTATTTGGAGATCAAACTTGTTGAGTTTCGATTTTTTCATCAGAAATAGATGAAATTCACCTATTTCATTGAATGTCCATCTTCTTCCCTGGGGAAAAAAATTCTCATTTTGGCTGGGTAAGTTATTCTAGGCTGCATACCAAGTTCCTTAGCCTTTCAGAATATAAGATCCTCCAGGCCCTCTGATTTTTTAATGTGGATGCTGCTAGATCCCAAGTAATGCTTATTATGGCTCTCTGTATTTGAATTATGTTTCCCCTAGCTACTTTTAGTGTTTTTTCCTTGGTTTGATAGTTCTGGAATTTAGTCACGATATTTCTTGGAGTTTTGATTTTGGGGTCTCTTTCAGTAGATAATCAATAAATTCGTTCAATGTTTATTTTACCCTCTGTTGCTATTAACATTTGGACAGTTCTTTTTGGTGATTTCTTGGAAAATAGTGGCTAGGCTCTTTTTTTATTATAATTTTTAGGAATCCCAATGATTCTCAGATTATGTACCTAGCTCTATTTTCCAGATCTGTTGTTTTCCTAAGTAGATATTTGATATTTTCCTCCATTGTTTCATTTCTTTGGTTTTGCTTGACTGATTCTTGGTGCTTCCTTGAGTCATTCATTTCCATTTATTCAATTCTGATTTTTAATTAATTATTTTCTTCATTTACTTTTTTCTTTCTTTTTTTAATTGTCTGATTGAGTTTTTAAGTGAGTTGCTTTGTTCTATGGATTTTTTTTTCATTTTGCCAATTTTATTTTTTAGAGAGCTATTTTTTTCCAATTCACTAATTCTGTTTTCCTTGGAATTGTTTACCTTTTCTAGTTCACTAATTCTGATTTTCAGTGATTTGATTTCTTTATCTACTCTATTTTTACATGAGTGGGATGAATTATCCAGACCCTCTTGCCAAGCTTCCCTTTCCCCAGTTTTCTTCTAGCTCTCTTGTGAAAGCCTTTTTAATCTCTTCTATGAGATTCTTGTGGGATAGGAACCAGATCATATCCCCTTTTGGGGATTCATCTGGAGACAGTCTGCTTTTAGTCTCCTCAGGTTTTGAAGTCTGCTCTTTATCTGTATAGAAGCTATCTATACTTAAAGTGCATTTAATTTTTTGCTCATTTTATCAAAGAAGAATAAAAGAAAACACAAACAAAAAAATAAATAAAATGTGATCTGCTTTTTTCTGCTGTATGGTATTACAAAGCTTCCTCTACAGACTGTGGGAAGCAGCAGTGAGGCAGAAGCAGACTAGCAATGGCTGCACTGCCTCTGTGCTCTGAGCCTTTGAGAGTGTGCTGGGTCACTCTGGGTGGGTGTGGCCAGGTCATGAGAGACTCTAGCTTTGTGAGGTTATAGTCTTTACCCACTGTGTTTATAGTTTCTCTGCTATTCTACTAGCTTGCTGCAAGGACAAAGTAGTCACACTGTGGTAAAGTCCTCTCCCCAGATTTTCTGCTGACTGAGATCACACCCCACCCATTCTGGTCTACTCAGTGTGAGCTGCCTTCCATGCTCTCCCTGCTTGCTTTTATTCTGCACCTCATCTAACTGTCCCTGCCCACAAGCCCAAATAGATCTTTTCTGGTGAATTTTGAGGTAATGAATTTTTGTTTTTTTTTTTTTCAGTCAAGCACTAATTTCAAGGCGTTGTCATGAAAAAAAAATCTGAGGGCAAGAAAGACCTTAGATAGATGTATGTGTCCTGTCAGCCATCTTGGCCAGAAGTCACTACAGTCCCTCACTATATGTTTCTACAGGTGTTTGCATTTTAGACAGATTATTGACCAGTCCAGGGCTTTTCTTCAGATCTTCTGAAGTTATGTCATGAGGGCCCTGTTCTGCCCCAAGTCTTCACGATATTTCATCAGTCTTTGTTTGCCCTAAAATGCAAATCTGTTCTATTTGTGGGAATTTGAAATTTACCAACCTCCTCTATCATCTTCCCCAAATCCTCACCTTTCACTTGATTTTTAAAGTATTTTTGTGGTTATATGCATTCATTCTGAGGAGGTAAACATTTAAGATTATTCTTTGGGTTAGCAAAGGCTTTTTTTCTTAATTTTTGAAAATAAATCTGAGTCTTCTCTATTCCCATAATAAGTTGTTATTACTTTATCCTTTCTTCTTTGCCCTGTTCTTTTTTTTTTTTTTTTTTGGTTTCTAATTAGAACTCTTAATGGAAACATCTCCAATCCTGTGATGGATGGGATGGTGCTTCCAGTTTCACTTCAGTTCTCCCTTTTTAGCTTGATCACCAAACTAAAAACTCCATCCTCTTGCACTGCTTCTGCACTCACCAAGTGTGCTGGTTTCTTCTCAGCTAGGCATGTGTCTCTGCAGTACAAATGGACCAGGTGTTCCTATTCAACATAAGTTCCCTCAATTTTCCCTCAGACCTCTGATTTCCCACACTTTCCGAGAGAGTGAAAGTTCCTGAAGTCCTGGCTGAGAGTATCTCAGAATCCAGTTTGTCTCAGGGATCCCAGCTGGTCATTTCTAAGGAGCTTGCTTAGAGCTGTTTACATTTCACTTCAGTTAAACCCTGATTCTGGGATCTTTCTTTGGGTCTTCTCAGAATTTCATAGGAGTAACTGTGACCCAAGTTTTATTTGTTTCTTCACTTGTCTATGCTTGCCTTAAGGAGAAATTTTGTCTTCTTTTTGAGGAAATCTAATAGTAAGTGGACATGATTATAATGATCAAATGCAATTTTCACTTCATGTAAGGAAACATATAGATAAAACTGAGTAGCTGCTTTTCATTTCTTTCAAAAAGAATATAGGAGATTTGATATATTGTATCTTAGAATTTTGATCCCTTGCAGATTGTAGAAATGAGGAAATACTTGTTTGTTTTGTTCTATTTTCTTTTCAAGAACTTCTGACTGAAAAGAAGCATTAACTGCCAGAGACCTAAAGGTGGGCAAAAAGGCTTATTGGAACATGACCCCTTCCTATAATCTTGAACATATTATGAACTCATTCATTGTGTATTGAGGAGGTATTTCATTTGAAGATAAATGGTACCTGAAAAGAATGAAAAAATGTAGTCTTCAAGATAGTTTGCTTATTAGGAAGCTAGGTGGCTCATTGAATTTACTGAAGGACTTGGAAGCAGGAAGACTTGAGGTCAAATCGTGTCTTGGATATTCCCTTGATATATGATTCAATACAAGCCATTCTATTTGCTTCAGTTTCTTCATCTGTGAAACTGGGATAATAATATTTACCTCACAAGATTATAGTGAGTGTCAAATGGTTTTATATATAAAGCACTTTACAAAACTTAAATTATTATTATTAATATAACGAATATAAGAGATTTACTGGGACATGAACATAAGCTGCTTCCATGGAAATGATGGTGATAAAATGATGATGTTAGTGATAGTGATGGTATATAAATAGCCTATATATTTTTGTGTATATCAATAGATACAAAAACAGAAAAATATACACAGAGGTATAAGTAATGATGACATTTTATTTAAAGAGTAAGAATTCCAAAGAATTAAAAGATTTTAGGTAATGAGATTTTCCAGTTATTAAAAAATGAATGTATGGACAAAGCGATTGAAAGAAAAAAATAAAATCAGAATAATTTTTAAAATTAAAAATATTTAGAATTGAAATTAGATGACATTTTACTTAGTGGGGAAAGATTAAGAGTACCATGTTAAAAATGGAGGTCAGATTTAAGAAGCAAAGAATGGAAGTCAAAAGCATCATAGACTACAGTGAATGTTTTCTTAAGTTCATAGATAAAATAGCAAAAGTCATATTAATCACATTCATGAGCTTAAAAATAATTGCTTCTTATTTAGCTTTCTATGAATTATCTCTTTAACTAAAGGTTATTTGGAAATAGAAGTCCTCATTTCAGACAAAACACTAAATTCTGGCATCCTACACCACTTATGGAATACCACCAGGAGACTGAGTTTAGCTATGTAAATACATCACAGATTAGAAGACTGTGAAACAATGAGTAAGAGCTGTCTTCAGAGAATCAAAAGCCTATGATTTCAAGCCTAGTCTCTGTCTTGTAGTATGAATAAATAAATCTAGTGCAGACATTACATATATATATGTGTGTGTATATATATATATATATATATATATATATATATATACACACACACACACACATGCATATGTGTACACATATATAAAACACATGTGTACATATATGCACACGTGCATGCATATGTGTTTGTATATGTTATTTCTCATATCTATTCATTGACATAAGAAACATAACAAAATTATTTACAATCTAGGAATTATAAGAACAAAATACTTTTCAGGCAAACAAAGACAGATCTAAATAACTGGAAATATCAAGTGCTTATGGGTAGGTTGAATTAAGATAATAAAAATTATAATTCTACCTAAATTAGTAGACTTATTGAGTTGTCTTAACAATCAACCTCCCAAAAGGACCCATATGTGCAAAAATTTTTGTGGAAACCCTTTTTCTAGTGACAAGAACTAGAAACTGAGTGGATGCCCATCGTCCATAGCTGTATAAGCCATGTAAATGGCTGAATAAGTTATGGTGTATGATTATGGAATATGATTGTACGATCAAGAGGACAATTTTAGAGAGGCCTGGAAAGACTTACATGAACTGGTGCTAAGTGAAATGAACAGAACCAGGAGATCATTATATACAGCAATAACAAGATTATATGAGGATCAATTCTGATGGATGATTCTTTCCAATAATGAGATGATTGAGGCCAGTTCAAATGATCTTGTGATGAAGAGGGCCATCTACTCCCAGAAAGGACTGTGGGAATGTTTGGACCACAACATAGTATTTTCACTCTTTTTGTTGTTGTTTGCTTGCATTTTATTTTCTTTCTCACTTTTTCCAGGTTGATTTGATTTTTCTTGTGCAGCAAGATAATTGTATAAAATATGCATGCATATATTGGATTTAGCATATATATCTATCATGTTTAACATACACTGGACTACTTTCCATCTAGAGGAGGGGATAGGGAAAGGGGGCAGTTGGAACACAAGGTTTTGCAAGGGTTAGTTTCAAAGAATTATGCATGCATATGTTTTGAAAAATGAAAGGCTTTAATGAAGAATACACCAAAATATAATAAAAAACTTATCAAACTCCCAAACATTATTTTATGAATCTATAAAAAATATTTTAAAATTTATCTGAAAAAAGAAAAGGTTAATAAAATTAAAAGCATTAACAAAAAAAAATGCAAAGGATGGTAGGCTAGCATTACCAGAACTAAAACGCTATTTTAAAGCAGCAGTCATCAAAATCATCTGATACTGGCTAAGAGAGTGCTGTATCAGTGGAAGAGGTTAAGTATACAAGAATCAATGGCTATAGTAATCTACTGTTTGATTAAACCAAAAGACTACAGCTTGTGAGATAAGAACTTACTGTTTGACAAAAGTTGTTGGGAACACTGGAAAAGAGTGTGTCAGGAACTTAGTATAGAACAACATACCATATCCATGCAAAAATAAACTCAAAATAGATATATGAGTTAGGCATACAGGGTAATACTTTTAGTAAACTAGACTACAATGGATAATTTACATCAGAATATTGAAGGGAGGAATTTATGACCATAGAAGAATTAGAGAACATTATGAAATTCAAAAGGATAATTTTGATTACATTAAATTTAAAAAATTGTAAACTAAACAAGTAAAATCAAGAATGGAAGGGAAATAGGAATCTGGAAAACATTTTATTGCCAATGTTTTAGATAAAATCCTCATTTCTAAATGTATAGAGAAATGACTCAATTGTATAAGAATACAACTCATTCCGTAATTTATAAGCAGAACCTTTAAGTGCTATCAAAATTTGGAAGAAATTTTGTGTCTGAACACAAATTTTAAAAATGTGTCTGAACTATAGATATCATAATAATTATTCAATGATAAAAGAGAAACAGCATAAAGAACAAAAGAAGTAGTTTTTAGTACACTGTAATCCATTATTTTCATTTCGTTTATCAAATGTGTCAAAATGAAAACTGTTCATGAAGCTTTTTAAGATTATGGAGTTAAATTTTCTATTCATTAAAAATGGTATTGTGTCAAGTACATCATGACTCTATGCCCTAATCTTCCTCTCTTCCTGTTATTGTTGGAATACATTATTTTATTGTTCTGTAGACTAAATGAAAAGTAGTACTGATATATTATTCAGGTTAATTTGAGCACCTGAACCATTTTTTTTCTATTTGTGTGCTTTCTACTTTAACTCTCTCTCTCTCTCTCTCTCTCTCTCTCTCTCTCTCTCTTCTCTCTTTCTCTCTCTCTCTCTCTCTCTCTCTCTCTCTCTCTCTTCTCTCTCTCTCTCTCTCTCTCTCTTCTCTCTCTCTCTCTTCTCTCTCTCTCTCTCTCTCTCTCTCTCTCTCTCTCTCTCTCTTTCTCTCTTTGTGTGTGTGTGTGTGTGTGTGTGTGTGTTTGTGTGTGTGTGTGTGTCTGTTTCTTCCCTTCTTCCCTTCCTCCTAGGAAGTTTAATCACTCTGGATGTTTTGAGTAGATATAAGGACAGCTGTTTCTATTACATATTTTGTCTTATGTGTTTGGTTAACTTATTGAAATGGCTATAATGCATTTTCCCAGACCTGTTAATTTACAATCACACACTTGTGGGCAAGCCCATCACCACACTTTCTACACCCTTTCCATGATATGTCCATTTAACTGTACTAGGGCTACCTTATATGGTATTCTTACTGTCCTATTTGGGGAATAATTCATACTGTGACCTTTCCTGATATCTCTGATTTATCAGATGTTACCACATCCATGCTCCATTCCTTCTAGTTGCCTCTTGATGACATGTTAGCTAATCTGATGAAATAATTTGAATTTGGAAATCACTGGCTGATACATTGCATTTTAGAAGAGTCCTTCAATGATATAGTCCAAAAGAAGAACTAACATGGAAATTCACCAAGACTAGTTGGGAGCATATTTCTAGGTAAGTAAAGGCTTTTGGCATTGTTTATATCATATGTGGGACTATCTTTGCCTGTCTGAGAAAACCAGGAAAAGAAAAAAGTTTGCATTGAATTGTCTTTCATAAGATATGAAAAACCACATAACTTTTTAACCTGACAAAGAAATAATAATTTGTGACATGATAACCAGCAGGCAGGAGTAGCTGTCACCATACATATAAGTTATTGTTTTCTCTTTTCTATGAAGAGAGATAATAGGCCAACACAGGAGTAGGAGGCAAATTGCCAAATACAAAGCTTCCACCAGGGGTTTGGTCTGCTGTAGATCTTCTCCAATGATGCCCAGCATCATATTGACATGATTAGTGGCACTGGTCATTGATTCCACACTGTTCCACTTCTCCTTAATGAACAAAAGACACAAAGGGAAATAAAAAAAAAAGAAATAAAATGGCTCAATCCTATTTTTATAACCCCCGAACCCATGATGACACCTGATTTGTTCATCCTCATATTGGAAGATTGATCTTTCAGAATGCAAATAATTGTTAAAAGCTTCTCTGATTGAGGGTGAAACATGTGGAATTTGTAAAATGGATGAAAATAATAGTACAACATATAAATATCATTTAAAATGTGTTATAGTAACAGAAGATAATATTGAGGCAGCCAGGTGACTCAGTGAAAGCCTGTTGGCCCTATAGTCAGAAAAGACTGAGTTCAAATTTGATGTAAGGCACTTATTGGATGTGTGATCCTGGCTAAATCACTTAATCTGTCTGCCTCAATTCAATGGATAAAAGAAGCTAGACGGTGTAATGAATAGATTACTGAGCCTGGAGTCAGGAAAATCTGAGTTCAAATCTATCTTCAGAAACTAAAAAGTCATATGTATCTAGGCAAAATGATAAATCTATATTTATCAATTCCACATCTATAAAATGGGCATGCATTCAAGAAAGGAATGGTGAGCTATTCTATTAGCTTTGCCAAGAAAATTCCAGGGATAATGTCCATATGGTTGTCAAGTCACACAACTGTAACACTGAACTAACAACCTGTGATATTGCCTCTCTGTAAACATCTGCCTGAAACTCATGAATCCTCCAATCTAATTTGGAGATTTGTGGTCTATAAGCAGAGAAACTGATATGGTCAGACCCATCCTTAGCATGTCATGAAAGCAAGACATCTTACTTGTATTTGTATATAACTTCCTGCTTTTCTAAGAGCTTTCAAATATGGGATTTCATCTTCATATTATTTATTTCTGGTCAGTGTCACGTAGCATATAAGAGCTAAAAGATATTTTTAAGGTGCTTTCATCCATTTCTCTTATTTTACAGTTGGACAACTTTGTTCAAGGCCAACTAATTAATATGTTAAATTAGCAACAGGAACATGTATTTTCCAACAACTTTTTGGTATGGCTAGTCCTCTTAACATAGCACTATATCCTTAATAAAGCATCGTTAAGAAAGTCAATGCATGATCCATAATTTATTTCATTTGTTTCCCAGAAGAATTTTAGTAGTAGAACAATCTCATTTAGCACTTATAGTTTGATTATATCAAAACAAATATTTCCAGTTACAATAAAATCAAAAGTTATGTTTGTTATAACATATTACAATTCTGAAAAGAAATGAGATAGCAGAAAAATTTCATATTTGAGTAGCAAATAATTCTTTTCAGAATGATCCAATCCTTCAAAAATGATTAGTCCCCCTGCTGGAAGAAACCAATGCTGTAATGGCTTTCTCTTTTTTTTTTTTTTTATTATTTAATAGCCTTTTATTTACAGGTTATATGTATGGATAACTTTACAGCATTGACAATTGCCAAACCTCTTCTTCCAATTTTTCCCCTCTTACCCCCCACCCCCTCCCCCTGATGGCAGGATGACCACTAGATGTTAAATATATTAAAATATAAATTAGATACACAATAAGTATTCATGACCAAACCGTTATTTTGCTGTACAAATAGAATCAGACTCTGAAATATTGTACAATTAGCTTGTGAAGGAAATCAAAAATTCAGGTGGGCAAAAATGTAGGGATTGGGAATTCAATGTAATGGTTTTTAGTCATCTCCCAGTGTAATGGCTTTCTCAATCTATACAAAACACATTTCTTCTGCTGATATTAAAATCCATAAGATTTCAGATCTCTAGATCTAAGTGGTTTTTATGGTTGATATTACCTGTTTTTTAGTTAACTCTTGACCTAAGACTCATCTAACTATCTTAGAAAAAAACAATATGCAATATGGATATATATCTGTAATATGTGTAAAATAATGTAATTTATATATATATATATATATATATATATATATAAACAGTGATACACAAAGGTAGATGTTATATTGCACATAAAAAGTTATATATGTATGCAACAGGATACTTCTAAAAAGAAATTATCCAAAATGTAACTGTCTGGACTCATAAAGAATCCAGGCCCTCCAATACCTTGAGAAAAATTGAAGAATCTAGCAGCTATGTCAGATGATACAAGAGGAACAGGCACTATAGTGCACAAAAATTCTCCAGTCTTTATCTCCTTGTTCCTTTGAAAAGTAGTACATCAGAAAGATATAAAAATGGCCTCAGAGAAAGGGAGATAGAGTCAACTCTGGTTGAATTTCTGGAACAGAGTAACTTATAACCTAGGACAAATCATTTAAAACTCTCAGAGACCCACATGAATTTGAAATTACAGAGCAGTAATAATTTTTTATTGGCAGAGGATACTTCCTTACAAGGAATCCCTTCATTTGCATGTATTTATTTCTTATTGTGTGTGTGTGTGTGTGTGTGTGCGCGCGCTCTCTTGCGCGCGCGTATGTATATGTATGGAGTGTTCAAGGAGAACAAATAACTCTGGTTCCAGAGTTTGCTGAGCACATTTCAGTGTTGCTTATATCCATCTTGTCATCTATCTTCACTCAACTCTCAGCTGTGGCTCCAAGAACCTTTAGTATGTTCAGCATTTTCACCCTGAGAAACTGTTTTGACAGAGGGCTGAGACTTGATTAAGAGTTACTAACAGATTTCAAACCTGTTGCTGAGTTAGCCCAATGTCAACCTCATACATGTGAAGATGTATAAGAACAATGTGGAGCAATTTAGCCTTAGGCACAAAGACTGTTCTATCTACCACAATCCAAGGGTATTGTAATTCATCCTGACTCCACCCCACCCCCCCCACCCTGCCACTGGATTTCAATGACTAAGTAAAATAGAGTAAGGCTAATGACTCTATAACTTTGACTCATTTAAATTTAATTCATTCACAAATAAAGATATAACCTATGTCAAAATATGAGGGACAAATGATAATAACAATATTGACTACTTGTATATTGACTTTGTTTATATGTATGAATAGTATTTACTTAATGGTCATTGATAATGAAAGTAGTGATAATAATTGTAATAATACTGATGAAAATGACAGCTTTGATGATGATGTTGATGAAGTAAAGTAGAAGATAGGAAATAACTATGTTCCATTTTTTATACAAAACCCCTTGGTGATCTTAGGAAAGTCCTTTCAGTTTTTTGTGCCTCAATTATCTCATTAAAGAAAAAAATAAAGGTTTGGAGTATATGATCCATTGTATCCCATTCAGTTTGAAAATGCATAATCATCTTGTTTATTATTTTTAGAATTTGTTATGCTTCAGATTTTTAAAATATTTTGTCTAGAGTATCCTATAAGATATTTCTATCAACTTGACATGATAAGGACTACAGGTAGATTTTACTAATGAGAAAAGAACTTCTAGGAGTTTCAGAAGATCATAGGATCGTACATATAAGACTGGAAGAAATGTTGATAGTCATCTAGCCTAACCTCCTAATTTGCATATCAAGAAATTGAAAACTATCGATGTTAAGTGACTTATCCAGGGCTATACAGAAAATGAATCTTAGAAATTGAATTTCAACCTCAGTTCGTCTTATGTTCAGCCCCAGTGCTCTCCATTATACCAGACTGTCCATCACTTTTGTTGAAGTAAATTAAATTATGGTTTGGAATACATTTATTATTTCCATCATGGTTCATTCTTCTTCCATTTGGACCCACTCACCATGTACTTATTTATTGTAATGAGATTCTTGCCTTACACACTTGGTATTACAATATATTTCACATGATGACTTATGATATATTATAATGATAATGCCTAGAGAAGTGGCAAAATTAGTAATACCTTTTTCCTGACTAGCACTGCTGAGAGACTTGGTATAAGACCAATTTGCTTGGTACAAGCTGAGACATGAACCTTTCTCTCTCACATTCCACTCAGTGCACTCTTTTTTTTTTTTTTTTTTTTTTTTTTTTTAAAGACAATCAAATAGCAACTGCATTTCCCCCTGAGCGTATGCCTCCAGGGCACAGATGTCAGCATGTAATAACTCCTCCATGACTATTTCAAAGACTACTGTGGACTTCTACTTTCTGGAAGAGCATGCATTAATCTTCATATTAGGGTTCAGATCCCTTTGGGACATCAACCACACAAAGCTGTTTGATAGAAGTGTCATGATAGAATTCAAGAGATAATGTACCAAACTCTCAGAGATTTAAAAAAGGCTTCTGAACAGGTGCCAAAACCCCTATAAACATGGTAGAACTCAAAAATTCTAGCTTCTGACTTAAAAAGAGGCTTTGCTCTCTCTTCTTCTGTTCATCTCAATCTCTATGATCATGTTTTATGTTTGAAGAGCTGCAGCTGCTACCAATAGCATTATTCTGCACATATGAAGGGAGCTGAAAGGAAAAATGTATGATGCATGATGAGCCATCACTCTTTAATACTGACTCTACTTTCTGTCTTTTTTTTTAGCTCCTCTGTCTACCATCATAGAAAACTTTGTAGTTCAATATTTCAGGGGTAAGAGTGGAAGTAGGTAGTTCTTGGTTCTAAAAATATCCATCAATCCATCCATCAATTATGAATGTACATTTGAATTGGCTATCATTGAAAATGCCAAGTCTATGATATTAATTTCTCTGAACAATTCCCTTCTACTTTGCGGACATTTCTGTTTGTATCATGGGACAACAGCCTTTAACAGACAAAAAGAATCTTAGAGATTATCTAGTTCTATTACTTCATTTTACAGATGAGGAAACTAAGGTTTAGAGAGAGGGATATGATTTGCCTAAGCTAATAAATGGCAGATTTGTTGTTTAAAACAGAGATCATTGGGTTCCAAAATCAGTGGTTTTTGATTACCTAATTTTGTTGTATTAATTTCTCTATATCCTCTACCTTTCCTATTTTCTCCTGTAAATCTTCACATAGTACTTATAGAACCAGTCCTCTGATTCCCACTGAAATTGCCTTTGCTTCCCTGATTTATTTTTGTACATGATTATTGTCAGTCAGACTGAACCAGCCACTAACCTGTGAATGCTAAAGATGAATAGAGCAAGCTAGAGAAAGAAAAAAATAGGGAATAAAATAAAAGTTTAATTTCAAAGTGAGAGAAATGGCTTGCAAGCAAGAAGGCATGATAGAAATAAAATATATGCTAAGGCCTTCTCTCTAGTGGTAGGAACTAAAGGAATGCTGAAATATCTCAATACTTATACCAATATTTGTTCAGGGAGTTGCAGCCCTGACAATGAGGAATAACAGCAATAATCTGACAAGTTTGATTCATAGCAGGGCTTCATGACTAAACTTGTCCAGATTTGTCTGCTACTTGTCCCAGATCAAGAAACAACTGGTGCTGGTCAAAGAAATACAATAATTGTGTCATTTTGCGAGAAGGTGAGGTTACCCAAAGGGTGAACAAAGTAGTGCTGTTTTGCCAATCTCTAGCTTGCTTGCTGGGTCTTGTCTCTGAAAAACAGGGGTGTCTCCCAATATCTTGGTATTGTACATAGTTATCCCTCATGTACTCTATATTCCACCCTAATAAATCTGGTATTTGCTTTCTTTCTTTTATATATGTTGACATACAGTAGCTGTTTCTCTGGATAGAAAGTAAACAACTTGATATCAGGATCTATTTTATTTTTGTCTTTTCATCCTCATTGCTTAATGCAGTTCCTGACACATAGTAGACAAATACAAAAAATACTTGTTGGTTAATTAACTCATTTTATTTATAATCTCACTTGTCAAAAATAAGGCTTAATTGAGTTCTGGAGTTCTAGACAGATCTCTGAATCTTCAGAAAACTTCACTTGTATATACTCATTTCTTAGATTGATCTTAATCAAATCTTGTGCAGCCCACAATATTATCATTTCCACAATCTTCCCCTTCAGAACATTCAAGAAGGACAAAGAAGCCTCATCTAGGGCATAGTAACCATTGAAAGTAAAGCTCCAGTACTAACATGTACCTTTTTTTTTTTGTTTGAAAAAAGATACCAATCTCATGTATCAGCTAAAAACAGATCAAGGAGAAAGAAGTCATTATTTAGTGAATGGATTAGCCATCTGTGTTAATGAACATAATAGAATATCATTATGTCATAAAATAACACAAATGATAAATTCAGAGACACATGGGGAACTCTATAGGAAATGTTACACAAAAAAAACACCATAACTGGGAGAACAATTTAACCCTAGTTACCACAAAAATGCAAAAGAAGAAAATTTTAAAAGAATTTGGAATTCGGATCAATAAAGTAACTAATTGTGACTTGATAAATCTAATAATGAGATATGTCTCTCATCTCTTGGTAGAAAGGGGTTAGGCTAAATATATAGAGTGAGATATACAATTTCATTGATGGTCAGAATGTTTATTAATTCTCTTTGACTAAACATATATACATACATATATATATATATATATATTTACTATGGAAGATTATTTTTAGAGGAAATAAAATAGAAAATGATATCAAAAAGATAATTAGTAAAACAATGAAGGTACACAGAAAAACAAACAAAAAGAAGCATAAAAGGGAAATATATATATATATATATATAAATACATTATTTGTTAATCTAGAATGTTTATACTTTTTATTGTTAAATCTTTTTATATGATCTTTTTACTTGATAATCTCACATACTTTGAAGATTTATTAACATATTTCTGAAATGATATTTGTAGCTTTACAAGATTCCAAAAGGGAGCTATGATAAAATTAAAATTAAAAATCCTTCATAATAGAATCATGTTGTTACTATTTTGTTAAATTTACTATGTATTTTAAAAAAAAGTTGTTTAAGAGAAAAGCTTTGGAGGAAGAGTCAAGATTTATGAGAAAAGGCAGAGATTTTCCTGAACTCTCTCTCAAATGCTTCTAAATTCTTTAAAGTAAACTAAACAAATTTTAATGCATTAGAACACACAAAAATATGGAATGGAACAATTTTGCATTTGAGACAACTTGGAAGGTCAGCAGGAAAGGTATGATACACCAGGGTGGGAATTCAGCTCTTTTTTGGCATGGATCATGCCAGCACAACCCCAGCCTCAGCCTTGGCACCAGCCAACCAGGAGCAGGTCTTGGGACCTATGAATCAGCAGCATTATTGGAGGATTGGCATCTCAGTGGGATGAGAGGGCTTTGGAAAACTATCAAAGCTGGGAAGCAGCAGAGGTAGTGACAGCTTCCACATTCCTCTGCCCACAGATGGTAAGAGAGTAGAACTGAGCAGAAGTAGGTCACATTACTAACTCTATGGAATGACTTTCCTGCTTTAGCACACTACCCTAGAACTTATCGAGAAGGGATTTTCCTCACAGTTTCAGGGTAGAAAAGAGTGACTGTGGTAAGGTCACTAGAAGGTTTTCTGAAAACAGCTGCACAAAATCCCTGAAGTTTGGGAAATTACATGCTTCACAATGGAAACAGACCCCTACTGCAACAAAGATTTACAAACTGAATAATTGCCTGGAAAAATGAGCAAACCACAGGGAAAAAAGATTTTGACCATAGAAAATTAGTATGGTGACAAGGAAGAAGGAGACACACACTCTGAAGAAATTAACAAAGTCAAAGTTACTACTTCTAAAGCCTCTAAGAAAAACAAGAATTTGAAATGACTAACCAAAATAGAAGATGAAAAAAAGGAAAGTGATGGAAGATGACAAACAAAGGATGGTATTGTCCTGTAAGAATAATGTTAACAGAGCAGAGGCTGGTCAGCAAAGCCCAGGACAATTCATAACATATTTAGCTACACTGAGGAAAAGAAGAGGATCAAAAAAAAAAAAAAAAAAAAAAGGATCAAAAGGAATTTTGAAAATCAAGTAAGAGAGATAGAGGAAGAATGGGAAGAGAAATACAAAAGGAAATACAAAAATCTAATAAGGAGAAGAATGCTTTAAAAGGCAAAATTGGCCAAATAAAAAAGGAGGTACAAAAGTTCCCAGAGAGGAATAATTCATCAGAAATTATAACTGAGCAAAAATTTTAACTTGTTTATGAAAAACAAGATACAATAAAATAAAATCAAAATAATGAAAAAAATTAGAAAGCAATATAAAATATGTCATTGGAAAAACAACTGATCTGGGAAATAGATCCAGAGAGATAATTGAAAAATTATTGGTCTACTTGAAAGCTGCAATCAAAAAAAAAAAAAAAAAGGAACCTAGACAACATCTTTCAAGAAATTATCAATTTCTTATATATCAATAATATGACTGTCCTGATATTTTAGAACCTGAGAGTAAAATAGAAATAGAAAGAAACTACCTTGTGAAAGAAATTCCAAGATGAAAATTGCCAGGAATATTATGATCAAATTCTGGAACCAAAGGAGTAAATATTGCAAAAGCATCCAGAATGAAACAACTCAAATAAAGTGGAGCCACAGTCAACATAAGACAAGCTTTATCATTAAAGGACTGGAGGGCTTTGAATATGATATTCCAGAGAGCAATGGAGCTAGTACTACAACCAAAAATCACCTACCCAAGAAAACTAAGAATAATCTTTCAGAAGAATTTCAAGCATTCATGATGAAAAGATCAGAACCAAGTGGAAAATTTGATTTTCAAATATAGGACTCAGGAGAAGCATAAGGGGGTAATCACAAAAGGGAAATCATAAGGGACATAATAAAATTGAACGTTTACAGTCATATATAGGAGGAAATACTTGTAATTCATTAGAACTTTCTCATTATTATGGCATTTTGAAGAAGTGTATATAGACCGAGGTCACAGATGTCAATTGAATATAGAGGAATGCTATTTAAAATGAATGAATGAATGAATAAATGAAATTACAAATTGAATGCAGCATGTACTAGGAGAGATTGAAAGGGAGAGGTCTAATTTTGTAAATTATCTTTCATATAAGAGGCAAGAAAAAAGCTTTTATAGTGGAGGGGAAGAGGGAGTTGGGAGGGGAGTGAGTAAATCTCATTCTCATCAGACTTGACTCAAAAAGAAAATAATACAGAAATTCATTTGAACATAGAATCTATCTTATCCTGAAGGAAAGTAAGAGGGGAAAGGGTTATAAGAAGGGAAAGGGTAATAGAAGGGAGGACATATTTGGGGAAGGGGAGGTTCATACCAAAACAAGGACAGGGTAAAAAGATAAAGAAAATAGAATAAAGGGGGTGATATACAGTTAAGAATAGGAATTATGAAAATAAATTTGAAGCCAATTTCTCTGATAAAGACCTCTTTTCTCAAATATATAGGGAAATGAGTGAAATGAAAATAAACAAATAAATAAATGAATGAATAAATGAACAAATAAATAAGAGGCATTACCAAAATTATAAATCATCAAAAGATATGAACTATGTCCTAAGGGTTACAAAATCACATATAACCTTTGATCTAACAATATCATTACTAGGCATGAATCCCAAAAGAGATTTAATTTTTAAAAAATATGAAAAAACACCTGTTTGTGCAACAATATTTATAGCAGCTCTTTTTTCTGGGCAAAAAATTGAACATTTCAAGTGAAAAATGGCTAAATAAACTCTGGTATGTGATCTCGACTAAATATCATTGTTCTATGAGAAATGATGACCAAAGATATTGTCAGAAAAACTAAGCAAAGTGAATAGTTCTGTTTACAATGTATTAGTAATGTTGTGGGATAATCAGTTGTGAATAATTTTTGTTATTCTCAGCAATACAATTATCCAATACTATTCTAAAAAGACTTATAGTGAAAAGTGTTATCCATACCTATAGATATAACTGATTGTGTCTAAATACAGATTAAAGCATACTTTTTATAATTTAATTTTAGGATTTTTTGGGGAAAAGTGGGGGAAGATCTATGTTGTCTTCCCAGTGTGACTTTTATGGAAATGCTTTGTATAACTTCATATATGACATCTCATTTAGGATGGGGAGGTGGGGAGGAAAGGAGAGAATCTTGAACTCAATGTTTTAAAAATAAATATTAAACCCGCACAAATCATCAACATTTCTATATATTACTAACAAAGCCCAGGAGCAAGAGATACAAAGAAAATTTTCATTTAAAATAATTGAAGAGAAAGTAAAATATTTGGGCATTTACCTGCCACATCAAACCACAAAAATATAGGAGCACAAAATTACAAAACACTTCTCATACAAATAAGGTCAGTTCTATACTATTGGAAACATATCAATTACTCATGGGTAGGACAAGATCATACATTAAAAATGACAATTCTTCCTAAATTAGTCTATGTGTTCAGTGCCATACCAATCAAACTGCCAAATAATATTTTGTAGAGCTAGAAAAAAAATAATACCAAATTTCATTTGGAAGAACAAAAAAAAAAAAAAAGGATATAAGAGAATAAAAGGAAAAAAATACAAAGGATGGTGGCTTAGCAGTACCATGCCTAAACCTATATTACAAGGTAGCAATCATCAAAACCATTTGAGAACATTAAGAAAGACAAAATGGACAACTTTTATCATATTAAGTTAAAAAAGTTTTGGCACAAACAAAATCAACAGAAAAAGATTAAAAAGGAAGTGCAAAGCTGGGAAAAATATTTATAGCCCGTGTTTCTGAAAAAGGTCTCATTTTAAAATATTTTAGGAACCATGCCAAATTTAGTCAATCTGCAATTGATAAATGGTCAAAGAATATGAACAAAACAATTTTCAGGTGATAAATTTAAGCCACCTATAGTCATATGAAAAAAAAATACTCTAAATCCCTATTGATTAGAGTAATGCAAATTAAAATAACTCAGAGGCACTACCTCACACCCCTCAGATCACTAAGATGACAGGAAAAGATAATGATAAATGTTGGAGGAGATGTGGGAAAACTGGGACACTGATGCATTGTTGGTGGAGTTGTGAAATGATCCAAGCATTCTGGAGAGCAATTTGGAACTATGCCCAAAGGGCTAACAAAGTGTACATACCCTTTGACCCAGCAATGCCACTATTAATTCTGTATCCAAGGAAATCATGAAGCAGGGAAAAGGACCTACATGTGTAAAGATATTAATAGCAGCTCGTTTTGTAGTAAGAAAGAATTGGAAAATGAGTAGCTGCCCATCAATTGGGGAATGGCTGAACAAGTTGTGTTATATGAAGGTAATGGAATATTATTGTTCTATAAAAATGATAAACAAACTGATTTTAGAAAAGCCTGTAAAGACATACATAGTCTGATTCTGAGCAAAACAAACAAAATAATGAATACATTATACACAATAACAGGAAGAATGTGCAATGATCATCTATAAAAGATTTGATTCTTTTCTGTGTTTCAGTGATCCAAGGCAACCCCAATAGACTTTGGATAAAAAATGCCATCTGTATCCAGAAAAAGAATTATGGAGATTGCATGTAAATCAACACATCCTATGTTCACATTTTTTTTTCTGTTTTTTTTTTTAATCTTTCATTTTTTTTCCTTTTTATACTGATTTGTCTTTCCCAATATGATTCAGAAAGCAATGTTTATTAAAGATAATTAATACAAAATGTAAAAAAAAAGTTTTCCATATAATTGGGGAAAATAAAAATAATAAACAAAATTAGAATAGCCTTATTTAAATACACATTTTAATAAATTCATAGCTCATCATCCAATTTATCAATTATATATTTAGCACCTATTATTGGCTAGACACTGTGCTAGACAATGGAGTTATATAGAAAAAAAATGAAACAGTTCTTGTTCTCAAAGGAAAGTACATGTTAATAGGGTAGACAACATATACATATGTAGGGATAACCAAGAATCATAAAAAAAAAAGTATAGTTGATATAATCTTTAAGAAGAAACAATAATAGTGGAGAAGTAAAGAAATACTGAAGGGGATAATCATCATGAAGTAAAGCAAATGTTCCAAAAAGCAAGAGGATATTACATCTATTAAGAAGAACCACATCAAACATAGAGCTGTGTACCCAGTTATCAGGAAACTTTGACCATATGCCTGACCGATAATTATTTTTTTCACATAGATCTTGAGTTGTAAAGATTGCCCTTATGTTATGAACAATTTGGCTGAATTAACAGCAGAACACCTTCAAATTCAGTGATTCAGTACTGTAAAAGCAAAAGCCAAAAACAAACCAGTCATTTTCCTCACTACTTGTTAAATCTATTGGCTCACCACCAGCATAATGTTCATCTTGCTCTTAGATCAACATTCTGTCTGTAACTTCCATTTGGTACTATGCTGCTAGCATACTTGGATTCTTTGACCTGTTTAGAGTTTTGAGCCCATATAGCATGTGAAGGAAGTTCATTTAAACATACACATCCTCCACTAGAGAGCTAGGATTGTTTATACTTTAGAATAGTGGAAAAATCAGACTGGGCAACCATACCAAGTTATCAATACAATCTCTGTCCACAGAAAGAGCCACAAGGATTCTTAGATTTTCATCAGTTGGATGTAAGACACAGACATCACACTTTAAATTCAGTGCTAAATGGAAAAGTACAAATATAGCACAGATATTATGAGTACAATGTTATGCCATTTGGGTTCTGTAACAGTATTTTCCCACTTTTCAATGATTTATGAAACTAATTCCTTTAAGATCTTTGAAGTGAGGAGAGTAGCCAATTAAAGTTATGACATCTTGGTTTATTCCATGAATCACACACAAAATATATTTGATCCACATGGTTCCAATCGTTTCAATCCAATTAATATTTGTATTGTGCATATTAAGGGAGAAAATAGCCTAAAGCCACAAAGGACATTAAGTCCATTTCCTAACTCTATACTTTTTTTGAAGGCTATCCACTATGCCTACATTGCATGCTCTATTCATCATTACCTCTTAGAATTTCTTCATCATTTCTAAACTCAGTTCAAGCACCTTATCTTCTGGGAACTCTTTTCTCATCCTCAACATTTTTCTAGTGTCACCCCTTCACAAATTAACTTTTCCCCTTATAAATGTAACTTCCCATATAAAATATAATTTCCTTGAGGTCAAAGACTTTGATTTTTTTTTGCTTTATTTTTGTTTCTGTTTTTTATTGTATCTTAAGGATCTACAAGTTAGTTAATATTTATTGATTGATAATTGACATTTATATGGTACTTTACAAATTACAAAATATTATATGAGTTATCTCACTTAAAACTCATAACAAAACTATCATGCATATATGTTAATATCTCTTTTTTGAGAACAAATATTAATGAAGCAAATTTGCTTGTTTATGTTCTTATAGCTACTGAGTATCAGAAGAACAGTGAGTTTTGGTCTTCTAAATTCCATGTTCAGCACCTGATCAAGTAGATGAATGTTAATTTAGAGTTACAAGAAATCTTAGAATAACTCAGTTCAACATCTATCATTAAGTCATCAGCTGTTAATTTATACATTAAAAAAAAAAAAAAAAAAAACTAAGGCTCAGAGAAAAGAGAATCATTTAGGACCATACAGTCAGTAATAATCCATTTCATATTTTAAACTAAGGTTCATAAGGTGATAGATTTTAGAAATGGAAAAAATGCTAAAAGTCAACAAGTCCAACTCACTTTTTTAGCAAAAAGTTAAATAAATCATTCAAGATAATATAGACACAAAAAAGGCAGAGTTCAGTCTTTACCTTGACTCTGCATCTTTTGTTATAACCACTAGATCATACCGCACAACTACTATATCAATATGATTTGGTGAAGCACTCTTTGGTGAATGTAGTACTATGCTTTTATAACTATATCAGACAAACTCACAAATAGGGTACCTCCAAAATATGACATGCATTGATAAATAATTGATAAATAAATAAATAATTGATAAATTGATAAAAAATAGCATGCATTGATCATTAAGTAACTCATATATTCTGTGAGATTTTACCTCCACTCATAGATACCTTGGTGCATTCTCAAATTCTCGATATCCTCCAGTATAACTCTCTGTATACTGTTATAGCCTTTCTCACTTTGAAGCCTTTAAGCAGATTTCCAGGGCCTGTATTCAGAAAGGGAAGTTCAAATGCAGCTTCCATTAGCAAATTTTAACTGAGAAAATCACTTGACATTTTTTTTTTTGCATCAATTTCCTAAACTGTAATATGAGGATCATAAAAGTATCTGATTCACAGAATTTTTGTAACATATTTAGCACTGTGCTTGGCATATATATGTGCTTAATAGATGTTTTATGCTTTATCTTCTTTGTCTATTGGTAATGTCACCTGACTCATTCTATTCTGATATAACTTTTTACCCAAAAGAAAAAAAAGACCTTTCTTTTTTTAATTTCCTATTGTAGTCTTTAGGAAAGACAACCTAAAACTATAATGCTATTATGCTAATATTTAAATTCCCCATTGGCAGCACAGCATAAGCTGCATCTCCACCCATCATAGCAGCTATTTATACATCACAGGGTTCATTCTTATTTAGTCATTACTAAAGCTTAAATATTTCAAAAGGATCTTGTAAAAAAAAAAAAAAGTTGACCACAAAGGAAATATTATTTTTTCATTTATCTCTACTTTGTAATCAGAGATATGTTCCCATTAGATTAGATTGAATTGAAATAGTTGTTGAAGAAGGATTTACGATAATGGCCAGGCCTTTGTCATTCTGAGTACTCATACTATTGTATCTGATGTGAGTTACAATCTTCTATTACCATTTCCTTTTCTTTTAGACACTTCCTGACTCTAGTCCTTCATGCAGCTACTGATCTTCCTTATATATGGGCTTCCTTAGCTAGCAGACTATAGGAATTCCTTTCAGCCTGGATAATTAGTTCATGCTTATTGAATTACTACCTTTGCTCTTAATATATTAATAGACTATATAGAAGAAACAGAGGAGAAAAGCATCTTAGTAATAGTTGTCTCTTCTAGTATATTCTGTGCTCTAGCCTGAAATGGCATAATGTTTAGAAATAGGAGTTCTGAAAAACATTATTAAATTAACATTTATCAAGCATTGTCAAGAATGTGTCAGGCACTGTGCTAACATGCAAGGAGAGGCAAAACACAATATTTGTCCTTGAGAAGTTCATAATCTAATGAGGAGAGCTAATTTTATCCAATATTAGTAAAAAGGATTAATATTTTTGAATCATAGCATAGTTATCCAGAATTAGTCTTTTTTTCTTTTCTTTGACATCTTTCCTTCCTTTCTTTCCTCCTTCCCTCTCTTTTTCTTTTTTCTTCCTTCCTTTCCTTTCCTTCCTTCCTTCTTTCTGTCCTTCCTCCTCTTCATTTCTTCATCCTGTCTTTGTATTTATCCATTTACTTATTTATGTATTTATTCATTCATTCATCTATTCATTCTTTTTTTTTTTTTTTTTTTGACTAAATTTCTCTGACTCACTCAGGCCAGCTTGAAAGATTAGCTGCTGCTCACAGTCCCATCCCTGCACTGATTAACACACTGAAGCTTTGATCTGTTCCATCTCTAAACTCAATAAGTTCCTCCTGTTCTCTCACCTTAGAGATTTTAGTAGTCCCTTATTGCTGGGAATTCACCTCATTGGTGTTGGATTTATTATGAACAACATATCAGCTTATCTGACAGAAGCTCTGAACTCCTAAGCTCAAATGATCCACCAGACTCAGTCTCCCTGGTAGTGGTAAGTATAGTTTTGTGCCACTCCCCCTGGCCTAAATTGAATATCAGTTACATCACATGGCTATATTTTCTATCAGAATTTAACCAATCTGGTCTGAAGATGACACATTATAGTGAGATAAGAGGCAACAAGTATCTTGCAATCAACAATTGTATACTAAGCACTGTTCTAGATGTTTTATTATTATCTCATTTGTCCTTTAAAACAAACTTGTGAGAGTGCTATTATTATACCCATTTTTGAGTTGAATAATCTAAGAATGCTAAAATTAGAAAAAAATATATCAAGTTCATATAAATTGTTGGAGAAGGAAAACAAATGATTTGAACCAAACACTCCATATTTCAAAGCAGCACAATGTAACCATGACATTGTCATTAAGCCTGTATTTGCAATCATTATTAGTTTTCTAGTATTCTTTTGGCATATTTTTAAAAACTAAAAACTACATACATACTATTGTGGAATCTCAGAGGAGCAATTTATATAAATATGACATTAAAATGCACACTTAACATTTATTGCCCTGTGCCTTTCTTAGATCAGTTGACCATTTCTACTGCTATAATCCAGGAAAGTTAAGGTAACTTTCCTAGTTTGTTTTGAAATATCCTCAATCCAACAATACACTCCCAACATTTGACTAGACAGACACATTTAATTTCATCCTTCTAATCCATTATAAAAATATGTACTAGAATCTATGTTTACAGATTAAATTATAAGGGATACCTATGTCCAAGAGTAAAGAAATGATTTTGCAACAGATTTCAAATATGGTATAAAAATGGGTTAAAACATAATTTTTTATACCCTTTTGTTTTCTTGCTTTCATTTCACTGTGGTAAGCCACTGGTAATTTTGTAAAATTTAGCAAAGGTGATGGTGAGGCATGCAAGGGTTTCTGTCCACATTAATAGAATACACTCTCTGTGAATTATATGGCAGACTCTTTCGAATATGGTTATAACAATATATGCAAAAATTAGATAATTTTGCATATAATAATAGACTAAATTCAGAGAATTAAAATGAACCTGACTCCCTTTTAACAGAGAGAAAGGTTATGTCCAAGGAACATGTCTTAAGTGGTGGATGTATTGAGAATGAAGAATGAAAAAGATATAGAATTCCAAAAAAAAGACTATAACTTGAAGAAAAAATACTTTTAAAACTAGGAAATTGGACAAACATATCACACATATAATAATTCTAATTTAATATTAATAATTAGAAATTTTTTTGAAAAGTCATGAATTTAATTTGATTCTACTAAAGGTATTTCACACGGTCCTTAGGAGCAATAAATGAAAACCTTTGATTTATAATGATAAGAATATCAAATGTTGCCATTCGTTTTCATTAAAAGTGAATGAGAACTAAATATCTGCAAACTAAACTCTATAATTCCAAATAGATATCTGGGAAATTTTCATTATACTTAATTTTCAGGCTAAAAGGTTGCATTTTTTCCTCCCCCTTATTGTTAGTTTAATAATGAAGGAGAATTACTTCTACTGTCAAAATAACTGAAATGATTTGGTTCCCTGTATTGTTGAATAACAAGGCACAAAATGTCAATGCTTCTCATACTCCCATAGGAAAAAAAAAGAATTATATCTATAAATTGAGATAACAGAACAGGAAAAATATGAATAAACCAATGATTATTAAACTGTGTCTATGGACAAAGCAATTTGACTGGGAGAGAAAAATAAATAAAGACCCTCTGAAACTTCTGGATTCACTTCTGTCACATGAAACTAGGAAAAGGAAATGGAACTGTGGTTATATTGTTATCATGAACTTGTGGACAAGGAAACTTTTCTTCTATCAATGACATCTTTTCTGTAATTTGTAATTTTAGATATTTGTCTAAAACTCCGAAAAGTTGAATTCTTTTAAAAAAGTATAACACAGTATTATCCCAAAACTGTATAAGGATGGAAAGAAAAGTAAAAAAAAAAAAAAAAAAAAAAAAAAAGTTTCTGTCTTCAAGGAGCTTATAATCTAGAAGAAGAATCATCACACACACACTTGCATAACACAGACAGATTATTTGTTCCAATTCCCTTTTTTGGGAGGCTAGAAAAATTTTACTTTTCAAAAGTTTGTTTCATTTAGAAAGGCATGACATATTTCTATGTCATGGTTTCCCCACCATTTGTCTTTGTTTCCATGGAAAGGTCATGTCCCCCTGATTGAAATCAATTTTGAAAAATAAAAGGAAAAAAAAAAGGATCATTGGAATGAACAATCATGATAAAATCAGGGTTATTTTTAAAAGATTATAAACTTTAATTACAAAGATTCTTTAGGAAAGGAAAGAGAGAAAATGAACAAACATTTGTTCAGCTAGTGTGCTAATTAATTGCAAATATTATATCATTTGATCCTCACAGAAGCCTTTTAAAGTAAGTTTCTAATTTTATACGTGAAGAAACTGTGGCAAATAAACCTTTAAGTGACTTGATCAGAATCACATGGCTAATACATGATTGAAGCTAAATTTGAATACAAATCTTCCTAATTCCAAACCAAATGTTCTCTCCATTCTGCCTCAGGGGAAAAATTATCTCAAACATGCAGAGATTCCAGTGTAAGTTCTAAAATATGTGTTAATCATCTGGAGTTGAATCTATCTATATACCACTGCCAGGGAAGATCACAATCCCTTTTATAATTGTTCTATGTTGCCCCAATAAGCTGTTGTGATGGGGATAAAAAATCTTCACTTGTAAGACAGTCTCTCTGTCATCTAACTAGGCCAGTTCCCAGATGACATATTGTCTGTCATCAGCCCCATCTTTGAAGTTTTTCCAGCATTGTAGCCCTTTGTTAGCATTTACTTTTAGAACACAGGGTAATCTCTATACTTTGAAAAAGCATGAGAGGGTCAATGTATTGTGAGAATGAACTTCTAAAAGATGTGTTCAACATTCCTCAGATATTTTCTGATTAGTCCTTTTAGTATAAAAACTAAGTATAATACACATAAAAGTTCCAGTCCATGCAAGCGGCATGGAAATAGGGATTATGTTCTTTCTATTTATGTGACCATTCCTACCACAATGCATAGCATATATGAGAGATCAAATGCCTTATTAGTTGCTTGTGGTATATATATCCAAGAGGCTTAACACAATGACTGGCACATAATAAATAAGCTAATAAATTAAGTGAGTGTATAAATCCATTAATAAATAAAAAGTAAATCAAAGGATAGAAAGTGTTTATGCAACTTAAATTTTTTACCACTATATAGTGGAATGCATCTTTGCTGACTTCCATTTAAGCTTAATATTACACTTCTATGATATAAATGTAGTGACAGAGATAGAGGTGATTGAGATGATAGAGGAAGAAACAGTATCAGATAGGTGAGTAAAGATATAGATCTTTCTACCACCTATCAGTCCATCTATCATATATTTGTCTTTTTATCCATCTATCTATTGATTTTTGCCTATCTGTCTAACACAGTGCCTGACAAGTAGCAGCCACTATATAAATGTTAGTTATTATTTTTATCTACTTAGGTCCAGAGGTATCATTTCATCAAGATGATAATTCTCTAATAAAGACACTTTTAATAAATCAAGAATTGCAATTAACTATAGTTTATAGTTTTAGTGAATTATCTTTAGTACAGAATGTTTAAGTGATTTGATTACAATTATACAGAAAATATGTACTAAAGGCAGTTCATACAGGAAATGTATAAGAACCTATATCTTGCAATTACAAGACTAGTACTTTAACCACTGTGCCACGCAGACATCCCTAAATTTAAAGTGTCTATTAATCTCAATTCATGACACAATTTTTAAATGTCTATCATATGAATTGCACTATAACAGAGGAGTCATAAAGATATTGAAGTCTGGGTCCCTATATTTAAGGAGCTTATACACTAATAACTATAAAAAAGAACATGGATCAATAAAATAAAAATTAGAATAAAATCACTTCACTGACCTATATTAGTTACAACATTACTTGTGACATTAAACTTGTTTTTAATAATTTACACAATTTCTTTAGGTTAGTCTATATGTATTTTCTTTGTCTTTTTTTTGGCACATGTATATGTATATAACTGTATGTGTGCAAGTGTGTGTGTGATGATTCTTCTTCTAGATTATAAGCTTCTTGAAGACAGAAACTTTTTTTTTTTTACTTTTCTTTCTATCTTTATACAGCTTTGGGAAAATGTAGACACAATACAATTTCATTGATTTATTTATCGATTCAGATTTAAGCATTTTTTTCTTAAGGACGTATTTGTACAATCCAAATTTGATTCTAAAATTATTGGTGTATTGTCTTCATATCTTTATGTCTTTTTTTTTTTTTTTTTTTTTTTTTTTTTTTTTTTTTTTTTTTTTTTACATTTTGACTCATTCTTTTAGTGAAAGAAATATAATACAGCATGTTCTGAATTGAAATTTATAAAGTGATTTCCCAAAAAATAATTCCAAATATTCTGGTACAAGGAGAAAAGGATTTGCTTGTACAAAAATATTTATAAATAGCTCTTTTTGCTTTTGCTAAGAATTAGCAAACAAAGGGAGGGGGTGGAGCCAAGATGGTGGAGTAAAGTCAGGAAGATGTTTGAGCTCTCACAAATTCCCTCAAAAACTACATGAAAACAAACCTATAAAAAGAGTCTGATGGAATGAAGACACTCCAGTTCAAGATAAATTAGAAAAATTTCAAGAAATATCAGTCTTACTGGTTACTGGGTTAACAAAGGGTGTTCAATGTAGCTCAGAGAGACTCTGGGAAAGCTGGTGAGAGGGTATTAATCACAGAAAAGCAGCAACTAAGACCCTTGGTCCTGGTTCAGTAGAGGAGTAGATAAGAGGGATCACCTCCAGTTCCAGGTCAGAAGGCAAACTGGGAAAACAGACTTTCCTAAAAAGAGTATGCAACGCTACCTGGCAAATATTAGGGGCCCCTGTGCTCAAGTCAAAACTTAGAGCTGCATAAGAAGCTTCGGACAGTGCCCCCTTCACCCCAAGAGAAGAGATCAACCATAAAAGTTAAAAAGAGTAAATATCCAAAGGAAAGAAAAATTAGCAAGAAACAGAAAATAACATTGACCATAAAAGCTACTATGGTGACAGGGAAGACTAAACACAATCTCAAACAAGGACAAAATGTCCACAGAGGAAATCTCAAAGAGTGACATGAATTAGTTTCAAGCCCAGAAAGGCTCCTTGGAAGTGATCATAAAAGACATAAAAATATCAAGTAAGAGAGGTAGAATTAAAAAAACAAAAGGGAGAATCCAAACATTCTGGATAGCAAACTGGAACTATACCCAAAGGGTTATAAAACTGCACATTCTCTTTGACCCATCAGTGCCATTATTTGGTCTGTATCCCAAGAAAATCATAAAGGAAAGAAAAGGACCTACATGTGCAAAAATATTTGTAGCAGCTCTTTTTGTGGTATCAAAGAATTGGAAAATAAATGGACATCCCTCAATTGGGGAATGGCTGAACAAGTTATGATACATGAAGGTAATAGAATATTATTGTTCCACAAAAAATGAACAAGCTGATTTTAGAAAGGCCTGGAAAGATATACATGAATGGATACTGAGCAAAACAAGCAGAAGCAGGAATACATTGTACACAATAACAGCAATAATATGCAATGATCAACCATGAAAGGCTTGGTTTTTCTCAGTTGTTCAGTGATTCAAACAACCCCAATAGACTTTGGACAGAAAATGCCATCAGCATTCAGAAAAAGAAGTAAGGAAACTGAATGTTAATCAACATGTATTAAGTTAATTTCTTTTTTTCTGTTTTTTTTTTTTTTTTTTTTTTTTTTTTTTTAATGTCTCCACGGATTTTCCCTTTTGCTCTGATTTTTCTCTCCTGACATAATTCATAAAGCAATATGTGCCATGAAAGAAAGAAAGAAAGAAAGAAAGAAAGAAAGAAAGAAAGAAAGAAAGAAAGAAAAGCATTAAAAAAATAGCTTGGAAAAGGAAGAAAAAAATTACTGAAGTAAACAACTCCTTAAAAATACAATTGATTCCAGAGGCAGCTAGGTGGTGAAGTGGATAGAGCACTAGCCCTGAAGTCATGAAAACCTGAGTTCAATCTGGTCTCAGACACTTAACACTTCCTAGCTGTGGGACTCTGGGCAAGTCATTTAACCCCAATTGTCTCAGTTACAAAAAAAAAGTAATACAATTGACCAAATACAAAATAATAATAATAATAATCCACTGAAGCAAACAACTTGAAAAGTAGAATTAACCAAATGGAAAAAAAGAAATACAAAAGCTAACTGAAGAAAATCACAGATTTGAAATTAGAATGGGGTAAATGGTAGTTAAAGATTCTATTAGTTAGCAGGAATGGAATAAATGGTAGCTAAAAACTCAATTAGCAAGAATCAGCCAAACAAACTAAAACAAATTAAAAATGGAAGAAAATGTGAAATGTCTCATTAGAATAATAGCCAAACAGAAAATTACATCCAGAAGACATTTAAAAATGATTGACCTACCTGAAGGTCATGAACAAAAAGAGAGCCAGGATACCATTCATTCTTCATTAGATAATTAAGGAAAGCTTAATTATCTTAATTAGATAATTCTTGGATATTCTAAAACCAGAGGGAGAAATACTCATTGAAAGAATTCATTGATCACCTTTGGAAAGAGATCTCACATGAAAACCCTAGGAACATTGTTACAAAACTCCAAAACTACAATCTCAAAAAAAAAAAAAAATATTGCAAGCTGCTAGACAATAACACTTCAAATATCAAGGAACAACAGTCAGGACTACCTGAGATCTGCCAGCTTCTACAGTAAAGTCCTGAGGACCTGGAATGCCATATTCTGGAAGGCAAAGGACCTGGGGTTACAACCAAGAATAAACTGTCCAGTGAGATTGGGTATCATCTTTCAGGGGAGATGATGGACCTTAATAAAGTAAGGAACTTTCAATCATTTATATTGAAAAAAAAAGCAGAATTAAACAGAAATTTTAATCTACAAACACAGGACTCAAGAGTATCATAGAAAGGTCAACAGAGGAAAAAAAGTATGTATGTGAATATTATACATATGTACATGTGTAATATATATGTAATATAATATATACATATTTATTAATATTAAACTGTTTTACCCTAGATAGGAAAATTATATCTGTAACTCTTTCATCTGTAACTCTATGTTAGTTCTAAAGTTATTATTAGTGATTATTGATAATTTCTACTCTAGTTTTGCAGATATGGTATAATGGAATCACAATGAATTTCAGCAACTTGTTTAAAGTAAATAAAACCTCAATATTTACTAATTGATTTATGCTTCTCTTCTTTCATCCTCTTTTTTCTTTTATGTAACATGTTAAAACATAAAACATAAATACAAACACTAGTCTTTTCATAGCTATAATATCACAATTTGGCCCTTTGTGCTAAAATAACATCTCTACCACCTGAACTAATTTTAAATCGGCATTTTGTGTAGTATATCAAGAACAATATAATATTTTCATAGTATTTTTCCCAATTACATACCATGGAAATATTTAGCATTGGTTTTAATATGATTTTTAATGTAATTCCCATCATCACTAATTCTAGGAAAAGGAACATATATCAGAAGAGAATAGAAGCAATAAAAAAAATTAGAATATTTTGCTTGTCTTTCCTGAGACAATGAAGTGTAATGGGAAAAATCATAGATTTAAATTTATTAAATGTAGGTTTGATTCCCAGTTCTAAAACTTCACATAACTCTTCAAGCTAAACTGTCCTGTTATTGCCCACAACTTTACCTCCTATCCCCTGAATGTCAGCTTCTAGTTATGAGTCCTTGTTATTTTGTCTGATGAATTAAATATATGTAGGTTCTACCAACAAATCAAGCTGAGTTCCATGACATTTTATTGATATGCCATAGGTTACCCCTCCCCTTCCATTTCTCTTTCTGAGAATTATAAGCAAATATACATTTGAAACATTTTGTTGCTTCTGTAAAGGTTATGTCCATTGATTTTCCTTTGGCCCCACTATTTCTGTGACTTCACAAATCAAAAAAAATTCATGGCTGTTACTCCCCTGAATTAATTTTCTCCTTATTTTAATTTTTTAAAATTAAATCCATGCTTTTCATTTTTAAAAATAAGAGAGAAGTAATACATTTAGGAGAGTAACAATGAGGAATGGGTATTTTGACATGTCTGCTCAGTTTCTCATCTCCTAAAATGAACTAGATAGGGAAATGAAAAATCATTCCAGTATTTTATACCAAGAAAACTCCAAATAGGGTCATGAAAATCAGACATAACTAAAACTACTATAGAACAAGAACACCAAATTTGAAAATAAGCTCCTTTAAGCAGAGACTGATAATCTTTTGTATCTATATCAATAATACTTAACAAAATATTAGGAACATGCCAAACATTTAAAAAATTGGGGGAAAAATCTGGTCTTGGAAAGAGGAGGCTTAAGTCCAAATTTTAACTCAGGTATTTACTAGCTATATGATTCTGGAAAAGTCACTTCACTACTATTAACCTCAGTTATTTTTTCCTTCTGTAAAATGGGCATAATTCTTTAAAATGTCTCCTTCTTTAAAGAGTTGCTTTAAGAAACAAATGAATTAACATGTACAAAATTTTGCAAAACTGAAAGTATGTTATAAATGTTAGATTTTAAAATTGTGACCATTAAGGGCTTTTTTTTTTCTTTTCTTTTTTGTAATGTTAATTAGGAGAGGTTCCCAAGGGTATTTTGGACAATCCCCAAACTCTCAAAACCTCTTTTGTCCTGTATCACGATATCAACAAGTGATTATCAAACTTCTACATGAAAAACATTTAATGAAGTGTTAGCAATTGTAGAAAATTATATAGCCCAAGAAACTATATAGCCCAACTACTTTATATATGAGGAAACAAAATCAGAAGGGTTAAAGGATTTGTCATGAAGGTTGGAAGAAGAGAGGTAATTGCATCTAGGACATTTGATTCCCAAGCCTAAGTTCTTTAAAAAGTAACATTTATATTCAAAGTCAGGAATTGGATCTTAACCAAACAATATATAGAAGCTCTAAAAGGAAATGTCCATGCCACTTGTTCTTCATATTGTATTTTTATTTGGTATGGCATACTAATATCTTCAGAAAAGGACAGTCAAGATTCCTTGGATAGTATGATAAATCTTTCTTTTTCTCACAATATTTCATTGTGTTAGGGGGGGAAGCAGCAAAAAATCCCACAAACCATCAAATCCAAACATGGGGAATTTTATCCTGCTTTTGGTCCCTTTTGGAACGTCTTTCTCTATTCTTATTCCCAGGGGACATTTACAAACTAGTATGCTAGAATATTCAATTATAATCATTTTTATCACTTCACTAAGGCATGAGAAGACCAGGGTGACTAGCCCACAAAGAAGGTTCAAAAACAAAGATTTGTTTGAGAAGTGAAATAAGTTTATGAGAGATGAATGAAGATGAATTTTTTTTTCATTGAGGTCCTTCACAAAAGTTTAAAAAGTTTCTTCTGTTTTCAATTTGCTACTTTCCCTAATGCTAATGATGATAGGAATTATACTTAATGTTCCTGAAACATCTATAAGACTTTAATTAGGAGTCAATAAAAATTAGTTTTTTCTGAAACTGAGTGGATATCCATCAGTTGGGGAAGAGCTGAATAAGTTATGATATATGGACATGATATAATTTTATAGTTTTTTAAGAAATGATCAGCAGGATAATTTCAGAGAGGTCTAAATAAACTTACATGAGCTGATGCTAAGTGAAGTGAGCAGAATGAGTAATCATTATATATGGCAATAGCAAGATTATGTGATGATCAATTTTGAAGGATGTGACTCTTCAAGAATGAGATGAAACAGGAGGCAGAGCCCAGATGACAGAGAGCAAACATGACTTTCATTCCTCCTCTGGTCTTCTCTCAAACTAACAGTAGATTAAGGCTCTAAACTAGTTTTATAGTCAAATAACTCATAAATATTTGAAGTGCAACATATTTCCAAAAGAAGATACTTTGGAAGGAATTCAGAACAGGTCTGTTTTAACGGTCAGAAGGAGAGTCCACTGATTCCAGATCAATAGGGAAACTAGGGCTAGGAGCTGGGACAGGGAATCAGAGCATTGCAGCTTCCAAACACTAGGGAATCTTCTGTGAGCCTCTTAGGCTACTATGGACTGGTTGCAAGTAGGTGATTTGGCAGATTTGCTACAAAAAACAAATTGTAAACCACGCTGGAAGAACAAAAGTCCTAGCCATGATTACCTGGCATTGAAAGTCAATCAGCAGAACTGTTCCAGGGCAAACTAAAGCAGACTTCAATGTTTAAATAAATTGAGGGGAAAAAAACAAACAAACAACAACAACAACAACAACAACAACAAAAAAACAAAACACCTCTCACCATAGACAACTTTTATGGAGAGAGAGAAGCACAGACCTCAAATCCAAAAGTTCTGAAAGGCAAATCAACTCCAAGTGAAGCCCTAAGGGAGATATGAGCTGGTCCTCATTTCACAAAGCTTTCTTAGATGATTGCATAAAGAATCTTAAAAGAAAGTGAAAAGAAAAATGGGAAAAGGTGTTAGGGGATTCTCTAAGATTCTCTGTCGATTCTCTAAGAGCCTCCACAGCTGTAGATCATAGCATCTGAAAGAGTTGCAGGTCAGTCTTTGCTGACACAGGTATTGTGGACTGGGAATGAGATTAAATTGGAGGCAGAGGGAAGAAAAGAGAGGTCAGACAACGCAACGGCCTCTCAGTCAGAGAAGTCAGAGAACAGCAACTGCCTCTCAGTCTCCTTGTATCATCCTCTCACAACAGGATGTGATACTGTCACACTGTCAGGTGGCTCCTATGTATTCCAGCAGCTCCCCGTGTATTCCAACAATTGCCAATATCTAGCCTTTTATTTGATCAGAAGAGAATGTAACAAGTTCTCAAAAAGATGGGAGTATCAGATCATCTTACTTGTCTCTTGAGGAATCTCCATCTGGGTCAAGAAGCAACACTTAGAACAAAACATGTAAGTAATTAGTTTAAGATTGGAAAAAGATTATAGCAAGAATATATATTGTTAACTTACTTAACATATGCAGAGCATATTATATGAAATAACAGCCTGGATGAATCAATAACCAAAATTAAAGTTGCCACAAAAATGTGAACAATCTCAATTAAGCAGAGATTACAACTCTGCTGTTAGTATGTAGTGGAATTTAAGAAGCCTCTTGTTGAGGGGGAAGAAACGGAGAGTGTAAAAACTGGCTTGAAAATCAACAAAACGTTTGATTACAGATGGAGGAAAATCTTTAAGAGGAGGAGGAAAAGCAAGTAAATGAAGAAGAGAAGAAGAGCAAAGAAGGAAAAGGAGAAGGAAGATAATTAGGGTGATTTATTTTTGTATCAGTAATGTGACACACAATGTCAAGAAAATCCATGGAAGGACTTGAACAAATTGGAAAGAAAACAAATCGTGAATTCTTTAAAGGACATAAAGAAAGGAAGTTTCAGATGAGTAGGAAAGAATGAACAGTGATCTCAATAATAAGAGTGAATAGTCACATGGATGACAATCATGTGAATGTTAAAGCAGTTAAAACAAAGATAGATACTGGATTAAATTTTGTAATGATCAACAAAAAATACAATGCTAAATGGTATTGTTTCCCCAGATTTCAATTTCTTTTAAGAGCTCTAATTTTCAGCTTATTGGTGAGTCATAGCTTTACTCTATTTAGTAACTGTCCCTGATTTATAAATTATTGGTAGCAACTGGGAGTGCGAATGAAATGAATTAAATTTAAAAATTAATTGTTCTCCATAAAATGCTTAATGTGAGATCACAAGACAACATATGAAGAACACTTAGCAGGAAAGAATTTTTTGCAAGGTTACAAACCCTGTTAATTAGAAAGATAGAGATAATATACACATTAAAAGGATATTTTTTTTAGAGATTGAGTAGAAAAGTAATATCAAATCCTATTACAGTAGAGATTCACTCTCCATAGACCATCTTATTCAAAAGATATCAAAATCAATGAAAAGAAAGAAAAAAGACAAGACCCTAATTAATACACTTAATTCATAGGACATAACTACTTTTCACATTAGTTTTAAAAGAAATTGAGAAGATAAATTTTATATTTCAAAATCTTGACAAATGATAGATAATGTCATCATTAGTTTTGATGGTTTTCTCTTGATCTGATCATTTTGTGGTTGTGAAATTATGCTGATAATGTTAGTTAAAATTGTAAATCAGATGACTACAAATAATTCACTCCTTTTGCCAGCTGCATCAACAACATGGTTGCTGAGCCTGTCTTTCTTCAGTTATGATCCATAGACTGTATACTTATGGTGCCAATGTTGAGCAAAGGAATATGATATATAAAAAAGCCCAACATAACTCTATGAACAATGCAAATCAATGAGATAAAAACGAATAGTTATTGATTTTATTGTCCGTTGTTTCTTGGCCTCATTTGCTTTAAGATAAAAATAAAAACATTTTAAAGCTTTTTATTTTCAAAACATATACAGCTGTAATTTTCAACATTCACTCTTGCAAAACCTTGTGTCTCAAAAATTTTACCTCCCTTACCCCCACCCCCTACCCTAGATGGCAAGCAATTCAATATGTGTTCAACATGTGCAATTCTCCTATACATATTTCCACAATTACTATGATGCACAAACAAAATCAAATGACAAAGAAAAAAAAAAAGAGAAAGAAAAAAAAATTCAGGCAAGCACCACAAAAAGAGTGAAAATACTGTTTTGATTTACAGTCAGGACCTACAGTCCTCTCTCTGGATGCAGACAGCTCTCTTTGTCACAAGATCCTTAGAACTGGCCTGATTCATCTCATTCTTTTTTGTTTGTTTGTTTAAAAGAAATTGCTTACTTTATTCCAGTAAGTTGGAAGGTATGGTGAAAAGGAATTCAGGTTGGTCTTGAATATTTAGGTAGCATGGTTTAGCAGAAAGAGTATTAGTCCTCAATTTTCTCATCTACAAATTGGCAGAATTAATTGAGTAGCACTTGTTATGCACCTATTTTGTCTTCATTGAGGATAACTGTGGAAGGGAAGAACTTAAAGGGCTTATTCCTTTTTCTCCCCTTCCTTCTTTCTACCTCCTAATACATAATAACAGCATGAACTATACATGATGCTTTTACATTTAGGATTTTAGTATCATACATGTAGATCTGGAAAGAACCTTCAAAACAGCTATTACAACTCTCACATTTTATGTATGGTAAAACTGAGCTCAGAGAAAATGTCTTGTCCAAAGTCACAAAGGTAGAAAACAACGGGGATGAAATTTGAACAGTGATGGTCTGACTGAATAACAATGTAGCTTACATTTACAATGACATATTGTCCCTATAATATTCTTGTTCTATAGATATTGCAAATATACTCGTTTTATGGATGAAAAGCCTGAGGTTCAGGGAATTGACATGTCATTCTACAGTTTCATAATTACTGAGAATTGGAGCTAGAAAGTGAAACTACATTCTTTTATTTTAATCTAAGCATTTATTTCACCATATCTCTCTGCTTGTACTGCCACCCTACTTTCCTTGTTTTTTTTTTTATTTTTAAATCATATTTATTTTCAAAACATAGGCACAGATAATTTTTCAACACTGACCCATGCATACTTTGTGTTTTAGATTTTTCCCTCTTTCCCTCTACCCACTCTGCTAGATGACAAGCAATCCAATATATGTTAAAATATATGTTAAATCCAATATGTCTAGACATATTTATATAATTCTCTTCATACACAAGAAAAAGCAGGTCAAAAAGGAAAGAAAAGTAAGAAAACAAAATGCAAGCAAATAACAACAAAAAGTGTGAGAATGTTATATTGTGATCCACATTCAGTTTCCATAGTCCTGTCTCTGGGTGTAGATAACTCTCTTTGTCACCAGATCATTGGAAATGGCATCATTATGCCATTGTTGGAAAGAGTCACATTCATCAGAATTGATAGTCAATAATGTTGATGATTATATTGATGCCTTGTGCAATGATCTCCTTTTACTTAAGCATATGTTCATGTAAGTATCTCCAAGTTTCTCTAAAATCATCCTCCTGATTATTTCTTATAGAAAAATGATATTACACAACATTCTTATAACATAATTTATTCAGCCATTCTCCAAATTATGGGCATCCACTGAGTTTCCAGTTTTTTGTTTTGTTTTGTTTTGTTTTGTTTTGTTTTGCCACTGCAAAAAGGGCTATCACATTTTTCCACAAATAGGTCCCTTTCCTTCCTATGAGATCTCTTTGGGAGAAATACTGCTGGGTCAAAGGGTGTGAAGTTAGATAACTTTTTAAGCATATTTCCAAATTGCTCTCCAGAATGGTTGGATTTGATCATAGTTCCCCCAACAATGTATCAGTGTCCCAGTTTCTCCACATCCCCTCCAACATTTGTTATTATTATTTCCTGTCATCTTAGCCAATCTGAGAGGGTGTAGTTGTATCTCAGAAGCAATTTTATTTGCATTTTTCTGATCAATAGTTAGAGCATCTTTTCATATCATTAGAAATGGTTTTAATTTCTTCATCTGAAAATTGTCTGTTCATCCTTTGACCATTTATCAATCAGGAAATGGCTTGAATTCTTATAAATTTCAGTCACTCTTTTATATATTTTAGAAATGAGGCCTATATCAGAACAATTGAATGTAAAAATATTTCTCAATTTATTGATTCCTTTGTAATCTTGAGCACAATACTTTTGTTTCTACAAAAAAAATTTAATGTAATATAATCAAAATTGTCTATTTGGTTTTCAATTATGAATTCCAGTTCTTTTTTGGACACAAATTCATTTCTTTCTCCACAGATCTGAGAGGTAAGCTATCCTATGTTCTTCTAATTTGCTTATAATATAACTCATTAGGTTGAAATCATGAGCCAATTTTGACCTTATCTTGGTATGTGCTATTAGGTGTGGGTCAATGCCTGGTTTCTTCCTAATTTCCAATTTTCCCAGTAGTTTTTGCAAATAGTTCTTATTCCCAAAACAATACAATTATATATATAATTACTATTTTGTTCTGTGATCCTAATCTATTCCACAGATCAACTACTCTATTTTTTAGACAGTAACAAAATGTTTTGTTTTATTTTATTTTGTTTTTTTAATCCACAGCTTTATAATATAGTTTTAGCTCTAGCATAGATAGGCCACCTTCATTGGAATTTTTTTCCCCTTAATTCCCTTGAAATTCTTGACCTTCTGTTCTTGCAGATGAACTTTGTCACTAATTTTCTAGTTCTATAAATAATTTCTTGGGAGTTTGATTGATAAGGCACCCCATAAGTAGATTAATTTAAATAGAATTGACATTTTTATTGCATTACCTCGACTTACATGAACAGCTATTATTTTTCCAACTGATATGGTATGACTTCATTTCTGTGGAAAGTGTTTTATAGTTGTGTTCATATAGTTCCTGATTTTCCCTTGGCAGTTAGATTCCCAAATATTTTATACTATGACAGTTAATCTTAAATGGGTTTTCTTTTTGTATTTCTTGCTGCTGGACTTTTGGGGTAATATATAAGAATGCTGATGATTTCTGTGCATTTCTTTTGTATCCTGCAATTTTGGTTAAGTTGTGAATTGTTTTTAGTAAAATTTTTAGTTGATTCTATAGGGTTCTCTAAGTATACAATCATATCATCTGCAAAGAGTGATAATTTGGTGTCTTCATTACCTACTCTAATTTCTTTAATGTCTTTTCCTGCTCTTATTGTCAAACTAACATTTCTAATACAATATTGAATAGTAATGATGATAGCAGACAACATTGTTTCACCCCTCATCTTACTGGGAATGGTTCTAGTTTGTCCATATTACATAAGGTGCTTGCTGATTGTTTTAAATGATACTGATCATATTAAGGAAAAGTCCATTTATTCTCATACCCTCTAGGGTTTTTAATAGAAATGGGTACTGGATTATCAAATGTTTTTTTTTTCTGCATCTATTGAGATAATCATATGATTTTTGTTAATTTGGTTATTAATATGGCCAATTATACAGAGTTTTCCTAATATTGAACGAGCCCTGCATTCCTGGTATAAATCCTACTTGATCATAGTATATTATCCTGGGGGTGACTTTCTGTAATCTCATTGCTAATATTTTATTTAAAATGTTTGCACTGATATTCATTAGGGAAATTGGTGTATTACTTTCTTTCTCTGTTTTTACCATGCCTAGTTTAGTTATCAGCACCATGTCTGTGTCATAAAAGGAATTTGGTAGGGCACCTTCTTTCCCTATTTTTTCAAATAGTTTATCTACTATTGGAATTAATTGTTCTTTAAATGTTTGGTAAAATTCCCATGTAAATCCATAGGGCCCTGGAATTTTTTTTTCCCCTTAGGAGTTGATTAGTACCTTGTTATATTTCTTTTTCTAAAGTGGAACTATTTAAATAATTTATTTCCTCTTTTGTTAACTTGGGCCATTTATCTTTTTGTAGATATTACTCTATTTCATTTAGATTATCAAATTTATTGGCATATAGTTGGGCAAAATAATTTCTAATATTTGATCTAATTTCTCTTCTTTGGTGAAAAGTTCTGCCTTGTCATTTTTGAGTCTTACAATTTGAGGTTTTTCTTTCCTTTTGCTAATCAAATTTACTAAAGGTTTATCTATTTTATTGCTTTTTTCCAATAAAATAAACTCTTAGTTTTATTAATTAATTAAATAGTTTTCCTATTTTTAATTTAATTAATCACCCCCCCCCTTTTATTTTCAGAATTTCAAATTTGGTATTTATTTAATGATTTTTAATTTGTTTTTTCTAGCTTTTTTTAGTTGTAAGCCCAATTAATTGATGTTCTCTTTCTCTATTTTATGCAAGTAAGCATTAAAAAAATATAAAATTCCCCCTTATAACTGCCTTTTAATTTTTTTTTTTAATTTCCCACAAATTTTGGTATGTTGTCTCATTATTGTCTTTCTCTTGGATGAAATCATTGATTGTGTCTATGGTTTGTAGTTTCCTGTATTCATTCTTTAGGATTAGATTATTTAATTTCGAATAAAGTTTTGGTTTATTTTCTCCTGGCCTTGTATTGCCAGTGATTTTTATTCCTTCATGATCTGAAAAAAAAATCATTTACTATTTCTGCCTTTCTGCATTTGATTATGAGGTTTTTAATGTGCTAATACATAGTCAATTTTTGTATAGGTTCCATGAACTGCTGAGAAGAAAGTAAACTCCTTTCTGTCTCCATTCAATTTTCTTCAAAGAGGTATCATACCTAACTTTTTCTAACATAGTGTTTACCTCCTTAACTTCTTTCTCATTATTTTTGTGCTTTGAAATATCTAGTTCTGAAAGAGCCAGGTTGAGATTCCCCACTAGTACAGTTTTACTGTCTGCTTCTTCTTGCATGTGTCTTAACTTCTCCTCTAGGAATTTGGATGCTATACAACTTGGTGCCTATATCTTTAGTATTGACATTGTTTCATCTATGGTACCTTTTAGTAAAATATACTTTCCTTCTTTATCTCCTTTAATTAAATCTATATTTGCTTTTACTTCATCTGAAATCAGGATTGCTAACTCTGCTAATTTTTAATTCACTTTAATTCAGAAAACCATTTTGTGATACTGCTCTTTTGTTCTTTGATATGGTTTAATGTTATTGTTTTCTCCTGTACAATATGCCAAGCTTTCTCCATAATTTTTTAGACACTATCTACATGGTATAATCCATTACTTTATTTGTAATTTCTACTTCAAATTTATAACAGCAAGGAAGTGATTTAGAAGCTGGCAGCTTTAGTACCCAAACAAATTTTCTCTCTATTTTGATTAATAGAAAATTTACAACTTATGTGCAAATTGAAAAGGCAGTAAAAGGATTATTTATTCTGAAGTCTGAATAAAAATGTTCAACCCATCATGTGACTCTGTCATGTGAACTTGGACAAGTCACTTACTCTACCTAGGTCACTGGTTTCTTCATCTATAAAATCAATAGAATATAGGAGGTCTGTTTTAAGTTCGCTTCTTGCTGAAGATTCAATTATTCTTTATCTATGAGGTGATTACTTACAGTGTATGAGGCACTATATACATTAAGGTTAGAAATTGAGGAATCTGTACTTTCCTTCACTAATCTCATTTTCTATTGAGAGGGAGCAAATCAACAGTGTCTTGCCCCTGAACTCTGATGAGTCTGGAGAAGGTGGGGCTGATGACTTTGCACAATCCTGCCTTACTTAAATCCAATTCATCTGCAAGTCAAAGCATGATCCTCTTCATATCAATGGTTCTCTTTAAAAATAAAAGATAAAAGAAGAAGATTCTCATCAATCAAGATACTTCATCTATAAAATCTCAAGGATGGTAAATGAAGTAATAGAACAATTGGATTTCAGTATAATGGAAAGAACATTGACAGGGAAGTCAATGAATGTGAGTTTAAACCCTGTATCAAATAGTCATTCAACTTTGTGAATTTAAATAAATAAAAGTCCCTGGATCTCACTTTCCTCATTATTGAAATTAAGAGGTTTGAGTAGATAACTCTAGATCTTCTTTCTTATACCCAATCTACAATTTTATAATTCAAAGCACTACTTTTCCTTAATAAAAAGGTTGCTGTTCAAATTTGGTGAGTGTTTAGAACAAATTTTTGATTTTATTGTTACCAGTTTTAAGCGATGTGATAGACAGCTCTTAAAACATGAAGCATAATTTACTCAAACATAGATGAATAAACTATGGCATCAAATGCATTTATTTGAATTACTGTAATCATTTTCTAGGGTTATTTTTTGGGAGAGGTGTCTCACTTTGAAACATTTGTAATTTGTGTTTAAATCAAGGCTGCTGATAGGAATTTATCATTATTTATTTGGAAAAACATTCAGTGAATTATATTACAAACTCCTGTGTATAGAATAATTCTAAACACCAGGTGGGATTTCACAATAACCCTTACTTAAAGCCACTGGATACCACCATTAAAAACCTTTTCAGAAATTGCTCCTGTCAAAGACAAATAAACTGGCATGTGTCCCTGTATAATGTAGCCTGGGAGACTCAATCTTATGAACAATTCAATTCTCCAACTACCAATCTCTGTGAACATGGAAAAAAAACACAAAACAAAACAATACAATTAATACTCAAGAGATAATAGCAATGAAAGGCAATATTTTAGCATGAAAGCAGTTCTTTTGGAAGAGAACAAAAATGATTATGCCTCTAAACTTTCAACTGCTGAATGCTGAGGGACCAGTGCTTTAAACTATTTTATAACATTGATGAAAAAGAGCTCTTCTGGTAACCATGATAGAAGATAACCTCTGTAGGCTTCAATATTTTTTAAGGTAATATCTAGAGGGATTTATCCCACCCTCATAGAAAAGAATGACAAGAAAAAAAAAAAGAAAAGAAAAACTCCTTCTTCATGAGTATCCAAAGGAGATGTGTTGCCCTCCAATAAATTATCTTTTACTTACTCTAAAAAAGTTTTTCCTTGTAGACAAACTACCCATCTGCCCAAACTACCCAAATTAAGAAAACTATTAAGTATTAGTGACTATTTTGATCTGGAATTTCACCATCCTCTCTAATATATGCCTCTTGTACCATTCAGAATAATAATTTTAACCTTAAAAAAATAAGACAAAGCCATTTGACTTGCTTTTCTTGTAATCATTTGTATAATGGTTCTATGCTTCAGTTGTACTAAAGAAAATACTAATAAAGAAGCATGATTTATTAATTATTAATATTTTAATGTTATATATGTTTATGTTAGTCAATTTACAATATATGTATGGACATGTGTGTATCAAAGTGCTACATTGTCCAGTGGATAGAGTTTCAAGTTTGGAGTTATGAAAATATGAGTTCAAACCCAATTGAGAGAGTTGTGTGACCCAGGGCAAGTCATTTAACCCTGTTTGTCTCAGTTTCTTCATATATAACATGTGCTGTGAAGAAAAAGAGGAACCACTCCAGTATCTTTGCCAAAGGAACACTAAATAGGGTCACAAAGCATCAGGCATGATTGAAATGGATAAATAAAAAAATGTGTGATTTGCTCCAAATTCTAAACAATCATAAAAATTATAACTAAAATTTAATACATTTGATGAATGTATTCCATGACACAGTATCTCAAACTTTTGGTTTGTAAAAGCAAAAGGTTTTACAAACAAATTAAAAGCTTTGGGAAAACATGTAATCTAGGGAAGAATTGCCCACTATATCATGTTGCTCTGACTCATTTTGTTTTCCCTTAGATTTACGTAGAATGAGTTCTAACTCTATATAATAATTCTAAGATGCTATATTTGGCAAAACAATGCATTCTGCATAAAGAATGCAAAACCAACCAACCAAACAAACAAACAAACAAGTAAACAAACAAACAAACAAACAAAACAAAAAACACCTTAAAGGACCATAAGGAGACCATTAATCAAGATTCCTTTCTTACATCATCACTCTCCAGTCCCACTTGATATCCTATCTGTTGCCTAGCTTGATTAAACTTTTTCTAGCCTCTCTCTCCTCCATTTTCTTCTCTGGCAGGATGTCACCACCTTTAGCTCACATAAGGACTATTAAAATAATCATTTAGTTGGTGTATCCCAATGCCAGGCCAATATCCATTCTGCTCTCAAAATGTTCTTTCTAAAGTATGGGAAAAAAACAAAAGAAAAATAAAGTACAAGTCTGAGCATGTCAAATCTTCAGTCACTAAACTCCAGCAGTTCCCTATCACTATGAGGATCACATCTAAAATTCTTAATTCAGTATTTAAAATCCTATATAGTTTTCCATCCCCTTAAGTTTCTCAGACTTTTTCCAACTTACCAACCTCCTGCCCAACACAAAAATTCTGTCTAAGAGAGGGATATTTTTCTCTATTGTGTTAGTCAAAAGGAGATATTCCATCTTCCAACTACAAGCAATTTCACTAGCAGTCTTTCATGAATGAAATATTCTCTATTTTTGTTATTATGCTAAGTGCTTTATAAATATTATTATATAAGACACAAAAGTCATGTAAAGGGATATCACTGATCCTTTTTCTAGTTGAGGAAACTAAAGGTTAGATTAAAAATTAGTTCCATTATGCCCAAAGGAGTATAAAGCTGCTCATAATCTTTGATGCAACAATGACACTTCTGATATTGTAGCAGCTCTTTATGTGTTAGCAAAGGATTGGACAATGAATAGATGCACATCAAGTAGGGAAGGGCTAAATCAGTCATGATATATGAAAGAAATAAAATACTATTCTTTAATATGAAATGATGAGCAAGCTTATTTCAGAAAAAGCCTAGAAAAGCTTAAATGAACTGATGCCAAGTGAAGTGAGCAAAACCAGAAAAAAAATATGCAACATATCAGATAAAAAAAAGTAAATGAGTAAGAAAGCAAAATGTAAGTGAATAATAACAAAAAGAGTGAGAATTTTATATTGTGATCCACATTCAGTTCCTACAATCCTCTCTCTGGGTGTAGATGGGACTCTCCATCATGAGAACATTGGAACTAGCATCAAACATCTCATTATTGGAAGGAGTCACGATCATCAGATTTGATCATATAATATTGATGTTGTTGTGTACAATGATCCCCTAGTTCTGCTCATTTCACTTAGCATCAGTTCCTGTAAGCCTCTCCAGGCTTCTCTGAAATAATGTTGCTGATTATTTCTTACAGAATAATAATATTCCATAACATTCATATACCACACCTTACTCAGCCATTCTCCAAATGATGGGCATCCACTCAATTTCCAGTCCCTTGCCACTACGAAAAGGGCTGTCACAAACATTTTTGCACATTTGGATCCCTTTTCCTCTTTTAAGATCTCTTTGGGATATAAGTCCAATAAAAACACTGCTGGATCAAAGGGATCATAATTTGATAACTTTTTGAATATAGTTCCAAATTGCTCTTCAGAATGGCTGGATCCATTCACAAGTCGACCAACAATGTATCAGCGTGCCAGTTTTCCCACATCCCCTCGAATATTCATCCTTGTTTTTTTCCTATCAACTTAGCAAATCTTAGAGGCATTTGATAAAACTTGTTCTAGCCTCTCTCTACTCCATTTTGTCCTCTGGCAGGATGTCATCACCTTCAGCCCACATATGTACTATTAAAATAACCAGTTAGTTGGTGTATCCCAATGCCAGGCCAATGTCCATGCTGCTGTAAAATGTTCTTTCTAAAGTATGGGAAAAAAACAAAAGAAAAATAAAGTATGAGTCTGACCATGTCAAATCTTCAGTCACTAAACTCCAACAGTAACCTATCACTGTGAGGGTAGGGATTTGTTTTAATTTGCATTTCTCTCATCAATAGTGATTTAGAGCACCTTCTCACATGAGAATAAATAGTTTTAATTTCTTCATCAGAAAATTGTCTGTTCAGATCCTTTGACCATTTATCAATTGGAGAATAGCTTAAATTCTTATAAATTTTAGTCAATTCTCTATATATTTTAGAAATGAGGTCTTTATCAAAACCCTTAAATGTAACAATAATTTCCCAATTTATTGTTTACCTTATGATTTTGTCTGCATTAGTTTTGTTTGTTCAAAAACTTTTTAACTTAATATAATCAAAATTATCTATCTGTTGTTCAATAATGAATTCCAGTTCTTTCGACACAAATCCCTTCTTTCTCCACAAATCTGAGAAGCAAAGTATCCTATGTTCCTCTAATTTACTTATAATATCATTTATTATGGCTAAATCATGAATCCATTTAGATATTATCTTAGTGCATGGTATTAGTTATGGGTGGATTCCTAGTTTCTTCTATACTAATGTCCAATTTTCCCAGCAGTTTTTGTCAAATAGTGAGATCTTATCCCAAAAGCTAGAGTCTTTGAGTTTGTCAAACATTACATTGTTATAGTATTGCCTATTTTGTCTTGTAACCCTAACCTATTTCACTGATCAACTACTCTATTTCTTAGCCAATACCAAATGGTTTTGATGACCACCCCCTTTTCTAATTTAGTTTTAGGTCTGGCACAGTTAGGTCACCTTCATGACCATTTTTTTTTTCATTAATTGCCTTGAAATTCTTTACTTTTTGTTCTTCTGTATGAACTTTGTTACTATTTTTTTCTAATCTGTAAAATAATTTCTTGGGAGTTTGATTGGAATGGCACTAAATAGATTAATTTAGGTAGTATTGTCATTTTTATTATATTTTCTTGGCCTACCCATGAGCACTTGATATTTTTCCAACTGATTAGGTCTGATTTTATTTGTGTGGAATGATCTTTGTAACTGCATTTGTATGACTTCTGACTTTCCCTTGGCAGATAGATTCCCAAATATATTATTGACAGTTATTTTGAATGAAATTTCTTTTTGTATTTCTTACTGTTGGACTTTGTTGGTAATATATAAAAATGCTGATTATTTATGTGGATATAGTTTGTATACTGCAACTTTGCTAAAGTTCAGAAGTGTTTCCAGTAGTTTTTAATTGATTCTCTAGGATTCTCTAAGTATACCATCATATCATCTGCTAAGAGTGATAATTTGGTTTCCTCATCACTTATTCTAATTCCTTTCATTGTTTTTTCTTCTCTATATTACCAATAGTAATAGTGATATTACTATCACTTGTTTCACTCCTGATCTGGCTGTGAGGAGAGTCTCACTACCAGCCTGTGTTTTATTTCTATGTGCTTGGCTAATACCTCCCATGCTGGTGGATTTATGTATACCTCTTTTTAGTAAGACCCTTCATCTCAGAAACCTACTAACAATATCTGGCTTGACTCTCCACTTCCCTGTGCTTTTTTTCATCTGCTTTCCTGAGAAGTCAGGGAAGGCGTTATCATCTCCTTTTTAGTGTTCATCTCCCTTCCTGAGAATTCAGGGGAGGCATGGTCATCTTTTCTTTTGGTGTTTTCACCTGCTTTCCTGAGAACTCAGGGAGGGCACGACCACTGTGTTTTAAAACAAAATAAAGCAGGAGATGTAGAGGAGTGAAACTCTGAAAAAGTATGCTTGAATCAGACAGCAGAACACTTAAGGCTAATTATTCGATGTGAGATAATGGGTCTATATGGTAATGTGATGGCTCTCCTTATGATTGGCGCTTGCTGAATGTTTGGTGGTAAAGTAATCTTAGGCAAGGATTGGAAAACTGGGGGGAAGAAGTCAGTCTTACTTGGCTGCAGGACAAGAGGCTGGAGAATCTGGATTCCAGAATCCAGGATGCATATTTGGCAAGCTGCATGGCAACTTGCCTGCCTCTTTCACTTCTCTTTCTGAAGACCAAGAACTTTGAATTATCCTGACTTTGACTGATTCTGAGGCCCTCCAGGGAGCTAGCCCAGACATTACAGTTTTTCTATTCAAATTAACTAATGGTTTTTCTATTTTGTTGGATTTTTCATATTGGCTTTATTAACTCAATAATTTTCTTATTTTCAATTTTATTAATCTCCCCTTTTATTTGCAGAATTTCATATTTTTATTTCATTGAGGGTTTTTAAATTGTAGTTATTTTATAATATTTATAAAAGGATTTCACATGTTTAACATAGATTTGATTACTTGTCATCTAGGAAAGGGGAAAGGTGAAGGGAGAGGAAAAAATGAAATACAGGGTTTTGCTAGTGAGGATGTTGAAAATTTTCCATGCATATGTTTTGAAAATAAAGCTTAAGTAAAAAAATAAAATAAAAAGAATGGTTGAGAAGCATATTGATTTGTATGGAGACATATATTTGGGATGAAATATTTGAGAAGGATAATTGACAAAATGAATAAAATAATTGAAAAACATCAAAATCAGTGTCAACAGATATTTATTTAAATATCTGCCAAGTGTCAGGCACTAGGAATACAAGAATCAAAAGAAAACTATTCCCTGGCCTCCATAAGTGTGTATTCTATTGAAAGAAAAGAAAATGATTTCCTTGGTGTATAGACCCAGTAGTGTTATTGCTGAGTCAAAGGGTATACACAGTTTTATAGAGCTTTGAGCATAGTTCCAAATTATTCTCCAAGATTCTTGGATCATTTCACAATTCCACCAACAATGTCTTAGTATCTAATGCAAAAATCTTAAATAAAACAATAGCAAAGAAATTACAAGTTATCATGATAATACTATACTATGATCAAACAAAATTTATACTAGTAATGTACAGGTGGCTCAAAATCAGGAAAACCATCTGCTTAATTAACCATATCAATAACAAAACTAATAGAAATCATAGTTATCACAATAGATGTAGAAAGTGCATTTGACAAAATATCATTCCATTTCTAATAAAAACAATAGAGTGCATAGAAATCAATGCCATTTTCTTTTAAAATGTTAAGTAGAAATTATCTTAAAACATCAGCCAAATTCATATATAATAAGCATAAGAAAGAAACACTACTAATTAGATGTGGGATCAAACAAGGATGGCCTTATCACCACCATTTTTCAATATTGTACTAGAAATGTTAACAAAAATATCTAGGAAAACTGGAAAACACTATGTAAGAAACTCGGCATAGACCTATATCGCACCCCCGTGCCAAAATAAAGTCCAAATGGTGATAAGCTAGAAGCCTTCTCAGTAAAATCAGTGATAAAGCATTGATGTCCATTATCACCCCTAGCATTTATTATAGCACTAGAAAAGTTAGCTTTATCAATCAGAAAAGAAAAGCCAATCAAAAAATTAGGTTAGGCAATGAGGATGCAAAACTATCTCTGTTTGACATACTATTGACATAGAACATCAATTAAAATTAATTAAAAATAATTAAAATATTTAGCAAAGCTGCAAGATATAAATCTACATAATCTACAAAATCATAAGCATTTCTTTATATGATCAACAAAGCTTTAAACAAGAGATGAAATTAGAAATTAAATTTAACATAATTGTAAACAATAACAAATATCTGTCAGTCTGTCTCCCAAGACAAACCCAATAACTACATATACACAATTATAAAACAGTATTCAAAAAGGAAAGTTAGATCTAAACAATTGGAAATATATCAATTATATCAATTAGGCTGAGCCAATATAATTAAAAGGACAGTTCTGCCTAAATAAATGAAGTTCAACTGGAAGAACAAAAAGTCAATAATCTAAAGGGATTTTTTTTAAGGGAAGGTTGTCTACTAAGTCTAGATCTATCATACAAAGCAGTAATCAAAACGTTCTGGTACTGGCTAAGAAATAGAGTAGTGGATCAGTGGAAGGGACTTATTACACAAGATACAGTAGTCAATGATGTAAGTAAACAACAACAAAAAAAAATAACCAGCTTTGGGGTCTAAAAAAGCACTTTGACAAAAAATACTGGGAAAACTAGAAAACCAAAGTATACAAACTCAGTATAGGCTAACATGTCATATCATATACTAAAATATATTCAACATGAATCCATGATTTAGAAACAAATAAAATCAAGGAAAAATTTGTCAGATCTTTGGGACAAACAAAACAAAATTATCAAACAAGAGATGGAGAGCATTAAAAATGCAAATTTTAAAATTTGGATTACATTAAATTAAAAGGCTTTTGTGCAAACAAAATCAATGTATCCAAGATTAGAAGGAAAGTAGCAAGCTGATGAACAATTTTTTACAGCATGTTTCTCTGATAAAGGCCTTATTTTTCAAACATATAGAGAACTGAATCAAATTTACAAGAATGCAAGCCATACCCCAATTGATAAATGGTCAAAAAATATAAATAAATGTGTTTTAAGTGAAGGAATCATAGCTGTCTATAGGCATATGAAAAAAATGCTCTAAATCACTTTTCCTTAGAGAAATGAAAATTAATTAAATAAAACAACACTGAGATACAAACTAATACCTACTATATTGGCCAAGTTGGCAAAAAAAAAAAAAAATAGGAAACTGATAGTGAGAATATGGGAAAATCATTATACTAAGGAATTGTTGGTACAGTTGTGAACAAATCCAAAACTCTTGGAGAGCTATTTGGAATTATTTCCAAAGAAAAACCAAACAGTGCATACCCTTTGACCCAACAATACTGCTACTAGATCTCTATCCCAAAGAGATCATTAGAGTGAGGAGAAAGGACCCAGGACAAATACAAAGTATTCATGAAGGGAAATCCTATCCCTAACTAAATAAGAAACTGATGGACTCTGATTATAGACTTAAGTAACTTTTTGTCTATTTAATCTTTTTCATTTGTTTCCTTTTTATCTTTTTCTTCTTTCCTAAGTGTGATTAATATAGAAAAAAATATGGGGATAAATAAATATAATTAAAAAAATACTACTGAACAGTGGAAGGGGGAAGAAATAATGAAATGCTACCTATCTGACTTTTGAGCAGGAGATTCTAGGGGGAATTTATTTCATGTTACACACATATATTTTGATATTCTAAGTAAAGATTAAAGTTCACTGAGTTGTAGCTTCCAGATGTCCTGTGTTTTTTAAAGGAAACATTTCCTCAATTTAGAAAGTATAGCTTTCAATCAGTGACAGTGAAAATTCAATCATATTTGCCAATATTTCCCCCATCTCATAAAATAAGTTCACCTTGGCTTAGTTGATTTCAAAGTATTGTCTTATTATTTTGGTAGTTTATATATCAGTTCCCTATTAGGCATTTTGTAAGATAATTTTCTCCATCTTTCCATTCTTTTCCTCATTAAAATCTTCTCCCTCTTCCAGTTGGTTAATTTTGTTCACTTGAAGTTATCAAAAGATAAAAATTCTAGTCTTCCCGTATATCCTCTGATGATGATAATCTTCTAAAAAAAATTATGTCATGTATGCCTATTACATTACCAATGGTGTAGCATTACTTAGACCCTTGATGTTATTTTCCTGTTTATTATTTTCAATGTTTTTCCACTTTTGTTTGTAGGAGCAAGTTTTCATGGAGATTTGGACTTTTCATTAGAAATGCTTGAAAATTTTCTATTTAATTAAAGAACCATTTTTTATCATGTCAGATTACAATTAAGTTCTTTCTTACAGGAGTGCACGTCTTTCCTCCTGAAATATCATGTTACAAGTTCTTTGCTTCTTTTGTTTCATGCAATTTAAAAAAAAAATTAAAGCTTTTTATTTTCAAAATATCTGCATTGTTTTCCACATTCACCCTTGCAAAACCTTGTCTTCCAATTTTTTCTCCCTCCTTTCCTCTCACTCCTTCCTCTAGATAGCAACATATATATTGGAATATATGTTAAGCCTATGCAATTCTTCTATATATTTTTTTTACAATTATCATGCTGCATAAGAAAATTCAGATCAAAAAGAAAAAAATAGAAAGAAAACAAAATGCAAACAAACAACAAAACAAGTCAAAATGCTATGTCATGTTCCATGCTTAGTCCCCTATTTTTTTATTTTTGGAGTGGCCAATCCAGCAGGTGTTATTTGGTATCTTAGAGTTGTTTTATTTAATTAATTTTCATTTCTCTAAGCAAAATCATTTTTTTTTCATATGCCCATAGACAGCTATGATTCCATTACCTAAAGTTGCCCCTTTTCTATCTGGGTGCAATTACAAGATCATAAGAGCTGGCCTCTGAATCACCTTGGTTTTAAAAAAAAGAGCCACGTCTACCAGAAGTTCTTTGCTTCTTGACAACAGGGGCTCATAAATTTTGATTCAGGAAGTAGTGCTTCTTTCTGGCTAGTTGAATAATTTTTTCTTTGACCAGAAATTTGAAATTTGGCAATTATGATCCCAAGAATTTACATTTTGGGATTTCTTTCAGAAAGTAGCAGGTGGATCTTTCCTATGGTTCTAGTCATTTGGAGTAGTTTTATGATTTCTTGAAATGAGATGTCTAAGTATTTTTCTTTTGGTAATTATTTCCAGGTAGTCCAGTGACTCTGAAACTATTGCTCCTTCAAATGTTTTCCAGGTCAATTGTTTTACCAATGTCATTATGACACAAAAATCCAATGACAATGTTTTAATAGTTCAACTCACATGGAAAATATCATTTCCATTTACTTATTTACTTTTTCAATGATTTTGTTCCTTGAGCAAAGTTTACTATCCTCTAATAACAAGAAGTTACATCTCATTTAAAATCATTTTAAGAAAGTCTTTTTTTTTTTCTTAATGTTTTCCCCCCTTTTTTGTGTTTTCTTGCATTTCTTCATTCTACCACAGTTTGGTGTTGCCTTTTTTTTTTTTTTTTTTTTAAATGAGGCAACTGGGGTTAAGTGACCTTCCCTGCCCTTTGGCTGGTCACACAGCCAGAAAGTGTCTGAAGCCACATTTGAATTCAGGTCCTCCTGACTTCAGGGCTGGTGCTCTATCCACTGAACCACTTTTCAAAAAGTATTTTTTTTTTAAGTTTTCTTTATCTTTTCCAGAAATTTGATTTGTATCCAAACTTTTATTTCTCTTAAACATAGTTTGTAGAAATTTTACAGTAATTCTTTTCATGATTTGGGTTTTATTCACTCCTGTAAATGTAATAGTCTTTTTATAGTAGAGGGTTTTGTTGTTGTTGTTGTTGTTGTTGTTTATTTGTTTCTTTTAACCTTTCTTCCTGACTTTAGGCTTGTGCTATTGCTAGAATATGTGGTTGTATCTGTTTCATGAACTGTTGGATCCTGTAATTCTGTTGTTTGGGTATTGTATATTTATTAATACAGGATGTTAAGGGACCTAAAAGGGATTAATCAAACAGAAGAATGTTGTCTGAAGACTGAAAACTCCTGATTTGGGTTTTGGTCAAATACACTCAAATACAGACTTGAAGCTGATGGTCATTTCAATAAACAGTGATGCAGTGACTGTCTTTTTTTTTTTTTATTAAAAAGTTCTGATGTCTCAAAAATGTCTGTCAAAAATGACAGAAAAAAAAAGATCTTATTTGTTTCAAGCTTCCTATCCAAGTGATTTTGCTACAGAATGCAAACTGAACTAGGAAAAGATCCTCTTAACTGTCAGACTACTACCTGTATATAATGTTAACCTCACTTAATATATAACCCAGGATATACTACTCTTCTTGTGTAGAACTGCTATCCATATGCAGTGGCCTGTTCCTCTTTATTCCCTGTATTATAATCAATTGTTCGAAACAAAATTCTGAGCATCCAAAAATGGTATAGTAAATGGACAACCTCAGGATGAGTGAAGCAATTTAAACTTTTAACACATTCCTGCAGTAAATGAGTGTGAAAACACACAATGAGCAAATTTTTTTGGTATTGTTTTCAGGAGCAAGATCATAGTATTTTATTCTTTATCTTGGCTGCAATGCTGCCACCTCTCTTTTTCTTCAACGGCTGGGGAGTTGAGATTAACATTTTTTTCCCGACATATTCTTTCCTATAGCATACAACCCCCTTTATATGTCACCCCTCCTGATACAAATATTGCATGATGATTAAAATGAGCTAAGCTATGGCCTTTATCCTACTTTCATACTTTTAATACTTAACCAATTTTATGCACTTTTACCTAATTTCAATTGGTTTAATGAGCTTCCCTGACCCTCTTCTCTGGACAATTTCTGGCTCCAGACTTGTGGCTTTGCTCGACTATGGGAATATAACTCATTATTTCTTTTATTATTTAATAGCCTTTTATTTACAGGTTATATGCATGGGTAACTTTATAGCATTAACAATTGCCAAACCTCTTGTTCCAATTTTTCACCTCTTATCCCCCACCCCCTCCCCCAGATGGCAGGATGACCAGTAGATGTTAAATATATTAAAATATAAATTAGATACACAATAAGTATACATTACCAAAACGTTATTTTGCTGTACAAAAAGAACTCTGAAATATTGTACAATTAGCTTGTGAAGGAAATCAAAAATGCAGGTGGGCATAAATATAGGGATTGGGAATTCAATGTAATGGTTTTTAGTCATCTCCCAGAGTTCTTTCTCTGGGCGTAGCTGGTTCAGTTCATTACTGCTCCATTGGAAATGATTTGGTTGATCTCATTGCTGTGGATGGCCAGGTCCATCAGAACTGGTCATCATATAGTATTGTTGTTGAAGTATATAATGATCTCCTGGTCCAGCTCATTCCACTCAGCATCAGTTCGTGTAAGTCTCTCCAGGCCTTTCTGAAATCATCCTGTTGGTCATTTCTTACAGACCAGTAATATTCCATAATATTCATATACCACAATTTATTCAGCCATTCTCCAACTGATGGGCATCCCTTCAGCTTCCAGTTTCTAGCCACTACAAAAAGGGCTGCCACAAACATTCGTGCACATACAGGTCCCTTTCCCTTCTTTATAATCTCTTTGGGATATAATCCCAGTAGTAACACTGCTGGATCAAAGGGTATGCACAGTTTGATAACTTTTTGAGCATAGTTCCAAACTACTCTCCAAAATGGTTGGATTCGTTCACAACTCCACCAACAATGCATCAATGTCCCAGTTTTCCCGCATCCCCTCCAACAATCATCATTATTTTTTCCTGTCATCTTAGCCAATCTGACAGGTGTGTAGTGGTATCTTAGAGTTGTCTTAATTTGCATTTCTCTGATTAATAATGACTTGGAGCATCTTTTCATATGACTAGAAATAGTTTCAATTTCTTCATCTGAGAATTGTCTGTTCATATCCTTTGACCATTTTTCAATTGGAGAATGGCTTGATTTTTTATAAATTAGAGTTAATTCTCTATATATTTTGGAAATGAGGCCTTTATCAGAACCTTTGACTGTAAAAATATTTTCCCAGTATATTGCTTCCCTTCTAATCTTGTCTGCATTAGTTTTGTTTTAACAAAAACTTTTCAGTTTGGTATAATTGAAATTTTCTATTTTGTGATCAGTAATGATCTCTAGTTTTTCTTTGGTCATAAAGTCCTTCCCCTTCCACAGCTCTGAGAGGTAAACTATCCTGTGTTCCTCTAATTTATTAATAATTTCATTCTTTATGCCTAGATCATGAACCCATTTTGACCTTATCTTGGTGTACGGTGCATAACTCATTATTTCTCACACAATTTGCATGTGTTCCAGCTTCATGTCTAAGTCATATCACTATGTATTGGTCTGAGACATTGACCTGATGGCTTCCATGGGCAAACCTTCATTTACTTCCTAAACTGCAAAGCTTTCACTAAATACTTCTAACCAGAAAGACTTCTCCTCTGTATGTTTCTATATAGGCTAAACTACTAAACATACACACACACTTTATCTATCTATACACATATACACACATATAGAGAAACATATATACACATTTATATATGCACATATGTAATATACATTTACATACATATATACACATATACCTATATATCAATATCTATATCTATATCCATACTTTTTAGAGAATTGTGTAATTCCCTCAGGGGAAACCTCAGTGGTACTTCTTCCTGATAATTTGCTAACTTGTACTTAGCACTCATAATTTAGAAAATTAGAGAAGCAACTTAGAAAGTTATACGAATTAATTATTTAGAAAAGATAAGGAATTGAAGATCTGCAAATGTTTTAAAGTTGAAATTTGATCACATATGTATGATTATGGTCAGACCATATTGGGAACATAACATTCAATTTAAAGAATAATATTGTCATGAATAAAAATGTCCATAGGAAACCAGTAGGAATATTAATTTTGTTGTATCTATAATGCATTGGATTCAATGTGAAAAGTAACAATAATTATAAAAAGAAAACAAAAAAAAATCTTAGGACTCAAGAAGAAAATGAAAACTGCCTTGAACTATTTGATCTAGGCACATAAAAAAGAAATAATATATATATATATTTTTTTATCTCAGAATTGAAAACAAACAAAAACAACTTAGAGAAAATGGAAATTATAAATGAACAAATTTAAGTTAGAGATGTGAGGGGGAAAAGCAAATGAACAAACAGAACTATCTGGAAATGAAACAAGATATTTCAGGACTGAGTAATATCTACGTTCATTGCATCTCACTGTTTTTCAAGGAGAACCTGGTTAATTACATTTATATTATTATTAGTGAATAACTTTATTTGGAGATATGGTTTGCATGAGATAGCTTCAAGCACCTTCCAAAAAATTCTGAGAATATTGGGGAGGGGTGGCAAGAAACTTTTCCCTAATATAGTTAAAAGTAATAATAGTGAAAGTAGTTGACCTTTTTTTTCCCCTAAAAACAAAAAAGCCAAAAAATTAATGATACCGGAATCTATTTAATAGAGTTTACTATTTAATAGAGTTTACAACAGCTTAGTTGTTATTCTTGTTGTTTTTTGGTAGGTAGTCACATTAACTCATTGAGAAAAGAATTAAAAGCTATTTGAAACTCCTAACTGACGAGTGTTATCCTTGAACAAAGCCTAAGAAAAGAGGTCTTATTCACAAGGTCTTTGAATTTTTAGTTCAGAAATATAGCCAGAAGAATATGAAAGAAACACATTGGAAGTTGTTTAGACAAAATTTCAATAAATATATATTATTTTGTCCTATAATTTGGGAATGTTTGTAGATTATTGTTCAAAATAGTGACATTTCATATATGCCATGTTATATACTAACTCTAAAATATGCTAATTTGAGGTAATAGTAAAGACAAAACAATAATTAATATGGCTATTTGTAATGAAATAAATCTTGTAATTTATATATAAATATATTTAAAATAATATTAATTTATTTTTCTTTTCTCAGTCATTATTTTGATCACATAAAAGTTTGTAATTTCTGAAGTCATGTGAACTTTTTTATTAAATGTTTTACAATCCATGTATTGCTATGCTATGCTATATTTAATCAGTTCAACTTTACACTGTCTGTTCCTTTTCTTTTACTGCTAGTCACTGAGAATATAAAGTAAAAGTAATTAGTTCCTATTTCAAGGAACTTATATTTTAGGCATCTACTAAAAAGGAATCTGTAAGCATTCTCTTCTCAATTCTTATATGATGCATTCACATTTTTGAAAGTTATTACTATTACCATATATGATGCATAAATTGTAATGACTGCTTTCATATAAATGCCATCAGCAAAACATTGCAATAATAACCAGAATATTACAATATTATAATCTTGATAGACAATATGGTATAGAAAATTTGTTAAGTCCTGGGTACAAATCATTACTATTTTTAAGTTATTTGACTTTAAGTAAAACTCTTAAAGTCTCAGAACATAATCTTCATTTGCAGTGTAAAAGGGTCATATTTTGTATAGAACCACTTTGATTGTGTCTTCCTACACAGAGATATTGGGCAGCCTACTTTTGAGAGAATTGTGATGTCAGGAGAGACATTAGAATATACAAAAATATATATTATTGATGCTATCCTGCCATGGATAACTGGGAATGTCTTAAAAACAAACAAACAACAAAACAAAAAAAAAAAATAGGACCAATCAGATGTTCTGTTTGGGTTTATCTCCTTACATGGTGAGAGATAATGCTGTAAGTTTATGGCTTGGACTTATTCTCATCGCAGATCCCTGTGAAAATAAGTCATGATGCTTTTGCCTCACCATTTGTTCTTTGACATTTAAGGTGAAGAGGATTAATCTAGTGGACTTTATACTTTTGAATTTTGAAAGGTTAGAGTTCAAGTTAAGGTCTCATTTTACAGCTAGTATGGGAACAAAGAGCAAAAAAATCACATTCTGGACTCAGACAAACAAGACTCATTTACTGGTCATAGAATACCTGAACTTGTCATTACCTATATTATTTAGAAATTGCTCAATCTCAGTACACTCTAATGTAAGACTGAGGTAAAATAGGAAAGACTGTCTCTGAGAGGTTGGGAAAATTTTTGTACTTTTGTATTTCATAGATCTGAGGACCAGGGAGTTTTAATTAGTTTTAGTTTTAATTTGAATACAGATCATTTGGTTCCAGTTCTCTGCTACTGTATTTCCCTTCCTGCTCCCTTCCCCCCCACCTCTCTCTTTCTCTCCCTGCTTGTTTCTCTCAATATATTCTCTCTCTCTCTCTCTCTCTCTCTCTCTCTCTCTCTCTCTCTCTCTCACATACATACATACACACATACACACACCATTCATGTTGCCCTTTATTCCTTCTAAAGTGCTTTATAACTCTTATTTCAGAAGTATAAACTATTATTATTTGTATTTTAAAATATTATTCTTGCATGTTCAGAATATGAAGGAACTCTATATTTGTATGTATGTGACTTTTTAATACACAATTTAATATTTGGAAGACTAAATTCTATTTACAAAATGAGAACATATTGTCAGTTATTTTGTCAATCAGGTCAATGTTTACAATCATACAAATAATGCAGGATGCAAAGTGTCATATTAAAGTATGAAAAATATTTTTCATTAATTTGTCAATAACTAGCCCTGACTTTCATGAAGTCAACATGCTTTTTTTTAGAAATAATATATCAGTTTATTTGAAGATCATGTTTCTTTTTAATATTGATGCAGAAGGAGTATTATGCCAAATATTATATGATATAATCTGAAAATTTATAATCTTAATTCATATTATAATTTATGTTGATGTCTTACTGGCCTCCACAGCAATACTCAAATCTATTTCAAGCCTATAAGACAAATGTATTTAATAAGAGTATTTCAGCTTGTTCTTAAGACTTGCAGCTCCAAGTCTCAGTCATATAATTATACATTTGTGGCCCATTTTGTGACTTATTTTATTTAGGATTATTCAGATTGTATTTTGATTGGTAATTTATTTAAGAGTCTTCTGCTTTCTTTTTTTTTCTTTATATCTGAAATTTCCCCTTTGTTTCCCCTCTTTACCCAAGCCAGAAACTGAAGTGACTAGAATTCGATATTTGTGACAGCTTTCCAGGATTGATTTGGAAACTTGGTCTCTAATTCATGGATCAGAGAATTCAATATTAGTTTATCATTATGGAGTTGGCAAATTGATTAGACTTTTTATTAGTGTTTTAATTACAAAGCCTGGTTTGTTGTGTGTAAAATGAATTGGAAAAGGTAAATGGTCAACATGCAAATTTGGATTGCCTTCTGTCTGAATGACAGATTCTTCCTTCAGCAACATATTTTGCCTTTTTATTCTTCTTTACTTTGCCAGTCCAGAAAAATCATTAATTTTATTTGTCAGGAGGTGATAAAAGAAATAATTTAATTGTGAGTTGATTTATAAATATGTGAAATATGACTTCATTAAGCCCTCACATTTTCTTAGGTTCCTTTCTACCTAGTTTAACTATAAACATAATCTATTTATTAAAATATTTTTACTTCCTGCAAATCTTAAGTAATTGCCTGGAAATTTCTTGTCCCTTTTGCAGATAAATCCCCTTGCTAATGTGATCAATGATCTTTTAACTTCTAAAGTCATTGGCTTTTTTTTTTTCCAGTTCTCTTCTGACTTGTCTTCTTTGTAGCTTTTGTGGATCACCCCACCTTATGAATCCTTCCTTGGTTCCTTTGACTCTTCTATTCCTTCATCATCTGCCTTCCTGTGCTATTAACCACTTCTTAATTATTTTGATATTCAGTTAAATTTAAAGGCATAGTTATCAACAGTTTGTCTTTAAGGTTATGATTAGAATGAATCAAATAAAATTAAAAATAAAATTCCTTTGTAGTCTCCATTCTGAAAAACCAACTTTCTTTTGAGTAAGAGGGTTCCAGGAGTATTTTCTCTTTTATTTCTGGACTATTTTCACTGGAAATCTCATACACTTTCTGCCAATAATTACTTTTGATTTTTATTTTTCTTTTATCTCCAATTTCCAATCAGTTGCCAAATCTTGTTGAATTTGCATTGTCATGACTAATCTTTTATTATTAGTTAGATAATACATAACTATGTAATTAACATAATTTTGTTTTATATAAAATTTTTTTTGAGTTCAAGAATATAAGGGATACAACATTTAAATGCATTTATCACATTTTAATGTATATTGTCAAAATCTTAATTTTTGTTTATACCTTTCCATTTCCTCTCTGTCATTTGACTGTGCTGTCCTCAGAGTCAGAAATACCTTACTTCATCACTTAGACTTATTTTAATCCTTTCAAAGGACAAGAAAGCATGTACTTCCTGCTCTATACTCTTTTCACTATTACAACTGCAGAGTTGTTTGAATTATTTTAATAGAAGGTAACCTTCTTGAGGGCAGACTAATTTGTTTTTGTTTTGTTTTGTTTTTTGTCCTTATACCCCCATTGCCTAGCACAGTGCCCTATATGTAAAACATATTTAATTTTTTTCTTAAGGTTTATTTTCTCTGGAAACTAAATAGAATTAAACATACATTTCAAAGGGTATTTATTATAGCATCTATGACATTAATTAATTTATATATATATATATATATATATATATATATATGACATGTATATTTAGAGGAATTTCCCTTTCTACATATACAAAATATAGCATTTTAAAATTATATTACTTTTTGTGAACATAGGGTTTTTTAAAAACATATGGTAAAAGGCCTAGGAGGTTCAGCAAACATCTTAAAAGTAACTGTTTTGTTGATAAAAGTATCTATTTGGAGAATGTATTACACTGAAAAGTAACTTACATTATTGATTATATCACTGGATTATATAATTTAAGTTATGCTTTTATTTTTATCTCAATTAACATAGAAATCAACCTAAAATCTGAATTCAAGGTAGAAACAGATAACAACCACTAAATATTGGTGTTGATTGGTTACTTGATACAATAATGAGAATCAGGGATTGTCAGCTCATTCATAAATCCCTGCACATATTCTCCTTACCCAAAACCAAAGGTTGTTCTGCCAGTCATAAGACTTTCTCTGACAATGAGTTTTAACCAACGTTTCTCTCCCATTCGTTTCTCCTATGTTTTATTCCCCATGAAGTTTCAAAATATATTCAAATGGTTTATTACAAATTTATTCAGAATTATAACATTTGCCTTCATCTACTTATGAAAATACTACCCCATTCTTCTTTCCAATATTTATTTCAGCTGAAATTATATGATAGTTATAGTTTATATTTGATCATAACATTGTGAAAGAAGGAAATAAAATACATCAATATAATAATCGAGGATGAAAAGCCCTTTCTAAACCATGCTAAATCAAACCATACTCTCCTGGATTCACAATATAATTACCAATATGTAATTTAAAGACTTTAGTTCATATTTAGAATTAAATAAAAACCTATCAAGGTCTCTATCACTGCAGGCATACTAGGTAATTTGTAAAGCCAAAGAAGTATATAAAAATGATTTTTTTCTCCTGATATATTGTAAAAATCAAACAGAACCTTTGACCATGTTTATGAAATTGTGAATGATAATTTAAAAAATACATCAGATAAATGTTCAAATCCGGGAATTTCACAAGTCAGGTGTAGCAGATAAACACACAATTTTTTTTTTACCCTCTATATAACTGGCATGGGTCATCAGTTATAAAATGTAAAATTGACTTTAATTCCAGAGCATTAAAAAGTTTATTTCACAAAACTTGAGACAAATTCTTCATGATTCTGATCTTCAGAAGAAAGAATATACTTAGAAAGAGGGAACATAGGATGAATTTCCAGGAAGAAAAACAAACAAACAACTCAACTAGATACTTATATCATTTGCTGAGAGCTGCTTCAACAATTTAATTTTATCAATTAAAATTACAGGATTACTCTTGACACTATTGGGCTTTTGTTTCTTGTTTTTGCTTTTTAAAACTATAACTGGGGGACGGTACAGAGGCAAGATGGCAAAGAGGAAGCGTACCTTTTTCTGAAGTCTCCCTGTGACCCTAAAATTAATAGCAAATCCAGCTTCTGAACTGGTTTTGGAGTGACAGAAACCATGAATATTGATAGTATCACAAATTTCCAGCAGAAGATAATTTTTTTCATTTTTATTTTTTTATTATAGCTTTTTATTTACAAGATACATTAATTTTTCATCATTGATAATTGCAAAACCTTTCGTTCCAATTTTTCCCCTCCTTCCCCCCACCCTCTTCCCCAGATGGCATGTTGACCAATACATGTAAAATATGTTAAAGTGTATGTTAAATAATACACAAACACACACATATGTACAGTTATTTTGCTGCACAAGAAGAATCAGACTTTGAAATAATGTACAATTAACCTGTTAAGGAAATCAAAATGCAAGTGCATAAAAACAGAGGGATTGGAATTGCTATGTAGTGATTCACACTCAATCCCCAGAGTTCTTTCACTGGGTATAGCTGGTTCTGTTCATTATTAAACAAATAGGATTGATTTGGTTCATCTCATTGTTGAAGAGAACCATGTCCATCAGAATTGATCATCCTATAATTCTGTTGTTGAAGTATATAATGATCTCTTGGTCCTGCTCATTTCACTCAGCATCAGTTCATGTAAGTCTATCCAGGCCTTTCTGAAATCACCCTGCTGGTAATTTCTTACAGAACAATAATATTCCATGACATTCATATACCACAATTTATTCAGCCATGCTCCAATTTATAGACATCCACTCAGTTTACAATTTCTAGCCACTATTAAGAGGGCTGCCATAAACATTCTTGCACATACAAGTCTCTTTCCCTTATTTAAGATCTCTTTGGGATATAAGTCCAGTAGAAACACAAGCAGAAGATAACTTTGCAGATTTACAGGAAAGGTCTGTTTCAATCAGGTACAGAGGGAAGCAGGTCAAGTGCACTTGGGTTGAGCACAAGGCAGCTGAGCACAAGTGTGGAGTGCAGGAAGTGCACAAACCCAGGATGGTCTGTGCTCCTCTGGCAAAGAAACTACCAGGAGGGATCTGCAGCAGTGTTGGCAATTCTGTCCTGGCTGCAAGACAGTAGATCAGCAGACTAGTTTTTTTATTATTATTAGATTTTTCTTTTTTATTATTATAGCTTTTTATTTACAAGATATATGCATGTATAATTTTTTTCAGCATTGACCCTTGCAAAAGCTTCTGTTCCAATTTTTTCCCACCTTCCCCCCCTTCCCCCAGATGGCAGGTAGACCAATACATATTAAATAAAATATATCTCAAATAGTATACACACATATACATATAGATATTTTGCTGCACAAGAAAAATTGGACTTTGAAATAAGGTAAAATTTACATCAGAAGGAAATCAAAAATACAAGGAGATATAAACAGAGGGATTGGAAATGTGATGTAGTAGTTCACACACATTTCCCTGAGGGTTTTTTTTTTTTTTTTCTGGGTGTAGCTGGTTCTATTCATTATTGAACAAATGGAACTGATTTGGATCATCTCATTGTTGAAGAGAGCCATGTCCATCAGAATTGATCATCATATAATATTATCGTTGAAGTATATAATGATCTTCTGGTCCTGCGCATTTCACGTAACATCAGCTCATGTAAGATTCTCCAGGCCTTTCTGAAATCTTCCTGCTGGTCATTTCGTACAGAGTAATACTATTCCATAATATTCATATACTACATTTAATTCAGCCATTCTCCAATTGATGGGCTTCCACTCAATTTCCAGTTATTTGCCCATACAAGAAAAGCTGACACAATTTTTTTTAGTATATTAAATTAAAATAATTGTCATTTTTCTTATATTAATTTCAGATCTATGAGCACTTGCTGTTCCTCCAACTGTTTAGACATAATTTTATTAGTTTGATTTGTAAAATTTTAATTGTGTTCATATATTTTCTGGTTTTATCTTTCTAGATATATTCCCAAATATTTTATGTTGCTACAGTTATTTTAAATGGGTTTTATTTTTCTTATCCTGCTGGGCTTTCTTGGTATAGAAATGCCTATGATTTATATGGGTTTATTTTAAACCCTGCAACTTTGCTAAAATTATTCATTGTTTTTAGTAGTTTTTAGTTGATTCTCTAGAATTTTCTAAATATACCATCATATCATCTTCAGATTATTAGTTTGCTTCCTCGTTACCCACTCTAAATACTTGAATTTCTTTTTTTCTATTTTAATTGCTATAGCTAATATTTCTAGTACAAAATTTAAAAGTAGTAGTGATAATAGGCAACCTTGTTTAAGACCTGATCTTGCTGGAAATGCTTCTAACTTATCCCCATTACATATTACTGATGGTTTTGGATATTTAAAATTTTAAGGAAAGTTCCATTCATTCCTACTCCATATGCTTTTAATGGGAATGAAAATGTATTTAGCCAAATGCATTTTCTGTATGCCTTGAGATAATCATGATTTCTCTTAGTTTTGCTTCTTAGGAGATTCATTGATGGCTTATTAAATTTATTTTTCTAAAATGAAGCTATTTAAGAACTTGATTTCTTTCACTAATCTGGGAATTCTATGTTTGTAAATATTCATTAACTTCATTTAAGTTTTCTGATTTATAAGCATATGATTGGGCAAAAAAGCTTCTAATTATTGCTGAAATTTTGTCTGCATGATTGGTAAATTCAACATTTTTATTTTTAATACAGGTGGTTTGTTTTGTTTATTTCCTTCTTTTTTTCTAATCAAATTAATTAAAAGCATATCTATTTTGCTGACTTTTTTCATAAAATGACATTTTCTTTACTAATTCAGTAGTTTTATATTCAATTTCATTAATCTGCCCTTTGACTTTCAGAATTTATACTTTGATATTTAGTTACTTTGATATTTAGTTGGGGTTTTAAAATTTGTGCTTTTTTTAGGCTTTTCAGTTGAATGGACAATTTGTTCATCTCCTGTTTCTCTATTTTATTCAATAATCATCTAGCGATATAAAATTGCTTTACTAACTGGTTTTGCTGTTCTCATAATCTCATAAATTTAGATTGTTGTTTTGATGTTGTCATTTTCTTGATTGAAATTGTTGATTGTTTCTCTTATTGTTTGATTCATTAATTTTTTGGATAAGAATATTTAAATTACATACACACTATTTTTTGGCCTTTACTTGATCTAAAATCTGGAATGCTACTCCTGATTCCTTTTTTTTTTCTTTCAGCTCAAGTACAATATATTCTGATTCTACCTTTTACCTTTACTCTGTATGTATCTCTCAGCTCCAAATGTTTCTTATTTTTGGTTAACCTTTCTCAATCAATTTGTTTTTTTATTGTTTTTTTTAATACACATATTAATTTATGAATCATGACAAGATAGAAAAATCAGATCAAAAGTCAGAAATGGAATATGGGGAAAAAAAACAGAAAAAAGAAGTAAATGTAAAATTTGTTGATATACATTCAATTTCCATGATTCTTTTTCTGGATGCAGATGGCATTTTCTATACAAAGTCTATTAGGATTATTTTGAATCAATGAATCACTGAGAAGAACATGTTTTCCTAGGACTATAGATGGCTTTAGTTTCACCATCTGAAAATTGTCTGTTCATATTATTAGATAATTTGTCAATTGGGGAATGGCCTGTATTCTTATAAATTTGACATAGTTCTTTATATATTTTAGAAACTGTTCTATTTCCTTTAATTTCTTTTTATTTCCTTATTGATAAACTCAACACTTCTAGCACAATGTTCTCATGAAGAAATTTCTAATGTAATAATTTAAATAATTATGTTGATAATGAGCAGCCTTGTCTCAACCTTGATCATAGGAATCCACCCAGCGATACTGCTTATAATTTAAAGAAAAGCTCCCATATATGTTTCTAATTTTCCAAGAAGTTTTTGTACATTAATGAGTTCTTAAACCAAAAACTGTTATTTTTAGGTTTGTCAAACACTAGATTACTATAGTTATAGAATATTTAGTCCTGGCTACCAAACCTATTCCACTGATTTAAAACTCTATTTTGTAGCTAGTATCAAATGGTTTTGATGACCACTGTTTTATAATATAAATTTAGTTTTGGTACAAATAGATCATTTTCACTTACATTTTTTCCATAAAGTCACTTGAAATCTTTGATCTTTTGTTTTTCCAGATGACTTTTGTTATTCTTTTCTAGATATTTTAAATAAATTCTTGGGAGTTTAATTGGTATGACACTGAACAAATAGAATAATTTAGGTAGTATTCTCATTTTTGTTATTTTAAATCAGTATACCAATTTCCATTTGATTAGATCTGACTTTATGTATGTATGAACAAAGAATTTTTTGATTGTGATCATATAGTTTGTGATATTGCATTGGCAGATTGGCTTACAACTATTATATATTACTGAGTTATTTCAAATGGAATTTCTCTTTGTATCTCTTGCTGCTAGACTTTGTTGGTAATATATGAAAATGCTGATGATTTATGTGGATTTATTTTGTATCCTGCAAGTCTGCTGACATTAGGAATTGTTTCTAGGAGATTTTAGTTGATACTCTAGGATTCTCTATGTATACCATCATATCATTTGCAAAGACTGATATTTGGTTTTCTTATTACCTTCTCTAATCCCTTTCATGTCTTTTTCTTCTCTTGTTGCCAAAGCTAAGATTTCTAATATAATATTCAATAGTAATGGTGATAGTGGGCAACCTTGTTCACTCCTGATCTTATTGGGTGTGGTTCTAGTTTATCTTCATTACATATGATATTTGCTGGTGGTTTTAAATAGATGCTACTGATCATTTGAAAGAAAAGTCCATTTATTCCTTGCTCCAGTGTTTTCAATATTAATGGGTATTGGATTTTATCAAATGCTTTTTTTTTTGCATCTATTGATATAGTTGATTATGCTAATAATTTTACTAATATTGAACCAATTTACATAGTCATATAGTATTATTCTGGGGATGATATGCTAATATTTTATTTAAGATTTTGCTTTAATATTCATTAGGGAAATTGGTCTATAATTTTCTTTCTCTGTTTTTATCTTACCTGATTTAGTTATCAATAGCATAGCTGTGTCATAAAATGAATTTTTTTTTACTTAATAGCCTTTTATTTACAGGTTATATGTATGAGTAAGTTTACAGCATTAACAATTGCCAAACCTAGAAGCTGGAAACTGAGTGGATGCCCATCAATTGGAGAATGGTTGGATAAATTGTGGTATATGAATGTTATGGAATATTATTGTTTTGTAAGAAATGACCAGAAGGATGAATACAGAGAGGCTTGGAGAGAATTATATGAACTGATGCTAAGTGAAATGAGCAGAACCAAGAGATCATTATATACGTCAACAATGATACTGTATCAAGATGTAATCTGATGGAAGTGGATTTCTTTGACAAAGAGACCTAATTCAGTTTCAATTGATCAATGATGGACAAAAGCAGCTACACCCAAAGAAAAAACACTGGGAAATGAATGTAAACTGTTTGCATTTTTGTTTTTCTGCCCAGGTTATTTTTACCTTCTGAATCCAATTCTCCCTGTGCAACAAGAAAACTGTTTGGATCTGCACACATACATTGTATCTAGGATATACTAGGACATATTCAACATATATAGGACTGCTTGCCATCTAGGGGAGGGGGTGGAGGGTGGGAGAGAAAAATCGGAACAGAAGTGAGTGCAAGGGAAAATGTTGTAAAAAAAAAAAAATTACCCTGCCATGGATTCTGTCAATAAAAAGTTACTATAATAATAAAATAAATAAATAAATAAATTTTAAAAAAAGACAGTTGTGACTGTCTTTGAGATTTCATTGGCTCATGGGACTAAGGCTTATGTCGCTGATACAGCTTTCTGGTTACTTATATACAAAATATTCAGACCAGCAGAGACTAAGACCCCATGGACCAATATCTGTGCTGTGCTCAATGTGTTTTATCTAGAATGATAATGTCCCTTCCTTACTCTGGACATCTGTCCCATTCTATGGGTAAATAAATGTTTTATTAATAAAAAAAAAAAAAAAAAAAAAAACATTTGCCAAACCTCTTGTTCCAATTTTTCACCACTTACCCCCCAACCCCTTCCCCAGATAGCAGGATGAACAGTAAATGTTAAGTACATTAAAATATAAATTAGATACACAATAAGTATACATGACCAAAACGTTATTTTGCTGCACAAAAAGAATCAGACTCTGAAATATTGTACAATTAGCTTGTGAAGGAAATCAAAAATGCAGGTGGGCATAAATATGGGGATTGGGAATTCAATGTAATGATTTTTAGTCATTTCCCAGAGTTCTTTCTTTGGGAGTAGTTGGTTCAGTTTATTACTGCTCCACTGGAAATGATTTGGTTGATCTCATTGCTGAGGATGGCCAGATCCATCAGAACTGGTCATCATATAGTATTGTTGTTGAAGTATATAATGATCTCCTGGTCCAGCTCATTTCACTTAGCATCAGTTCGTGTAAGTCTCTCCAGGCCTTTCTGAAATCATCCTGTTGGTCATTTCTTACAGAACAATAATATTCCATAATATTCATATACCACAATTTTTTCAGCCATTCTCCAACTGATGGGCATCCACTCAGTTTCCAGTTTCCAGCCACTACAAAGAGGGCTGCTACAAACATTCGTGCACATGCAGGTCTCTTTCCCTTCTTTATAATCTCTTTGGGACATAAGCCCTGTAGTAACACTGCTGGATCAAAGAGTATGCACAGTTTGATAACTTTTTGAGCATAGTTCCAAACTACTCTCCAGAATGGTTGGATTTGTTCACAACTCCACCAATAATGCATCAATGACCCAGTTTCCCTACATCGCTTCAACAATCATCATTATTTTTTCTGTCATCTTAGCCAATCTGACAGGTGTGTAGTGGTATCTTAGAGTTTTCTTAATTTGCATTTCTCTGATTAATAATGACTTGGAGCATCTTTTCATATGACTAGAAATAGTTTCAATTTGTTCATCTGAGAATTTTCTATTCATATCCTTTGACCATTTTTTAACTGCAGAATGGCTTGATTTTTTATAAATTAGAGTTAATTCTCTATATATTTTGGAAATGAGGCCTTTATCAGAACCTTTGACTGTAAAAATATTTTCCCAGTTTATTGCTTCCCTTCTAATCTTGTCTGCATTAGTTTTGTTTGTACAAAACTTTTCAGTTTGGTATAATCGAAATTTTTTATTTTGTGATCAATAATGATCTCTAGTTCTTTTTTCATCATAAATTCCTTCCCCTTCCACAGGTCTGAGAGGTAAACTATCCTGTGTTCCTCTAATTTTTTAATATTTTCATTCTTTATGCCGACATCATGAACCCATTTTGACCTTATCTTGGTGTACGGTGTTAAGTGTGGATCAATGCCTAATTTCTGTCATATTAGTTTCCAAATTACCAGCAATTTTTGTCAAACAGTAAGTTCTTATCCAAAAAGCTGGGGTCTTTGGGTTTGTCAAAGAATAGGTTGCTATAGTTGTTGACTGTTTTGTCCCTTGAACCTAACCTATTCCACTGATCAACTAAACTATTCCTTAGCCAATAGCAAATGGTTTTGGTAACTGCTGCTCTATAATATAATTTTAGATCTGGTACAGCTAAGCCACCTTCATTTGATTTTTTTTTTCATTAATATCATGAAATTCTTGACCTTTTGTTTTCCATATGAATTTTGTTGTTATTTTTCTAGGTCATAAAATAGTTTTGGAGTCTGATTGGTATGACTAAATAAATAGATTATTTAGGTAATATTGTCATCTTTATTATATTTCTTGCCCTATCAAGAGCATTTAATATTTTTCAATTGGTTAGATCATATTTAATTTGTGTGAAAAGTGGTCTGTAATTTTGCTCATAAAGTTTCTGATTTTCCCTTGGCAGATAGATTCCTAAATATTTTATATTATCAGTAGTTAAATTAAATGGAATTTCTCTTTGTAACTCTGATTGTTGTATTTTGTTTGTGATATATAAGAATGCTGATGACTTATGTGGGTTTATTATATAACCAGCAACTTTGCTAAAGTTGTGGATTATTTCTAATAACTTTTTAGTAGAATCTCTGGGATTCTCTAAGTATACCATCATGCCGTCAGCAAAGTGATAATTTGCTTCTCATTGCCTATTCTTATTCCTTTAATCTTTCTCAGCTCTTTGCTATAGCTAGTGTTTCTAATACAATATTAAAAAGTAACGGTAAGTGGGCAACCTTGTTTCACTCCAGATCTTATTGGGAATGGTTGCAGTTTGTCTCCATTACATATGATGCTTACTGATGGTTTTAAATAGACGCTGCTGATTATTTTAAGGAAAAGTCTGTTTATTCCTATACTCTGAAGTGTTTTTTAATAGAAATGGATGTTGGATTTTGTCAAATGCTTTTTCTGCATCTATTGAGATGATCATATGTTTTTTTTATTAATTGGTTATTAATATGGTCAATTATATTAATAGTTTTCCTAATATTGAACCAGCCTGCATTCCTGGTATAAATCCTACCTGATCATAGTGTATTATCCTGGGGATGATTTTCTGTAGTCTTTTGCTAATATCTTATTTAAGATTTTAGCATCAATATTCATTAGGGAGATTGGTCTATAATTTTCTTTCTCTATTTTCAACTTACCTGGTTTAGGTATCTGTACCATGTCTGTGTCATAGAAAGAATTTGGTAGGACTCCTTCATTCCCTATTTTATCAAATAATTTATATAGCATTGGGCCAATTGTTCTTTAAATGTTTGGTAAAATTCACGTATAAATCCATCTGGTCCTGGGGTTTTTTCTTAGGGAGTTGTTTAATTGCCTTTCTATTTCTTTTTTCTGAAATGGGACTATTCAAACAATTTACTTCCTCCTCTTTAGTCTGGGAATCTATATTTTGGAGGTAGTCATCCATTTCACTTAGGGTTATCATTTATTGGCATAAGTTGAGCAAAATAACTCCTTATTATTTCTCTAATTTCCTCTTCATTGGTGGAAAGTTCTCCCTTTTCATTTTAAGACTACTAATTTCATTTTCCTCCCTCCTTTTTCTAATCAGATTTACCAAAGGCTTATCTATTTTATTGGCTTTTCATAGAACCAACTCTTAGTTTTATTAATTGGTTCAATAGATTTTTACTTTCAATATTTTTGATTTCTCCTTTTTAATTTTAGAATTTCAAATTTAGTATTTGATTGGGGGTTTTAATTTATTCTTTTTTTTTTAGTTTGCAAGCCAATTCATTAATCTTTTCTTTTCTGTTTTATTCAAGTAAGCCTCTAGGATATAAAATTCCCTCTTATTACCGCTTTGGCTGCATCCACAAATGACCCTCATCATTGTCATTATCTTGAGTGAAATTATTAATTGTATCTATAATTTGCTGCTTCACCCAATCATTCTTTAAGATGAGATTGTTTAGTTTCAGTTACTTTTTGGTCTATTTACCCCTAACTTTTGTTGAATGTGTTTTATTGCATCATGATCTGAAAAGAAAGCATTTACTATTTCTTTCTTGCATTTTAATTATGTCTCTATTGTCCTAATATATGGTCAGTTTTGAATAGGTTCCATGAACTGCTGGAAGAAAGTTATTCCTTTCTATCTCCATTCAATTTTCCCCAGAGATCTAACATACCTAATTTTCTAATATACTATTTACTTCTTAATTTCTTTCTTATTTGTTTTGTGGTTTGATTTGTCTAATTCTGAGGTGCAAGGTTGAGGATCTCCCACTATTACAGTTTTGTTGTCTATTTCTTCTTGCAACTCTTAATTTCTCCTTTAGAGTTGGATGCCATACCACTTGGTGCATATATGTTTAATATTGATATTGCTTCGTTGTTTATGCTACCCTTTAGCAGGATATAGTTTCCTTCCTTATCTCTTTAAATTAGATCAATTTTTGCTTTTGCTTATCTGAGATAAGGATGGCTACCCCGGTGCTTTTTTGATTTCGGCTGAAGCATAATAGATTTTCTCCAGCCTTTTTCTTTTATTCTATATGTATCTCCTGCTTTAAATGTGTTTCTTGTAAACAACTATTGTGGGGTTCTGACTTTTTGATCCAGTCTGCTATCTGCCTCCCTCTTTATGGGGGTTCATCCCATTCACATTTATGGTTAGAATTACTAAATCTGTATTTCCTGCCATCTTAATAACCCCAGATTATGCTTTACTTTTTCTTGCCTCCCTCTTTGAACTTATGTACCCCACTTGATTCACAATGCTTGCCCTCTTTATAATCCCTCTTCCCCCCTTTGGTCTTTTCCCCTTCCTTCCCTTATTACTCTTTTTCTTTTCCCTTTTCCTCTCCCCCTTTTTTTTAATGAGGCGCGAGAGAAGTTTCTCTAAAATAAATGTCAATTATTTTTTCTTTGAGCCAACTCTGATGAGAGTAAGATTCATACAATGTTCCTCCCCTTCTCTAAATTCCCTTAGATATGATAAGTTTCCTTTGCCTCTTTGTGTGATGTGGTTTCCCTCTTTTTATCCCTCCTTCCCACCTCATTCTGCCATCATACCTTTTCCATATCTACTTCCCTTTTTTATGTTATATCAGTAAAATCAAATTACACATGTATTCTTTTTGTATATCCACAACAGAAATACAATTCTCAAGAGTTCTTTTTACCTTTTCTGCATGTCTTGAGTCCTATGGTTGGAGATCAAATTTTTTATTTAGTTCTGGTTTTTTTTCCTTAGAAACAAATGGAATTCATTTGTTTCATTAAATGTCCATCTTCTTCCCTGGAAGAAAATGCTCAGCTTAGCTAGGTAGTTTCTTCTTGGCTGCATTCCAAGTTCTTTTGCCTTTTGGAATATCAGATTCAGGCCCTTCGGTCCTTTAATGTGGAGGCAGCCAGATCTTGGGTGATCCTTATTGTGGCACCTTGGTATTTAAATTGTTTTTTTTTTTTTTTTTGGACTGCTTGTAAATTTTTTTCCCTTAATTTGATAGTTCTGAAATTTGGCCACAATATTCCTTGGGGTTTCTATTTTAGGGTCTCTTTCAGAAGGTGTTCGATGAATTCTTTCAATGCCTATTTTACCTTCTGATTCTATTATATCTGGGCAGTTCTCTTTGATGATTTCTTGTAAAATAGTATCTAGGCTATTTTTTTCATCATAATTTTCAGAAAGTTCAATAATAGTCAGATTATCTCTCCTAGATCTATTTTCCAACTCTGTTGTTTTTGCAAGTAGATAATTCATGGTTTTTTTCCAGTTTGTCATTTTTTTGGTTTTGCTTGATTGATTCTTGCTGTCTCAATGAATCATCAGTTTCTATTTGTTCAGGTCTAATTTTTAAAGAATTATTTTCTTCATTAGCTTTTTAAATTTATTTCTGTATATGTCCAACTGAGTTTTTAAATGAATTGTTTTTATCTATGGAATTGTTTTCCATTTCACTAATTTTTTTTTTTTTTAGTGAATTATTTTCTTTTTCCAATTCACAGATCCTGCTTTCTTGGGAGTTCTTTGTCTTTTCTAACTCACAAATCCTACTTTGTAGTGAAATCTTTATTTTTTCCAATTCACAATTCTTACTTTCCTTAGATTTTTTTTACTTTTTCCAATTCACAAATTTTGTTTCCCTGCGCTTCCTAGGAATTTTTTATCTTTTCCAATTCATATTTCAGGAAGTTGTTGCTCCCTTGTAAGGCTTCTCTTTCCTTTCCCCATTTATCTTCTAACTCTATTTTGAGACTTTTAATGGGCTCTTCTATGAGAGCATCATGTAAAAGAGGACAGTCTGGTGCATGTTTGCTATTTGCTGTCTCTTCAGCTTTGCTGACCTGCTCTTTTTCTACATAGAAGCTGTCAATCGTTCTTTTCATCTTTTTATTCATGTTTTAAAACCTTTAGTGTATGCCTCCTAGGCAAGGGGGTTACCAGCTTCCTCTGCAGAACAGGAGAGATGTAAACCAGTTTCCGGCTCTGAGGTATGGTGTTCTCTGAGTGAGAGTTTTCCCTTCCCCCAACAGGAGGTGGATTCAGCACTGGCCTAGCTATCGAAGTGCCCAGTAGGGCTGTGTGGGTTAGCAATTGCCCTAGGCTAGAGACTAAGAGGTGAAAGTGTCACTGCCCCAGGCCAGAGCCTCTTGTGGCGTTTTGGGTATTAGCAGCTGACCACAAACAGCAGATTCTACCGGCATTCTGCCTGGCAGTCTTTGCTCCAAAGTCTCTGCCCCAATGTCTCTGCCCAACAAATTGACCCTGGGAAAGCTCTATGGCCCCAAGCTGAGCCCCCCACTGTGCAGATTAGAGGCTAACTTGGGCTGTGCCCTACTGCAGTGCAGGTTTGCAACTGCCCCAAGGAAAAACCCTGTACTGCAGGTTGGGACTTGCTAGCTTGTGCTGAGATCTGTGCATTCACTTTCGGCTTGAGGCTCTCTTTGGAACCTAATTTCTCTCCCAGTGTATGCTGATTTCCCCCATAGCCCCAGAACAACCCTTTTTGCAGATTTTCTTTAGCTGGTGAGTTGTTATACTTCTTATCTTTATGAATTGTAGCAGCCAAGACTATTTTTGAGGCTCGATATAAGATTGATAAAGAGGGTAAGAGAAGAGGTAGAAAGTCGTGTGTGCCTTCTCTGCCATCTTGGCTCCGCCCATAAAATGAATTTTTCAGAAATCCTTCCTTCCTTCTTTTTTCAAATAATTTTCATACTTTTGAAATTAGTTGTTCTTAAAATGTTTTGTAGAATTCACATGTAAATCCATCTTGCCCTAGAGATTTTTTCTTAGCAACTTGATTAATAATTTCTTCTATTTATTTTTTACTAAAATTTCACTATTTAAGAAATTTATTTTGTCTTGTGTTAATCTGGGTAATCTATACTTATGTAGATATTCCTCTATTTCACTTAAATAATTAAATTCATTGACATGAAGCTGAACAAAATAATTCCTAATTATTGCTCTATTTTCATCTTCATTATTGGAAATTCTTCCTTTGCATTTTTGAGATTAACAACTTGATTTTCTTCTTTCCTGTTTCTAATCAAATTAACTAAAGGTTTATCTATTTTGTTATTGTTTTTTCTTAAAGTCAACTCTTAGGTTTATTTATTAATTCAATATTTTTCTCATTTTCAATTTTGTTCATTGTGAAGACCGTGTATTTTTAAATCAGCAGGAGTCAGGAATTCAGGTTAGGGAAAATTGTCAGTCTTTATTCTCAGTGAAGAAGGATCAGAGGTGGAAGATAATCGGCAATAGCAATGTGTGCAACTGAGTCAAGAAGCTAGCTAGATCAGCAGCCACATGACCAGCAGCTAGGAGTATGGAACCCACGCCCAATCTCTTCCAGCTTCTCTTCCTGTCCCTCTCTCTACCTCCACCCACCAAAATCGTCATTTCCTAAACAACACATCAGGACTTGCACAGAGAATGGGCAGGGACCTTTCTTTATCTAATCATGTATATTAATAGAGTATAGCCCAATTACTATTTAGCCTCATGTACTTGGGACCTCAGTGCATCAACTCAAACCTCAGCCCATTACATCTCCTGCTTTCTTTTATTTTAGAACACAGGTGGTCATGCAATCCCTGACTCCTCAGGGAGATCAGAGTCCCCAAGGGGAAGTGATCACAGCCTCCCTAACTTCTCAGGGAAGGAGGTGAAAGCACCGAAAAGGAGGTGATCACAGCCTCCCTGAATTCTCAGGAAAGGCAGTGAAAGCACTAAAAAGGAGATGATCATGCCCTCCCTGACATCTCAGGAAGGAAGATGAAAAGCACCAAAAGGAAGTGGGGGGTGCTAGTGGGTTTCTGGGCTGAAGGGTCTTATTATGCACAAAGCCATCAGCATGGGAGGTATTACACAAGCACATAGCAATAACACAGAGGCTATTAGGGATGACTCTCCCCATAGTCAGTGCAGGCTCGATGTGGTGTAACAAACATGAATTGTACACAAGTAGCAGGATAGCAAACAATATAAATCAACATGGTGTTGGAAAAGATCACCGGAAGTTCTAGAAGGAGGGTATGCAAACAAAAGTCACACATACACCTTTTCCAGCAGCCAAGAGATAGTCCAAATCCTATCTATTGTCCATTGCTTCACATGTCAGGGAATCCAATGATCCCCCTGAGTTTTTGAATTCCTGCAAAAGTCTTTTTATGTATTAGGGAATCCAATGATTCCACCAGATTTTGAAGTCCTGTAACAGTCTTATCATTTCTCATAGAATCCAATGTTTCCTGAGAGTTTTCAAGTCCTGTGTCTCAGAGAATCCAATTATTCCTGAGGGTTTTCAAGTCCAACAATCTTTGATGTCCATGAGTCAAACGCCATAACTGCCACGCTCTTTCAATGGTGAGCACAATCAGCAACAGAACGACCCGATATTTCTTGGGTCATCTCCTTTGTTTCAAGGGTCTGCTCCGTCTCTCTGCGATGGACAAGGCAAATATGGCTCATTTGACACCCATCTGAATCCTTCTGCACCTGTAGAGATACAAGCAAACCCTCTCCCCAAAGCAGTAAGCCTATCTGGCCCTTTCCATTCACCACTTTCTGGGTGTCTCCACATCACCTGGCGATTATCTAAAGATAGTGGAGTTGCTCGCACTGGACACTGACTTTTGGTGGGTTATAAAACCTGTCTGCCAGAGCCAGTGCATCTTTGTCAAAAATCAAGAAGTTAATAGTAAAAAGGGCTAGATTTAGAAGTTCTCTAGGGTTACCTTTGGCTCCCCCTTTCTTTTGTTTTTGGAGGAGCGTCTTAATATCTCTGTTTCTCCTCTCCACTATTGCCTGTCCTTGAGGATTAAAAGGTATGCCCGTGGTGTGTAAAATCTTATATTGTGCACAAAAGTGTACAAAATGTTTTGAAGTATAAGCAGGACCATTGTCTGTTTTTATTGCTTGTGGCACACCCATAATGACAAATGCTTGTATGAGGAATTCATTGACCGCTCGGGCTGTCTCTTTTGCTGCTGGTATTGCAAAAGTGAATCCCAAAAATGTGTCTACCCCAACGTGGATGAAAGACAGATGACCAAAAGATTTATAATGGGTCACATCCATTTGCCAGATTTCATTGGGTCTCAAACCACGAGGGTTCTTCCCTGGAGGCAGTGTAGGAGCGTGGAAAGGAAGGCAAGCCATACAGGCCTTTACTATGCTCCTAACTTCCTCTCTTGTTATTCTAAATTGTAAACGAAAAGCTCGAGCACCCTCATGATATTTACAATGAGATGCCTGGGCTTCCTCTCCTGATGATATTTAGAATGAGATGCCTGAGCTTCTTGGAACAAAGGGGTATTGACCAACATAGTTAGAAGGCTATCTGCCTTTGAATTGCCATCAAATATGGGACCTGGAAGTCCACTATGAGAATGGACATGTAATATATAGATCTTACCTGGATGCTTTCTCACTTACTCTTGAAGTTTCTTAAAGACGTAATATATATTAGAGGCTACAAATTTTATTTGGGCTCTGGCAATTCTTTGTACCACACCTACTGAATAGGCCAAATCAGATATTATATTTATGTCTCCTGGATAATAAGTAAGAGCTAGAATGATCGCGTACAATTCATTCTGCTGAGTGGACTGAAAAGGAGTTCTGACTACTCTCTTTATAGTTAGATCATGAGAGTACACAGCACAAATATTATGTTTGGATGCATCCGTGAAGATAGTTGGTCCTTTAAGAGGAACTTTAGAAACTTTTTCTTCAAGAATCCATTGCCAATTATGTAATAGTCTAGTTATCTTTAATGGAGACCCATGTAAAAAATTTGGACCCATGGCTAATAAAATTTGCCACTCTGGGATGGTCTCACAACACACATTAAATTGTGTATTGGTATAAAAGGTGTATATTTTGTCAGGTCTTGTCCCAGATAATTGTACTGCTTGCTTAGTGGCCTTTAATAAAATTCTAGCCACAAGCACTGGATAGGGTGTAAGGCTTAGTTCTGGTTGTGCCGGGAGGTTCACCCACTCTATCACACGGTCTCCTTGATGAAGGACTGCTGTGGGTGCCTCTTGTGTGACAAAAAACTGATATCTCCAAGGGTTTTTGAGTGACTCTTTCAACCACATTGGATAAAGCCAGTTCAACTTCTCTCAAAGCCTTTTGAGCTTCTTTTGTAAGCTGGCGTGGTGAATTTAAAGCACCGTCTCCCCTTAAAATGTCATATAACGGTTGTAACTGATAGGTACTCAAACCTAACACTGGTCACATCCATTGGATATCTCCTATCAATTTCTGAAAATCATTAAATGTGTTTAGCTTTTCTATTTTTAAGGACAGTTTTTGAATTTTAAGCACCTTCATATCCTAAATATTGAAAAGGAGCATGTCTTTGAATTTTTTCTGGTGCTATGTATAATTTGTAATTCCTTAGTGTTTCTATGGTCTTTAGTAGACATGCTTCTAACATTTGTTACTCAGGTACACATCCCAATATGTCATCCATGTAATGTAATAGCATAACTTTTGGGAATGCTTTTCTTACTGGAGCAAGAGCAGCAGCAACATACATTTGACACATAGTAGGGCTATTTCTCATTCCCTGTGGCAAAACTGTCCATTCATATCTTTTATAAGGCTCAGCTACGTTAATGCTGGGCACTGAAAAGGCAAATCTTTTCATATCCTCCTTATCCAGAGGGATAGAATAGAAACAATCCTTAATATCTATGACCCAAAGGAGGCCATTCTCTAGGCAACTGAGTAGGAGATGGAAGTCCAGGCAGAAGAGTTCCATAGTTTCCATCTGTTCATTCACTTTTCTTAAATCTGTTAACATCCTCCATTTCCAGATTTCTTTTTCACAAAAGCACTGGAAATTCCAAGGACTTAGAGAAGGATTTAGTGTCCTTGGTCAAGCTGCTCTGTACTATATCTAATAGGGCCTGAATATTATCATTACTTAAGGGCCACTGTTCTATCCACACTGGTGTATCAGTTTTCCATTGGATAGGAACACGTGAAAGGTTGGCGGCCTTTAACAGCAGCCCTTAAAAACTGAAGTTACATTTTTAACCCTAATTTCTGTAAAACATCCTTTCCCACGATTGATGGGTTTTCTACTATAAAGGAGTAAAGCTCCTGTTTTCCTTCAAAATCCATCCATAAGGGCAGCAACTTAGCTGCTATTGTTCCCCTTACACATGATGTCCTTATCTTCGGCCAGTGACTGGGCCAAATGGCACCTTCTAATGACCGTCCGATCTGCACCAGTTCACCAATCCTTCCAATGGAAGGTCATTTCTATAGATCGTGAGCATAGGTTTGTCAGTTGTTCAGCTGCTGTCCAATATATTGCTGATTTTTGATCTAAATCAGAATCTGGGTGACTATCACAGCTGCTTATTAGGATTCTGATGAGTAAACCTGTTGCTACTATTTCTCCTGGGTGATAAGTCACACATTGTCTGCCTGTATTGGTGACTGGGATATTATCTACACATTCCCCAGTTTCCCACATCAGTGTGTGGATGGACACTGTTTTGTATGTACTCTCAGGAGGTAAGATAGTCAAAGCCTACTTGCCTGGGCAGGATCCATAGGCTGGAGAGGAACAGATTTCACCTCTCCAGGGGGTATCTCAGTTGTCTCAGCTGCATACAACTCTATTCTCCCTAATTGTAATCCCTTTCTCCCATCAGGTTGCTTCCTGCCTAGTTGATTCTGTAATCCCTTTCTCCCATCATATGGCTTCCTGGCTGATTGGTCATATGGGATATTGGCCAGCTAGGCACTCTCTGGGTGCACCATTGGCTGCCATCATGCCCAAGTGTTTTATGCCTGGGGCCCTGGGGCTGGGCCCCTCATCCCTTCCCTGAACCTGTTCACATTCTGAGGGCCCAATGGAAGCCTCTGTTGCATTTTGGACAAGGGGTACTGGGTCTTGTTCTCCCACCCTGTTTTCTCACTCTGCCTCTATACCAACATTGGGCTTTAAGATCCCTACTTTACCACACGAAAGCATTGACATTCTCTCTAGAAGTCCCTTGCCAGAAGAGACCCTGTCTACCCATGTTGGGATCTTGGGAATTCTGCATCATAGTCTGGCTATAAAAGGCATTTGTGCCCACTGTGGCACAGCGTCTTATGAACTCCTCTAAAGGAGCATCCTTGCACTGTCCTATTATAATCTTTCTGCACACCTCATTAGCATTTTCCTTAGCAAGTTGCCTTATTAAAACATCTGTTGATGAATTTTCCCCATTAGTTCTTGTGATGGCAGTCTGCAAACGTCCCACAAAGTCAGCAAAGTGTTCATCTGGCCCTTGTGTTATTTTTGTGAAGGCCTCACCTTTGTCATTTTTATTGTGAATCGAAGCCCATGCTTTGATAGCATTAGCAGCAATTTGCTCATATGCTGCTACTGATTAATTAATCTGTGCTGTGACATCTGCATAAGGAGCTATACCTGTTAGTAAGTCATAGGTGAACGCAGCATGAACAGCATTTTGACTATTTTGTTGGGCTTGTATCCTACAGAGCTCCCTATATTCAGAAAGCCACATGTAATTTTGTCCAGGTTCTAGGCATACCCTTGCTATAGATTTCCAGTCATTAGGAGTCAAGATTTCAAAAGCCAAATTCTGTAATAACATCTTAACATAAGCTGATGTAGCCCCATAAAGAGTGCAAACCTTTTTTAGGTCTTTGATGATTTCTATGTTAAAAGGAGCGTATTTTCGACTTTTTTGACCGGAGGCATTAAACTGGGAAATTACAGGAAAGATATGTGGCTGGAGCTCCCTGAAGTCCACGCCCTTTTCTTTGCCCTTCATTAAGCTCTCCTATAATCTACTCATAATTGGATACTGGGGATGCTGGGGGGAGGTGCTGGTGCTGTCACTGCCCCCCCACTGCCCCTTGTCCCTCTATCCTGGAGGGTGGAGTTGATGGAGGAGAGTCAATCACTTGCTCCTGAGGTAGGGATGAAGCTGCCTCCTGAGGTGGAAAGTCACCACACCCTTGCTCACTTAAGTCTCCATGCCCTGTGGGGATATGGTCATTAATCTCTTCATTGCCTTCCTCCTTAATATCAGGCCTCCCTCTTTGGCTACTCTGAGCAGGAGCAATGGGTTTTTTCTTTCTTCTAGGGATAGGGTTTCTTAATGCTAACTGAATTATATTGTATAAATAAAATACCTCGATAGAAATTGAATGAGGACTGTTTTCATTGTAATATGCAGACTCTTGTTGTCCAACCAGGGACCAGATATCTCGAGAGATCTGCTCCTGCTCTATGAACCAAGGGGAGATGCGGTTTAATGTACCCAGAAGTCTAGCTACCTGTTCCCAAGTTATAAGTAGCCCTTGTCCTTCTATCAGCTTAAGCATGCTTTCTATAGCACCACTCGTGGGTGGGGTCGAAGGGGTTGAAGGGGTTGGGGGCGGGGATGGAGAGTCTTTAGCTAGCATTTTTCCCATTTTAGCCAAAAAAAAAAAAAAAAAAAAAAAAAGATTACTGGTTTAGTTTTTAAGAAAATAAGTTCCCTGTTTGTCTATTAACAATATTCACCCAAGTTCCTGGTCACCGGAGACTTCTTCAGTCCTTGGTTCCCACCATTGGGCGCCAAATGTAAAGACCGTGTATTTTTAAATCAGCAGGAGTCAGGAATTCAGGTTAGGGGAAAATTGTCAGTCTTTATTCTCAGTGAAGAAGGATCAGAGGTGGAAGATAATCCATGATAGCAATGTGAGCAGCTGAGTCAAGAAGCTAGCTAGATCAGCAGCCACAGGACCAGCAGCTAGGAGTATGGAACCCACGCCCAATCTCTCCCATCTTCTCTTCCTGTCTCTCTCTCTGCCTCCACCCACCAAAATCGTCATTTCCTATACAATACATCAGGACTTGCAGGGAGAGTGGGCCGGGACCATTCTTTATCCAATCATGTATATTAATAGAGTATAGCCCAATTACTATTTAGCCTCATGCACTTGGGACCTCAGTGCATCAACTCAAACCTCAGCCCATTACAGTTAATCTCCCCTTTTATTTTCAGAATTTCAAATTTGTTGTTTAATTGGAGTTTTTAATTTGTACTTTTTCTAGCTTTTAAAATTGTAAGCCCAATTCATTAATCTCCTCTTTCTCTATTGTATGCACATAAGCAAGCAGAGTTCTAAAATTTCCTCTAATAACTTCCCACAAATTTTGCTATGTTGTCTCATTATTTTCATTCTCTTGGATGGAATTATTGATTATGTCTATGATTTGTTGTTTCACACATTCATTTTTTTTTAGTATTAGATTATTTAGTTACCAATTAATTTTAGTCTTTTATTACATGTGATTTTTATTGCATCATGATTTTAAATTATATTTATTATTTCTTTCTTTATGTATTTGATTTTCAGGGTTTTATGTCCTAATACATGGTCAATTTTTTGGATATGTTTCATCAACTGCCAAGAAATAGATATACTCCTTTCTGTCTCCATTCAATTTTCTCTAAAAGATCTATCTATCATGCCTAACTTTTCTAAAATTCTAATTACCCTCTTAATTTCTTTCTTATGTAGTGGTTTGATTTATCTAGTTCTGAGAGAGCAAAGCTGAGATCCCTCCCTAGAATAGTTATGCTCTCTCTTTCTTCTTCCTGATCTCTTAACTTCTCCTCTAGGAATTTGGATGTTTGGATGTTGCATATAAATTTAGCATTGATACTGTTTCATTATCTATGGTATCCTTTTGTAAGATATAGTTTCCTTTCTTATCTTATTTCTTTTAATTACATCTGTATTTGCTTTTGCTTGTTCTGAAGTCAGAATCACTACTCCTGCTTTTTTTTTTTTTTTACTTCTCTTGAAGTAGAAACTAGGCACTGACCCACTCTTACTACCACATAACAATATAAGTTCGAAATGGGTTCATCATTTAGATATAAAGAATGGTATTATATCTTTCTCCTTTGAAAGTGAATGTCGGGGTAGCACCAAAATAGCAGAAAAGGCACATGTGACTTTCTAAGCTTGTCTCATCCCCTCAACCACCTATTTAACTCAGCCTCAAAAAATAGCTCTTCACTGCTAAAATTCATGAAGATTATAAGTACACATCTTACCAGCAGAAGATAATCTGGAAAATTGCCAGGAAAGGTTTCTCCCGAGGGGCCAGGAACAGACTAGCACAGGCATCAAGAGGCTAGTGATCTGAGCAGTCCAGGGGCAGGGGTGATCTCTGTGGCTAGAGAAGTTATAGAGATGACTCTGCTATAGGCTAACTGCTCTGCCTTGATTACAAAGCAGTAAACTGGCAGAGAATTAAAGCCTAAAACAGAGGGTACTCTAAAAAACGCCAGAACTTAACAAGATCTGGCTGTAACCACTCAAACCCAGAAGTGACTCAGGCAGACCATAACAAAGCCCTGCAGCCACATCCTACAGTATGGGGCTTTTGCAGGGGCAGATACAAATCTGCATGTCAGGGGGGGCACAGCCTGGGCAGCCTCTAATTTGCATAGTGTGGGGCTTGGCCTAGGGCAATAGAACTTCCTCAGCAGGACTTTGCTTCCTGAAGCAAAAACACTTCGGGTCCCTGCAGGGCCATTCACTGCTCAGCTGCTAATACCCACAGCCACAGGGCAGGCTTTGGCTTGCGATAGTGAAACTCTCACTGCTCAGTGTCTAGCCCCAGAGCAGTCGTTTTCCCACACAGCAGGGGTTCTTTGCAAGGCACTTTTCCACCTCAGCCCTGTAGGCCTGAGTTACTTCCTGGTAGGGAACTCTTTCCCAGAGCACTCCCATACCTCACTTCTTTTTGTAGCTAGCTGGCAGAAGAGCTACCTGCCCATACACCTATCTATCACTGCTCTGAAGAGGAAGCTGGTAACCTCCTGGCCCTGAAGGCAAACCCTACAGGCTTTAAAAAATCAGCAAAAAAATCAAAAGGATGATTGATAGTTTCTATACAGAAAGAGAGCAGCTTTTCAACCCTGAAGTGACTAATAGCCTACAGTCTCCAGACAATTGTTTGTCCCCAATACAAAAGGCTCTCCTATAAGAGATTATTAAAAACCTTAAAAGAGAATAGAAGAAAAATGGGGAAAGGAAAGAGAAGTTATACAAGAGAGTAACAACTTCCTGAAATGTGAATTGGAAAAGGTAAAAAACTTCCAAGAAGTGCAGGGACAAAGAATTTGTGAATTGGAAAAATAAAATAACTCACTAAAAAAATAGTAAAATGGGAAAAACTCTACAGAGCAAAACAACTAATTTAAAAACTCAATTGAACATATACAAAAAGAAGTAAAAAAAAACCTAATGAAGAAAATAACTCACTAAAAATCAGACTTGAACAAATAGAAATGACTAATTCATTGAGACATCAAGAAACAGTCAAGCAAAACCAAAAAAATGAAAGACTGGAAAAAATGTCAAATACTTACTTTGAAAAACAACAGACCTGGAAAATAGATTTAGGAGAGAGAACCTGAGGATCACTGGACTTACCCAAAAATTATGATGAAAAAAAGAGTCTAGATATTATTTTACAGGAAATCATCAAAGAAAACTGCCCAGAAGTAATAGAACTAGAAGGTAAAATAGGCGTTGAAAGAATTCATCGAACACCTTCTGAAAAAGACCCTAAAATAAAGATTCCAAGGAATATTGTGGCCAAATTTCAGAATTTTCAGACTAACGAAAAAATATTACAAGCATCCAGGAAAAAACAATTCAAATACCAAGGTGCCACAATAAGGGTCAAACAAGATCAACCTGCCTCAACATTAAAGGATGAAAGGGCCTGGAATTTGATATTCCAAAAGGCAAAAGAACTTGGAATTCAGCCAAGAATAAACTGCCCAGCTAGAGCATTTTTTTCCATGGAAGAAGATAGACATTTAATGAAACAGAGGAATTCCATTTGTTTCTAAGGAAAAAAAAAATACTTAAACAAAAAAGTTGATCTCCAACCATAGGACTCAAAAGAAAGAAAAAGGAACTCTTGAAAAATGTATTTCTGTTGTGGATATACATAAAAGTCACATGTATATTTTGATTTTACTGATATAACATAGAAAAGGGAAGTAGAAAAAGGAAAGGAGATAGTGTCAGAAAAGGGGAGATAAAAAGAGGGAAACTACATGCAACAATAAGACAAAAGAAACCTATAATATCTGAGGGAAATTAGAGAGGGGGAAGAACATTGTGTGAACTTTACTCTCATCAGAGTTGGCTCAAAGAGGAAATAATTAACATATTTGTTCTACAGAGAATCTTTTCTCACCTCATTAAAAAGTGGGAGAGGAAAAGGGAAAAGGAAAAAGAGTGATAAGGGAAGGGTACAAGAAAGGGGAAGGGATTCAAAGGGAAGAGGGAGGGATCCTAAAGAGGAAGAGCAGCATGATGCAAAGGGGAACAATAAGTTTAATACTAGGGAAGTGGGAAAGGAGGGCTAGAAAAAGAAAAGCATAATCTGGGGATATTAGGATGGCAGGAAATACAGAATTAGTAACTATAAATGTGAATGGAATGAACTCTCTCATAAAGCAGAGGCAGATACCATACTGGATTAAAAGTCAGAACCCAACAATATGTTGTTTACAAGAAACTCATTTAAAATAATGAGATACATAAAGAGTAAAGGTAAAAGCTGTAGCAAAATCTATTATACTTCAGGTGAAGTAAAAAAAGCAGGTGTAACAATCCTTATCGCAGATCAAGCAAAAGCAAAAATTGATCTAATTAAAAGAGATAAGGAAGGAATCAATAATTTGCTAAAGGGTACTATAAACAATGAAGCAATATCAATATTAAACATGTATGTACCAAGTGGTATAGCATCCAAATTCCTAAAGGAGATGTTAAGAGAGTTGCAAGAAGAAATGGCAGCAAAACTATATTATTGGGAGATCTCAATCTTTCATTCTCAGAATTAGATAATCAAATCACAAAACAAATAAGAAAGAAATTAAAGAGGTAAATAGAATATTAGAAAAATTAGGTATGATAGATCTTTGGAGGAAACTGCATGGTGACAGAAAGGAGTATACTTTCTTCTCAGCAGTTTATGGAACCTACACAAAAATTGACCATATATTAGGACATAAAGACCATAATTAAATGCAGGAAGGCAGAAATAGTAAGTGCTTTCTTTTCAGATCATAATGCAATAAAAACTACATTCAACAAAAAGTTAGGTGTAAATAGACCAAAAAGTAATTGGAAACTAAATAATCTCATCTTGAAAATAATTGGGTGAAATAGCAAATTATAGACACAATTAATAATTTCACTCAAGATAATGACAACGAGACATCATACCAAAATTTGTGGGATGCAGCCAAAGTGGTAATAAAGGGAAATTTTGTATCCTTAGAGGCTTACTTGAATAAAATAGAGAAAGAGAAGATCAATGAATTGGGCTTGCAACTTAAAAAGCTAGAAAAAGACCAAATTAAAAACCCCCAATCAATTACTAAACTGGAAATTCTAAAATTAAAAGGAGAAATTAATAATATTGAAAGTAAAACAAAACAAAAAAACTATTGAACTAATAAATAAAATTAAGAGTTGTTTTTATGAAAAAAAAAACAATAAAATTGATAAACCTTTGGTAAATTTGATTAGAAAAAGGAAAGAGGAAAATAAAATTAGTAGTCTTACAAATGAAAAGGAAGAACTTTCCACCAATGAAGAGGAAATTAAAGAAATAATATGGGGTTGCTTTGCCCAACTTTATGCCAATAAACTTGATGACCTAAGCGAAATGGATGACTATCTCCCAAAATATAGGCTTCCCAGATTAACAGAGGAGGAAGTAAATTGCTTAAATAGTCCCATTTCAGAAAAAGAAATAGAACAAGCTATTAATCTACTCCCTAAAAAAAAAATCCCCAGGGCCATATGGATTTACATGTGAATTCTGCCAAATATTTAAAGAACAATTAGCCCCAATGCTTTATAAACCATTTGAAAAAATAGGGAATAAAGAGAGTCCTACCAAATTCCTTTTATGACACAGACATGGTACTGATACCTAAATTAGGAAGGTTGAAAACAAAGAAAGAAAATTATAGACCAATCTCCCTAATGAATATTGACGCTAAAATCTTAAATAAGATATTAGCAAAAAGACTAGAGAAAATTATCCCCAGGATAAAATACCACGATCAAGTAAGATTTATACCAGGAATGCAGGGCTGGTTCAATATAAGGAAAACTATCGGTATAATTGGCCACATCAATAACCAAATTAACAAAAACCATATGATCATCTCAATAGATGCAGAAAAAAAAATTGATAAAATCCAACATCAATTCCTATTAAAAACACTTGAGAGTATAGGCATAAATGGACTTTCCCTTAAAATAACGAGCATCATTTAAACCACAACATTATATAATGGGGACAAACTGCAACCCCAACAAGATCAGAAGGAAACAAAGTTACCATTCATTCAGTGTTTTATTATATTAGAAATTTATTTGAAATAATAAAGGGAGAAAGAGATTGGAAAAGAAAGAATTCAGAAAAACCAAATTATCACCTTTGCTGATATTGATGGATAAGAAAACCCCAGAATTCTACAAAAAATTATTAGAAAACAATCCAATTTTAGAAAGTTGCAGGATACAAAATAAACCCACATTAAGTCATCAGCATTCTTATATATCACTAACAAAAGCCAACAGTTAGAGTTATAAATAGAAATTCCACTTAAAGTAACGTATAAAATATTTAGGAATCTATATACCAAAGGATCAGAAACTTTATGAGCAAAACTACAAAACACTTTTCACACAAATGAAGTCTGATTTAACCAACTGGAAAACTATTAAATGCTCTTGGATTGGGTGAGGAAATATAATAAAGATGACAATACTACCTAAACTAATCTATTTATCTATCAGACCAAAAAATATTTTAAAGACCTGAAAAATAAAAGTAAAGTTCAATGGAAAACAAAAGGTCGAATTTCAAGGGGAATTAATGAAAAAAAATACAATGAACGTGCCTAGCTGTACCAGATCTAAAATTATATTATAAAGCAGCAGTTACCAAAACCATTGGGTATTGGCTAAGAAATAGACTAGTTGATCAATGGAATAGATTAGGTTCAAAGGACAAAACAGCCAATGACTTTAATAATCTAGTGTTTGACAAACGTGAAGACCCCATTTTTTGGGATAAGAACCCTTATTTGACAAAAATTGCTGGGAAAATTGGAAATTAGTATGAAGAAAACTAACGACCCAATTTAATTTTAAATACACCAAGATAATGCAAAATGGTTCAATTTTAAAAAAAAGATTATAAATAAATTGGAAGAACATAGGATAGTTTACCTCTCAAACTTGTGGAAGAGGAAGGAATTTATGACCAAAAAAGAACTAGAGATCATTATTTATTGCAAAATAGAAAATTTTGATTATATCAAATTTAAAAGTTTTTCTACAAACAAAACTAATGCAGACAAGATTAGAAGGGAAACAATAAACTTAGAAAACATTTTTATAGTCAAAGGTTCTGATAAAGACATCATTTCCAAAATATATAGAAAATTGACTCTAATTTATAAGAAATCAAGCCATTCTCCATTTGAGAAATGGTCAAAGGATATGAACAGACAATTGTCAGAAAAAGAAATTTAAACTATTTCTAGACATGTGAAAATATGCTCCAAGTCATTATTAGTCAGAGAAATGCAAATTAAGACAACTCTGAAATACCACTACACACCTGTTAGATTGTGTAGAATGACAGGGAAAGGTAATGCGGAATTTTGGAGGGGATGTGGGAAAATAGGGACACTAATACATGGTTGGTGCAATTGTGAATACATACAGCCATTCTGGAGAGCAATTTGGAACTATGCCCAAAAAAGTTATCAAACTGTGGATATCCTTTGATCCAGCAGTGTTTATATTGGGCTTATATCCCAAAGAGATACTAAAGAAGGGAAAGGGACCTGTATGTGCCAAAATGTTTGTGGCAGCCCTGTTTGTAGTGGCTAGAAACTGGAAAATGAATGGATGCCCATCAATTGGAGAACGTTTGGGTAAACTGCGGTAAATGAATGTTATGAAATATTATTGTTCTATAAGAAATGACCAGCAGGATGCATACAGAGAGGCTTGGAATGACTTACATGAACTGATGCTAAGTGAAATGAGCAGATCATTATATACCTCAACAACAATACTGTATGAGGATGTATTCTGATGGAAGTGGATTTCTTCGACAAAGAGATCTAACTCAGTTTCAATTGATCAAAGATGGACAGAAGCAACTATACCCAAAGAAAGAACACTGGGAAATGAGTGTAAATTGTTTGCATTTTTGTTTTTCTTTCCAGGTTATTTTTTACCTTCTGAATCCAATTCTTCCTGTGCAACAAGAGAACTGTTCAGTTCTGCACACATATATTGTATCTAGGCTATATGGTGACATATTCAACATGTATAAGCCTGCTTGCTATCTGAGGGAAGGGGTGAAGGGAGGGAGGTGAAAGGTCAGAACAGAAGAGAGTGCTAGGGATAATGTTGTAAAAAAATTACCCAGGCATGGGTTCTGTCAATAAAAAGTTATAATAAAAAAGAAAAAAGAAAAAAAAGAGTGATATTATAAGCACATTAGAAGAACATAGGAGAGGTTACCTCTCTGATGTGTGGAAAAGCAATGAATTTGTGACCAAAGTAGAACTGGAATTCATGATTAAATACAAAATAGATAATTTTGACTATATTAACCTAAAAAGTTTTTCTTACAAACAAAACAAAGCAAAAAAATATAAGATTAGAAAGGAAGAAATAACCTGGAAAAACTTTTTTTATATTCAAGTGTTCTGATAAAGGTCTCACATAGAGAACTGACTGAAATTTATAAAAAATTCAAGTTACTTTCCCTTTCTATCTTTTCATTCATCCAGTTGATGAATGGCCAAAGGACATGAACATAGGATTCCAAGATAAAGAATTTCAAACCACTGCCACCCTTGTAAAAAGATGCTCTAAATCACTATTGATCAGATAAATGGAAATTAAGACATTTCTGTGATGTCACTGCACACTTGTCAAACTGACTAAGATGACAGGAAAATATAATGACCAATGTTGAAGGAAATGTTAGAAAACTGGGAACCTAATACATTGTTGGTGGAATTGTGAATGGGTTCACTCCATTCTAGCCAAAAGGGTTATCAAACTATGCATATCCTTTAATCCAGCAATGTTTCTACTGGGCCTACATCCCAAAGAGATCTTAAAGGAGGGAAAGGGACCCACATGTGTAAAAAATGTTTGTGGGACTCCTTTGTGTAGTGGCAAGGAATTGAAAACTGAGTGGATGCGCATCAGTTAGAGAATGGCTGAATAAGTTATATGTTATTGGATATTATTGTTCTATAAGAAAAGATTAGCAGGATGATTTCAGAGAGGCTTGGAGAGACATAAATGAATTGTAAAGTAAATGTGAGCATAAACAGGCGATCATTGTACATAACAACCACATGTTGGTCAAAGAAAGTTTTGTATTTTGCAACTTAGTTCTGAAATCCAGCAGAACAGTTTATTCTCTATTGAAAGAAATAGAGGGAACAGAATTATCTATTGCCTTGACCAACAACTTGGAGAATATAGGATATGTATAATAACCTTAGCATTAATATCAACAATAAAAACGTCAATAATAATATCAAGTCAGTTGATTCCTTCCAGTCGATAAGCTATTGAAATTTTCTTCCAGGGATAAGCTCATAGGAAATTGATTAAAGTAGTATACTCTGAACGATACCATTATTATTATTAGAATAGGATATGCAGCAATTTAGCTGGAAGATAAAAATATATAAACCCATTTACTTTATTAACATTTATTAATTCATATAAAATGCCATTCCTCTTCCTTCCTGTCATATTATCATCAACATCAATGCCACCATTCTCACCACTAACCCTTTATCAATTTCCTAGAATTATGAGGAAAGAAATAAACAGATGCATCAAACTCTGACTGAAATATTAAAAATAAAATTTAAAAAAATCTCTCCATCAATATTTTGAAGGCTACCCAATAACTAAATCATTTTATTTCTCACAAAATATGTTATATTTCAGTCTATTGCTATTACCTTCTGTGCAAGTTCAGAAAGAATAGTTAAAAATTGTTAAAAAAAAAAAAAGGATATGCTAAATCTTTATAATTAATTTGAAAAGCAACTTTTGCTTAGCACGTACAATTTGCCCCAAATACTATGCCACAATTCTCGGTAGTAGGGATATGAATACAAAAATAAAAGAATCATTACTCTTAAGGAACTTATTAATAGTTATAAAACTTGATGCTATTTTAAAAGATTATCATTTATAATTAAAAATTCAACCTCAAGGAAATTATTCAGTTTTCAGTGATACACTTATTATTTCATCTCCTTACACAAAAAAACCCAGGGGCTACTCTACTTATCCTCAAATAGGATAACTACATATGTATTCTTTTTATATATATATAATTAATATATATATAAATTATATATATTAAATATATATATTCAAATTATATATATACATACACACATATGTTTTAATATGTATGTATCTAATCTAAGTTTTAGCACTCAACTTTCAAAAATTTGAGTTTCAAACTCTCACTTAGCTCAATCCATCAAAAAGTCAAACAACTAATACCAGTTATGCATATGAATTCATACAAAATGTGTTTTCATGTTGGCCCTATTACAAAACAACAACAATATGAATTATATGCACAAAAATGAAAGAAAAATGATGTGTTAAGCATATGCTTCAATATGTATTAAGAGTTCAGCAGTTCCCTTAAAATGGCATCGTTCATTGTGGATCTATGTAATTGCTTTGGATCTTTGTGTTAGAGTATCAAAGTCTTTCATAGTTGATAGCAATACAATATTGCTATTATTATATAATGTATTTTCTTGTTTTTTCTCACATTAGTTTGTATCAGTCTTATAAAACTCCCCAAATTTTCCTGAAACCATTGTGCTCATTAATTTATAAATGACAGTAGTATGCAATCATATACCACAAATTGTTCATTTATTTTCCAATTGATGGGCAACCCCTTTATTTCTATTTCTTTGCCACTAATAAAAATGTTGCTATAAATACTTTTGTACAGATATGTCCTTTCCCTCCTCTTTTTTTTCCTCTTTGAGATGCAATCCTATCTGTGGCATGGCTGTGTAAAAAGTTATACATGGTTATATATCCTTTGGGGTATAGTTCCAAATTATACTCCAGAATGGTTGGATCAGTTCATAATTCCACCAACAGTTTCATACTATGCCTATTTTTCACATCCTCTACCTTATTTATTATCTTTTTTACTTATTAGCTAACATAATAGATATGTGATGATTCATTCATGTTGTTTTATTTGTAACTTTCTAGTCAATATTGATTTAGAATATTTTAAAATATAACTAGTGTTAGCTTTAATTTCTTCTTTAGAAAAGTGTCTGTTCGACAATTCTCAGATGAAGAAATTGAAACTATTTCTAGTCATATGAAAAGATGCTCCAAGTCATTATTAATCAGAGAAATGCAAATTAAGACAACTCTAAGATACCACTACACACCTGTCAGATTGGCTAAGATGACAGGAAAAATAATGATGATTGTTGGAGGGATGCGGAGAACTGGGACATTGATGCATTGTTGGTGGAGTTGTGAACAGATCCAACCATTCTGGAGTAGTTTGGAACTCTGCTCAAAAGTTATCAAACTGTGCATACCCTTTGATCCAGCAGTGTTACTACTTGGATTATATCCCAAAGAGATTATAAAGAAGGGAAAGGGACCTGTATGTGCACGAATGTTTGTGGTAGCCCTTTTTGTAGTGGCTAAAAACTGGAAACTGAATGGATGTCCATCAGTTGGAGAATGGCTGAATAAATTGTGGTATATGAATATTATGGAATATTACTGTTCTGTAAGAAATGACCAACAGGATGATTTCAGAAAGGCCTAGAGAGACTTACACGAACTGATGCTGAGTGAAATGAGCAGGACCAGGAGATCATTATATCCTTCAACAACAATACTATATGATGACCAGTTCTGATGGACCAGGCCATCCTCAGCAAAGAGATCAACCAAATCATTTCCAATGGAGCAGTAATGAACTGAACCAGCTATGCCCAGAAAAAGAACTCTGGGAGATGATTAAAAACCATTACATTGAATTCCCAATCCCTATATTTATGCACACCTGCATTTTTGATTTCCTTCACAAGCTAATTGTACAATATTTCAGAGTCTGATTCTTTTTGTACAGCAAAATAACGTTTTGGTCATGTATACTTATTGTGTATCTAATTTATATTTTAATATATTTAACATCTACTGGTCATCCTGCCATCCAGGGAGGGTGGGGGTAAGAAGGTAAAAATTGGAACAAGAGGTTTGGCAATTGTTAATGCTGTAAAGTTACCCATGCATATATCCTGTAAATAAAAGGCTATTAAATAAAAAAGAAAAAAAGAAAAAAAAAAGTGTCTGTTCATATCCATTAACCATTTATCCATGTGAGAATGGCATTTTTAAAATATAAATTTAGCTCAGTTCCCCATGTATTTCAGAAATGAAGAGTGTAGCAGAGAAACTTGATACAAATTTGGCTTGTTACCTGCTTTCCTTTTAATTTTTGCCTCATGGATTTTCTGTGTGCAAAATATTTTAAATTTGATACAATCATTTTTTTTTCTTTTTTACTTCCTGTGATCCTCTTTATCTCTTGTTTGTTAATAAGCTTTTCCCTTTTTCATACATTTAAAAAGCAAATTTTCCCATGATACTCTCACTTTATTTATGATATCACCCTTTGTGTTTAAATAATTTATACATTTTGACTTAATTTCTGCATGTGTTGTAAAATGTTGGTCTATGGCTGATTTCTTCCAAACAGCTTTTCAATTATCCTAATATTTATTGTCAAAAGGCAAGTTCTTGCAACTTAAGTCCTTATCTTTGTATTCAGCAATCATGAAAAAATTGTTGTCACTTACTATTGTATATAAATATCTCATCTATTTCACTTATCTACCATATTCTTTTCTTTTCTTTCTTTCCTTCCTTCCTTCTTTTTTCCCCTTCCTCCCACTCCCTCTCTCTCCCTCCCATCACAGACACGTAACACTTTCTGAACATTTCATTCTAGACAAATCAATTGACACCAGTTGTCTCACCCAAATACACACACACACACACACACACACACACACACACATATATATATATATATATAATTTTTTTTAATTCAGTTACATATAAAAACAATTTTAACATTGTTTTTAAAACTCTTGAGTTCAAGATTATTTACTTCCTGCACACACACCTTACTTGCTGAGAAGCTAAGCAATCTATTATGGGTTATACATATGGAGTCATGCAAAATATTTCCATAATAGCCATGTTGTGAAAGAAAACAAAGGAAAAATACTTAAAGGAAAATAAAGAATAGTAAAAAAAAAAAGTATGTTTCAATCTGTATTCAGAAACAAGCTATAACAGTTTTCATCATAAGCTCTTCAGAGTTATCATAGATCATTGTATTGATGGAGATAGCTAAATCATACATAGTTGATCAATGTACAATATTGCTGTTGCTTGCACAGTACCTTTCCCTTTGTATCAGCTCATGGAGGTTTTTTCAAGTTAATACATATATGTATATATATATATATATATATATATATATATATATATATACATATTTGTACATATGGGTTCTTTTCATTTTTGTTTTTCATCTCTTTTGAGATACAAACTTAATTGTGTTAATATGTTAATATTACATCAAAATGTATGCATAGTTTGATAGCACTTTTACCATAGAATGGTTGAATCAGTTCATTTCTTCAACAGCAATACATTAATGTCTCATTTTTCCCACATCCCCACCACCATTTTCAATTTCCCCTTTTTCACACAGCATTTTCTACTGGGCTTGTTTTAATTCATATTTTTTCTTTGGGGGTGATGTTTGCTTCTACCAGCTCTCACATTATTTTCTTCTGAATTTGTGTCTTCATCTTCCCTCCTATGAGAGTGGATTTTATGGTCAGGTTCTTGGGTAGCTTAGAAAATTCTCTCAATTTGTCCAATCGGTATCTTCATCTTGATCTTTATATAAAAGTTGGTCTCTGTTTTACATGTGTGGATGCTGGAGGACTTTTTTCACTATTGTTTGCAGAAATATTTCTGAGAGTTGAATGTTTTGATATCCCCAAGGTGGTGTGTGATCTGGGGATAGAGTCGTCCCTGACCCCTGGTCTCTTGCTGAGAAAAGTTTCACTACTCTGTGTTCACTGATCTCTTGGGACTAGAAATTATAACCTTTGTCATGATCCCTGATACCTTGTGATCATATATAATACTGTGCCTCAGAATCTTTATCCTTTTACAGCAAAGTACTCCTCTTCACTTTTGAAATGTGATGCAGAAGTGATTATGGGCAATGGGTTGTCCGACAACACCCTGTGTACCAGTGACATTACATTAGTACTGTGCAGTGTCTTTTGGACCAGTTACCTGATTCCATTGCTGTCTCTATCTTGAAAGATTCTGAAGCTGCTCCTTCTGCTACTTTTACCATTACCAAGCTCAGTCTTTGATATTGTACACCTAAATAAAAGATTTCTCTTGGACTTCTAAGTTTTCTTGGCTTACAAGAATATTTAACCTTTACCTTTTCTTAGCTCTGTCTCTCCAGAATTTAATTTCAGGCATTGTTTTAAAGTCATTTTAAAGGGAATTGTGAGAGACATAATATATAATGCTGCTCTTCCCTATATATTTCCTACTTCAATATTTAGAATCCCTTTCAAACTACTCCCTTTCTATGACTCCCTCCAGAAGGTAAAAAAAAAAGCCTACTAATTCAATCTGGTAAACATTGATAATACCTTGTTTAGAAAATCACAGGTTTCTTTAGGAAAGCACAAAAATTACATCTACTGTATGAAGTAAATAAAGCTCTCCCTGAAGTTTGTTGATACTATTTTAAGAAGTATAAAGGTAAAAAAAAATGATGTGTGATGATTTACTGTGTTGAGTAAAATGCATATATTTTTGTCTCCATTCATAGATACATTTGTTGTTTTGTTATCACAAAAAAAGAAAAAAAACTGCATTGTTGTGAAAAATGATAAATTAATGAGTATCTATAGGTAGTAACTATATGAAATGTTGATTTAATTCCTTTGGGTTTTTTACAAAATTACTGAAATATATTTTTTCTTTTGAGATATATATTAAAACCTTTTTGATCTCCTCTCACAAATGCTGGTATACCAGAATTTGCACTCTCCCACCCAATTCATTCATGAAAAATGGGGAGGTGTACAAACTCTCTATCAATACATTGTAAAAAGTCTATGATTTAGTGTTTGACCCTTAGTTATTCAGTGGCATAAAGGATATATATATATATATATATATATATATATATATATATTCACATGTTAAGTATCCATAAATAAATTTGAACCACTATCTTTGATTCTAAGCCCAGAAGACAATATGGTTTAGCATTTCATCAAGATTTGCTAATTTGAATTTGTTGAGAAGTTTCACACATTGTTTCTTATAAAACTAGTCTATGATAGATGTATACTAGGCAATCAGTAGTTAACCAGTAATTAGATTTTATATAGAAATGCTTGAACCCATATCAAAATAAGAATAAAATGGATACATGATTTGGGCATAAAGGATGATGATACTCATAAACAAATTGGGAGTACAATAAATAATTTACCTATCACATTTTGGGAGAAGTAAATAATTTATGACCAAAGAAGAATTAGAGAACATTATGTATGAAAGGGAAAATGGACAAGTCTGATTACATTAAACTGAAAAAAAAAATCACTTTTTTTTTTTTTTTAGTTTTTAGCACAAACAAAACCAACAAAAACAAGATTAAATGGAAAGTGCAAAGCTAGGAAAATGTTTACAGTTAAAATTTATGATAAAAATTTCATTTCTAAAATATATGAAAAAATATGAATAGGTTGTGTAAAATTTATAATAATATATAAATCATTCCCCAATTGATAAATGGTCAAAGAATCTGAACAATTTACAGATGATTAAATTAAAGTCATCGATAGTCATATTGAAAAGTGCTCTAAATCACTATTGATTAGAGAAATGCAAATAAAAAAAAAAAACTGTGAGATATCACCTTACACCTTTCAGATTGGCTAAGATGACAGGAAAAGATAATGATAAATGTTGGATAGGATGTGGAAAAAACGGGGACACTAATACATTGTTGGTGGAGTTGTGAAATGATCTGACCTTTCTGAAGAGCAATGTAGAACTATGCCCAAAGTGTTATCAAACTATACATAATCTTTAATCCAGTAGTGCCATTACTGGGTCTGCATGGCAAGGAAATCATAAAGAAGGGGAAAGGATGCACAGGAGCAAAAATGCTTGTACCAAATTTATATTAAAACTTTTCTGATCTCCCCTCACAATTGGAAAATGAGTAGATGCCCATCAGTTAGACAATGGCTTAACATATTGTGGTCTATGAAGATAAAAGAATATTACTGTTGTACAAAAATTAAAAAAAAAAAACAAGCTCATTTTAGAAGGGCCTGGAAAAATTTATAAAAAGTAATTCTGAGCGAAACAAGTAGAACCAGGAATATATTTTACACAATAACAAGAAGAATGTGCAATGATCAACTATGGAAGATTTTCTTCTTTTCAGTGGTTTAGTACTTTAAAACAATACCAATAGAATTTGGACAGAAAATGCAATCTGTAACCACAAAAAGAAGTAAAGAGACTATGTAAATCAATACATTCTATGTTTACTTCTTTTTTCTGTTTTTTTTTTAATCCCATCCATTGATTTTGCCTTTTGCTCTGATTTTTCTGTCCCAACATTATACTTAAAGCAATGTGTGTCAAAAATAAATAAATAATCAAACAAAAACAAAAGCAAAAAAAAAAAAGAAATGCTTGTTTTTGGTTAGGCATTGCTTCTTCAAATGTATATGAGTAACATGTTTATTTTTGTTTTGTTTTAGCTTTTTTAGAGCTTTCTTGCACACTAAAAAGTTTAGAAACTTGTCCAGATTTACACCGTTTGAATGTTTCAGAGGACTTGCAACCAGGTCTTCTGAATTCTGCAGTCAGCTCTTTAGACAATTCAGAACAATATTTAAAAAATTACAAGCCCCTCTCAAAAGAAAAGAAAACTTAACTGTATGCTTATATATTATGTACAATTTTAAATCATTATAAATGTATATCCATATTTCAATATGTGCATATATATGCACTCCATTATTCAAATGCATACATGCACATATACATCTATCTATCTATATATCCCTTCTCAAAAATATCATTTTGCTTTATTTTTTCAATAACAAACAATATTTTGCAAGAATGTCTTTCTAATTGCAGTTATCTCCTTACCTGAAAAACTTAATAAGTTAACTTAATAAGTTAATTAAAACCTATTTAATTGATTTTATTCTAAGCTTTTAGCAGTGTTATAGACTTTACTAGCCCCTGAGGTGACAACCTATTTCTCTAGCCTGCTCTGTTTTACTTTTTTTGCTTAAGTTCTTTCTCTGCTCTTTTTCTTCCCTCTATAGCTCATTCTATTTTAAATATGTCATGTTATCTGTTAAATTCAGTTTCTCAAATTTCATTTTTTTTTTTTTTTGGATTCCAAAAGCTCGATAAGTAGTCCATTACGGGTTTCTCTTCCACAGTAAGTTTCATACCATTCATGACTGCTGAGGGAGGAATTTTCTGAATGGTGAATTGGGAATTAGATGAGCCATTCCCATTAAAACTAATGGGAATTAGTAGTGTGATATCTTTCCCTTTGGAATGAAATTTTACTCTTAGGTGTTTTTTTTTTCCATGCTTTCATATAGAAGAAAATTATTTCAATCAAAATGTTTAAGGGATTAATGAATTTTGGATATTCAAGAATAATTTAAAACAATATTAGTTGAAATTTATATTAAAATTTATTTCATCTTTAGCAATCTCTTGCAGAAACAATTTAGAACTATATTAGCAAGATTTCCAGGGCAATATTTCAAATACAAAGATACCTGGTTTGTGCAAACTCTCTCCATCATTTATTCATTTATCTATCCCTCTTTCCATCCATTTATCCATGCATATATTTATCCATTCCTTCATTCATCTAACAAATATCTAATGAACTCCCACAATAAAGCTGTGTTATCTGATGCTAACATGCATGTGCACACGTGTACCCAGGATCTATTTAAGGAGACAAAAAAGATAAAAGTAAAAAGTAAAATAGTGATATAAGATAATATTTAGAATTTTATATCTTAGATCTTTAAAGACCTTAGAAATTATATTATGCAACATTTCATTATTAATGAATGAGAGAAACGTGAAATGACTCAACCCAAATCACACATAAAGAAAATGAGAAACAAAGAACTTGAACTTTTATTTTCTTACTGCTAGTCCAATACATTCTATTAAATTATCTTCCTTTTTCTATAACTAACTCCATTCCCCAATTTCTCATCCATTTCCGCCCCACATTGTTTATGTTCTAAGCAAAAGGTTAGAACTCAGCACCCTGTCCATGTTTTCCTCTCTCCAAGTCTATACACATTTCATTCCTCCAGTTTAAAATTCCTTACTCTAATTTCCATTTGAAAAAAATATTACTCATTCTATAAATTCCGGTCCAAATGTTGTCATCTGTCACATATCTTAAAAGTGCAAGAAATTTCATGAAAAAGTATTCCATCATTAAAAGTATTATAACAGACATCTTTACAATGCATTACAAACAATGTGGAGTGGGGAATGGTCTAACGTAAGAACTGTTTTGGGAAGTATTATCTGCCTTAGGAAATGGAATGGATTAAGATCAGAAGTTGTAAATGTAATTGGGATATGTTCATTAACTCATAGAATGTTATGAGTAATTGATAGGGACCACAGACTATCTTTCACTTGAACATATCCTGATACGAGGGATTATATCTTTTATCCTTCTTTAGTCCCTGCTCTTGTTCTTGATTCTTTAGACTTTTTCTACCTCATTACATAAGGATTCTCACACTGGAAGTTTGTCCTGCCCCTTGTCCATTCACACTGCTTCTGGTCCTCTCATCTGGAAATTCACTCTATCTCTGTATCTCCTGACACTTTTTGTTTAATTCTTTCCAGATGCTCCATTTGTCAAAGATAGCTAGTAATATTTCTGATCTTTTTTGTGTCCATTTCTGACTCTACCATGACCTGTAGTAGTGCCTCCTCTTCCTCCATTCTTTTCAGTTACATGTTATATATTTTCTTTCTTCATTAAAATAGAAAATATTTTTACTTATATGTGTATTCCCTTGCTTACTGTGGAACATAACACATAGTGAGTGCATAAATCCATTTTTATTAACTTAAATTGAGCTGATTAATAAGTTCTGAAAGGCTAAACATAGACAGGAAGAGAATCTCTTGAGACTTCTAATTTGGAGAAACTGAAAAGAATAAAGAAGGTCAAATTCCATCTAAGTGTCAAATAACTTAGAGTACTTAAAGGGAAAGGAGGTGATTATTATTAACAATGTATATAACACAAATTGTAACCTTAGAACTTTGAGATGATTTAGAATAGCAATGTGAGACAAACTTATGTCAGTCTTTTATTTTTTTTGGAGGGGGAGCAATAGAAGTTATATATATATTATAAATATAGCTATATGGGTGTAAACAGTGCTTTGATTCCAAGGCATAGCCTAGAGAAGTGTTACCATTGACTCTTTCTTTTGAGGACTAGTACAGACCTCTGATAGTCTAATACCTTACAATCTATGCCTGCCACATGTGCTTCAAGGGTTCTTATGTTTTGTAAATTTAATTATGTATATAAATTTAATTTATATTAAATGTAAACAGCTTGAAGCCATGGCCTATTTTCCATTTTCCTTTCATCCCAAACCCTCAATATAAAGCCTGTTACATGGTAAATTATTTAATTTATTGATTTATAGATAGAGGGATAAGAAGTATGGATAAGTAAGGATTATATATATGCCTGTCTATTGTTTTGTCTTTTATTCTCCCATTGTCATTTTGTCTCTTATTATATGAAAGTGCTTGATATCACTTGATTAACTGGTTAAGGAAAAGGTAAGTTTGGGATGACAGGATAATTCAGATTTAACTCAGTGATAGAATTAGTCATTTATCTTAATTCCTCTAGCAAATTGTGATAATTCTTCTGTTCTTTCCATCAACTTAATGTGTTAATATGCAAACAATTCTTAAATCCTAACTAAAGAAAATCCTGTCAGAACATTTCTTAGCACATTAATTAATGCTTTTGTAATTTATATTTTTTACAAATTAAGACTCATTTTCATAATTTGGACCCCTCAACAATTCAGACTACCCTGTCCCTCATTTGGTACTAATTCATCAAGTTTCACTGTGGGGCTGACAAGATTTTATTTGTCTATTTGTTTTGTTGTATAATTTGCATGCATGACAACTATTATATGAGCTATGAGTGAAAGACACTATATTTTATGGGTGCCTGTTTGAAAGTATTCCAAGCTCAGTAGTATCTGAGAGTCTTGCTCAAAAAAATTTTATAACTGTCTCCCACTTTGCTATTTTAGGAGTTGTCATAGAAAATGTTCTACAGATATAATCCACTGGTACCTTGCTGGGCAAAGTTGTGGCAGACACCAGCATTAGACTAAATCAACTAAGCCTACAATATGACAGAGTTTCATACCACAAGAGTGAGGTTAGACCCTATGCCAATCTCAGCTCAGATCACTGTCCTCAAGCAGTTATATAAAAGGGTTCAAATGCTCTAGAAAAAACTCTAGGATAATGGCACACATATTGCTAACTAGATACACTCTCCAAAAAGGATATCACAAGTGATTTGTTCTTATTCCCCTTACTTACTTCCCATCATTTCAATGTCTAAAATTTTTGTCAGTCCCTCCATTCATATGCATGTTATTTGCCATCTCCTTAAAACAAAAGGTTATTTTTATCTGCTTTGCAGTGAACATGGCTTAAAAGGCTTTTTTGTAGTCTTGGTATATTCCATAGTTCCTGATATGGAATAGTCATGTAATATTTGTTGTGTTCATTAGAAGTTATAATTCTATTTCTTATCCTTCTTACTTGCTACAGAACTTTGAGAATACCATTTAATGTCCCCAAATATTAATATACCTTCATTTTCTTATGATCAGTAATATGGTACTTCTACTGGACTGTTGGTGTTGAAATTATACAATCCCTGAAAAAGCACTGTGGAAGTTAGGAAACATTTTCAATTTTTATCTGAATAGTTTACATATTTGCAAAGCTTCTAATTTCTCCTAGCTTGCTTGACAAGGAAGAAAGGAAGGAAGGAAAGAAGAAATACAGGAAGGAAGGAAGGTAGGAAGGAAAGAAAGAAAGTAGGAAGGAAGGAAGGAAGAAAGGAAGGAAGAAAGGAAAGAAGGAAGGCAAGAAAGGAAGGAAGGGAAGGGAAGGAAAAAAGGAACAGAGAGAGAGGGAAAGAAGGAGAGAAAGGAGTGATGAAGGATAAAAAAGAAGGAAGGAAGGAAGAGAGAGAGGAAGTAAGCAAACAAGGAGAAAAGGCAGGAAGGTGGGAGGGAAGGAGAGAAAGAGGGAAGAAAGGAACAAAGAAAGGAGGGAGGGAAGGAAGGAAGGAGGGAGGGAGGGAAAAAAGAAGTAAAGAAGGTAAGGAAGGAACAAAGGAAGGAGGAAAGGAAGGAAGAAATGAGGAAAGAAGAGAAGGAGGAAAAAGAAAAAAACATGGAAGGAAAAAAGAAAAGAAGGAAGGAAAGGAAAAAAATAGAGTGTGGAATCAGTTGAAGATCATGATGTCTTGAATATCAATATGGAAATGGTTTCATAGAAAAAGAAATATATAAAGACAATGCCAAAGATTCATTGTTTTCTTCCTTTTCTGGCATTGATATGCTAAACAGGTGGCCATAATCTGTTCTATAACTTTTTGTCATAATTTTGAGCATTTCAATTATAGTGAAATGTGTCATCTCAAAATAGAAGCAGCAGACTGATCCAACACCCCAAAAATCAGGAAAAAAAGAAGAAATTAATTCAACATTTAAAAGTCTCTTTTAAAGTGTATATTTCTTTTCTTAAATGGGAGAGTTATAAAACACTTAATGCTTAGAAATGTATTCTTGATCAGATGTATTCAATTATGTATCAACAATTAGTATTTAAAAATGTTCAGAGGAACCTACTGTTTTAGGAGAGAAAAATGTTGCTTAATTTATTAAATATATATGTTAAGTATTTTTTGTGTATAACACTGATATTTAGATTGACATTCTGACCCTACACTGAATAAATAAATAGGTCAATGATTCTGAACAATTCATGTGATTTTTACAAACTTAAGGCAATCATGATCCAGTAGCATCACTACTTGGTTTGTAATCCAAAAAGACCATAAAAAGGGGCAGGGGGGAGAAATCCACATGTGAAATAGTATTTGGACCAACTATTTTTGCTGTAGTTGGAAATAGTGCATATCTAACAGTTAGGAAATTGATGAATTTGTTATTGTATATGAATATAATGTAATATTATTGTTCTATACAAAACAATGAGCAGGATAGTTTCAGAAAAGCCTAAAAAATATTTTCATGAACTGATACTGAGGGAAGTTAGTAGAATTAGGAGAACATTGTACATAGTAACAGCAAGATTATGTGATGCTCAACTGTGATGGACCAAAGTCTTAATTCCAATAGACTCGGGATGGAAAATGCCACTTAATCTGCATCCAGAAAAAAAAAAAAAAAAACTGAAGACTGAATGTGGAGCAAAGAATAGTATTTTCACCTTTTGTTGTTTCTTTCCCAATTTTCTGCTTGCTGTCATGGGGAGGGGGAGTTAAGGGAGGGAGGAAGAAAAATTTTGTACACAAAATCTTACAAAAATTAATGTTTAAAACTCTCATGGGGTGCTCCTTTTCTCCTGGGTAATTGTAAGTTCAATTTAGGAACTTTTCTTGTTATGCTTTCTCACTTTTTTTCATATTCTCTAATCCTGGTATTTATTACATCACTTCATTTTGTTTGTAACCTATTCCCCCAAATAAATCTATCCTTTTGTCAAAGATATTGGCCATTGTGAATTCTTCACATGATCACACAATAACTTTTGGTGCCTTTCATCATCTGATGACTATGTCACCCATATCATTTACATGCATTGGGAAAAATAGAATACTATTGAAAAATAAATAAAGTCATATCTACTTTGGGGGAAAATAATAATTGTAAGGTGAATGGCATATATCACGGAAAGGAAACCTCATGAACAGAGAGAATTTCCAATATGACAAAATCACAGTATTTTAATATATTTGAATATTTTTTTTCTTAAAAGATACATCAATATCAATGAACTTCTTACTATTAATCAAGGAAATTATATTCAACATACATAGCATAACTTTTTATTTCTACTTATGAGTCAATAGAATGGGAAGCTGGAAGTTTACAAAATTTTATTTTATGTATCTTTCCTGATTCCTAAACATTTTTAAGATGTTAAAAATTTACATAAAAACAGAGAATATGGTCAAAATCTGAGCCGACCTGAAATATTGCCCCCCTCAGTCTGTTTTTTTTTTTTTCTAGTTTGGGTATTTACTTTCTTTGTAAATTTTTAAATTTTTTTTAAATTTATTTTTTATTGAAGTTTTTTTTTTAATTTTCAAAACCTATGCAAGAGTAATTTTTTCACCACTGACCATTGCAAAACCTTGTCTTTCAATTTCCCCTTCTTTCCCCATCCCCTTCTCCTAGATAGCAAGTAATCCAAAATAGGTTCAACATGGTAAAATATATGTAAATCCAATATAGGCATATGTATTTATACAATTATCTTGCTGCACAAGAAGAATCGGAACAAAAAGAAAAAAAAATGAGAAAGAAAATAAAATTCAAGCAAACATCAACAAAAGAAGTGAAAATCCTGTATTGTAATCTACACTCAGTTACCACAGCCCTCTCTCTGAGTGTCGAAACATTTATTAATTCAACAGTTGCAAGTTGTATTAATTTTAGTCTTAACACTTGATTAAACTACATTTTTAAGTAAACATAGTGATAATATCCTGGTAACATAATAGGGAGAAAATATTCACATATTTTTGTGTTCTTTCAAATTATCTGTGAAAAATTTATTTACATTTTTTGAGGGGCACTTAGGGTTATTTGACTTGCCCAGAGTCATACAGCTAGTAAGTGTTAAATGTCTGAGGCTTGACTTGAACTCAGGTTTTGCTGACTCCAGGATAGATGATCCATCCACTGAACCATCTATCTGCACCTTAAATAAATTGCCAACCTTTGAATTTCTCTGAAGTCTAAGTCAAGAAAAATAGAAATCTTAATGTATTAAAAACAAACAAAAAAAAAAAAAAAAAAAAAAAAAAAAAAAAAAAAAAAAAAAAAAAAAAAAAAAAAAAAAAACAAATAAAAACCTAACTTTGAGAAGGAACGAGAAGGGGAGCCAAGATGGTTGAATAAAGTCAGGAAGCTGCTTGAGCTTTCTTAATTTCCCTCAAAAACCACATGAAACCAAGCTTCTAAAAAGAGTCTGACAGAATGAAATCTGTCTCCAACTCAAGATAGAATGGAAAAACTTCAGGAAACTTAAGTCTCACTGGTGAAAATGGTGTTCAGCCCAATTCAGACATACTTTGAGAAAGTCAGTGAAAGGATCTTAATCACAGCAAATGAGCAACCAAAAGACTTAGTCTTGGCTCAGCAAGAGGAGCACAGCATGGGGCAGCCTCCAGTCATAGCTCAGAAAGCAAACTCTGGGAAACCTTTCTCTGAAGAGAGCAGACAAAGCTACTCCCTGCAGTCACAAGGGGGCGCTGTGCTCAAAGCCAAGGCTCAGAGCTGCACAAAAAGCTTGGGTCAAGGGTCCCACTAACTTGGAGTAGAGCTCAATCATAAAAGTAAAAAAAGAGAAAATACTACTAAAAGGAAAGCAAATGAATTAAAAAATAGGAAAAAGAACCTTCTCCATAAAGTCACTATGGTGAAAAGGAAAACCAAAGCACTAACTCAATCCAGGACAAAATGTCCACAGAGGAAATCTGAAATAATGATATAAATTGGTCTTAAGACTGAACAAGCTTCTTGGAGGTATTCATAAAAGAATTTAAAAGGCAAATAAGAGAGGTAGAAGAAAAAATGAGAGGTATGGAAGAGAGTGTCAACAGCTTGGAAAAGGAAGGAAAAGAAAATTGACTGATGAAAACAACTACTTTTTAAAAATTGGCCAAATGAGAAAAAAAAAATCCACTGAAGAAAACACCTTCAAAAGTACAATTAGCCAAAAGAAAAGAGATGCAAAACCTAACTGAAGAAAATCACAATTAGAATGGGGCAAATGAAAGTTAATAGCTCTAAGAGACAGCAAGAATCAGTCAAACAAATTAAAAAGAATAAAAAATGAGAAAAAAGTTAACTCATTGAAAAAAAAAATAAACACCTGACTTGGAAATTAGATTCAGAAGAGACAATTTAAAACTTGTTGGCCTACCTAAGTGTCAAGACCAATAAAAGATCATGGGTAGCATTCTTCAAGAAATTATTAAGAAAAACTGCCCCAATATTCTAGAAACAAAGGGGGAAATTGCCATTGGAGGAATCCATCAATCACCCTGGGGAAAAGATCCCATAAGGAAAAGCCCAAGAAACATTGTTACAAGACTCCAAACCTATAGCCAAAGCAAAAAAAAAAAAAAAACAATAAATATATATATATATATATATATATATATATATATATATATATATATATTTCACGCTGCCAGACAAAAGCAATTAAAATATCATTAAGCAACAGTCGGGATTATCCAGGATCTGGCAGCTTCTACTTAAAAGTTGGAGGTTGTGGAATGCTATATTTCAGATAGCAAAGGAATTATGGTTACAATGAAGGATTAAATATACAGTGAGACTCAGCATCACCTTTCAGGAGAGGTAATGAAGCTTCAATGAAGTAAGAGACTTACAATCATTTTTATTGAAGAAAAGATGAGAACTAAATGGAAAATTTAATATGTAATTTGATGACTCAAGAGAAGCATAGAAAGGTAAACAGAGGTTAAATTTACAATATTTAAAAACTAAAATGTTTACATCTCTAGAAGAAAAAAATACATCTGTTGTAATAGGCTGAGGTTTGAGTTGATGCACTGAGGTCCCAAGTACATGAGGCTAAATAGTAATTGGGCTATACTCTATTAATGTACATGATTGGATAAAGAATGGTCCCTGCCCACTCTCAGTTCAAGTCCTGATGTGTTGTATAGGAAATGATGATTTTGGTGGGTGGAGGCAGAGAGAGACAGGAAGAGAAGCTGGAAGAGATTGGACCTGGGTTCAATACTCCTAGCTGCTGGTCCTGTGGCTGCTGGTCTAGCTAGCTTCTTGACTCAGCTGCACACATTGCTATCGCCGATTCCCTTCCACCTCTGATCTTTCTTCACTGAGAATAAAGACTGACGATTTTCCCCTAACCTGAATTCCTGCCTCCTGCTGATTTAAAAATACACGATCTTCATGAGATCTTCACAATCTGTAATTTCTGAGAATATATCTGTCACTGGAACAGATAGGGAATCATCACATTGACCAAAAGTGTTTTTGTGAATGGACTCTGATAAGATATTATCAAGTAATAGATATAATAAGAGATAATAAGATATTATCAAGAGGTGGGAGAAGGTCTGAATTGGAAAAAGCAACTTGTAGGCATTATGGAACTAATTAGATTACATGAAATAGTGTAAAGGACCTATTACAATGGTAAGAAAGAAAACAGAGGAATGACCATTTTCTGAAACTTGATCTCATTAGTTATGGCTCTAAGAGAAAATAACTTAATTATTCAGTTGAGTATAGAAATTTATCTAACCCTATAAAGAAATAGGTAGAGAAAGAAAAAAGAAAAAGGGAGGGCTACCAGAGAGGACAGAAATACTAGAAGAAAAAAAAAAAAAAACTTAAGAGAAGGGGGGGGGGGAGAGAACATAAGGTAGTGGGTGGGGTGAGTTAAAAAAATACCAAGAGAAGATGGGAGTTATGTTAAGAGATAAGATAGTAGGTAAGGTGAGTAAAAGGAGACACTTCTAAAGACAGGGTGGAAAGAGGAAACAAAAGTATATAGAGGGGAGAAAATAGAAATATAGAACTAGTAATCATAATTGTGGATGTGAATGAACTTTCCCATAAAACAGAAATGAATAGCAGAGTAGATTTAGAAGCAGAATCCTACAATATTTTGTTTACAAGAAACACATTTGACACAGAAAGACATATAGTAAAAGTAAAACACGAACAGAATTATGTTTCCACTGAAGTAATAAAATAGGGATAACAATTCTGATTTCAGATGAAACAAAAGTAAAAATAGATCTTATTAAAAAAGATAAGGAAAGAACATTGTGAAAAGGGTATGAAAAACAATGAAGTAGTAAGATTACCAAATGGATATGTGCCCAATGGTAGAGCAGCCAAATTCCAAGAAAAGATTTTAAGTTTATTATAGGAAGAAATAGTTAGCTAACATATATTAATTGGGGACCTCAATAATCCCTTCTCAAAATCAGGCAAAGCTAACCACAAAATAAACAAGAAATGGAGGAATCTACAAAGCCTTGATATGACAGACCTTTAGAGAAAATTAAATAGGGACAGAAAGGAATGCAACCTTTTCATTTTTTCTATGTTTTGTTACAAAATCTTCTTTTTCATTGTTAAGGGTTTTTTTTTTAATTTTTAAAACATATGCATAGATAATTTTCAACATTCAGCCTTGCTAAATCTAGTGTCCCAGATTTTTTCCCTCCCTTTTTCCTATCCCCTTCCCTAGATGGCAAGTAATGCAATATGTGCTATCATGTGCAATTTTTCTACACATATTTCAACAATTATCCTACTGCACAAGAAAAATCAGCTCAAAAAGGAAAAGAAAACAAAATGCAAGAAAACAACAAAAAGAGTGAAAATAATATTTTGTAAATCACACTCAGTTCCCCCAGTGCTCTATCTGGGTACAGATGGTTCTCTTCATCACTAGAACATTTGGAAGTGGCCTGAATCATCTTATCATTGAAAAGAGCCACATCCATCAGAATTGTTGCTGACTCTTCTGGTGCTGTGTTTCATGGGCATGTTCAAGTCCCATGTTATTCTGATGTGCAGAAGCTTACTATTTGTATGGTTGTCTCACAGCTAATCTGCTAATCCATTGGATTCTGAACCATGACAGAATAGGCAACGCTGATGAATTTTGGCTAGGAGTTAGTCTCCCAGTAGATTTTCATGCTTGCCACACCATCATAAGTACCTATACTTTACATGTCTCCTCCTGTGATTGAAACAAAGCTCTTCTGAAGTTATTCCCAAATATCTTCTGCTGAAAATTTGTTGCACTGCAAATATTTGTGGAGTCTATCACACCAAAAGAAATTCAGAGACTTGATCTTATGTTGAATAGAGGGACACCAGGAAGACCTCAGATAAAGATGTGTTTATTCTCCACTATCTTGGCTCCACCTCCCAGAATACACCCTATCCTCAGCAGCAAATGGCACTTACACAAAAACTGACCATGTATTAGGGCATAAAATCTTTAGTATCAAATGCAGAATGGCAGAAATAGTAAATGCTTTCTTTGCAGGTACAATGCAATAAAAATTATATTCAATAAAGGAACTTGTAAAGGTAGACTAAAAACCAATTGGAAATTAAATAATCTAATTCTAAAAAAGAGTGGATCAAATCACAAATAACAGAAACAATCCATCCAACAGAATGATAATAATGAGACAACATAGCAAAATTTATGGGATGCAGCCAAAGCAGTCCTTAGAAGAAATTTTATTTCTCTAAATAGCTGCATGAATGAAATAGAGAAAGAAGAAATTCATGGATTGGGCATGAAATTAAAAAGCTAGAAAAAGAATAAATCTAAAAACCTCAATTAAATACTAAATTAGAAATTCTGAAACTCAAAGTAGAGATTTATAAAATTACAAAAAAGAAAATTATTGAATTAATAAATGAAACTAAGATTTGGTTTTATGAAGAAAAAACAATAAATTGGATAAATTTTTGTTAATTTGAGTAGAAAAAGGAAAGAAAAAAACAAATAAGCATCACAAATGAAAAGGTTAAAATTATTATAAATGGAGATGAAATTAAAGCAATAATTAGGAGCTATTCTGTCCAACTTTATGGTAACAAATTTGACAATCTAAGAGAAATGTATATATAGTTACAAAAATATAAATTACCAGATTAACAGAAGAGAAGTTAAATTACTTAAATGAGTCCATTAAAAAAAAAGAAATTGAACAAGCCATTAATGGAGTCCCTAAGGAAAAAAAAATCTGGGCTAGATTATTCCCAAGTGAACTTATAGAGGATTGATTCCAATTTTATCTAAACTGTTTGGGAAAATAAGTAAAGAAGGAGCTCTGACAAATTCCTTCTATACCACAAATATGTAAACCAGGAAAAAGTAAAACAGAGAAATGAAATTACATACTAATCTTACCAATGGATATTTATGCAGAATTTTAAAATAAAATTTTGGCAAAGAGATCACAGCAATTAATCAGCAGGTTCATACACTATGATAAAATGGTATTTATACCAGGAATGCTGAACTGGTTCAATATCAGGAAAACTATTATCACAATAGACCATATCAATAACAAAACCAATAGAAATCATATGATAATCTCTATAGATGAAGAAAAAAAAAAACTTTTGACAAATTACAATACTCAGTCCTGTAAAAACACTAGAGAGCATAAGGATGAAGGTAGATTTTCTTAAAATAATAATCAATAACTTTCTAAAACCAACAGCAACTATTATTTGTAATAGAAGACGATGCATTCCCAATAAGGTCAGGGATGAAATAAGGATGACCATTATCTCCACTATTATTCAATGTTGTATTAGATATTAACTTTAGCAATAAGAAAAGAAAAAAGAAATCAAAGGAATCAGAATAGGCAATGAGGAAATAAAACTATCACTCTTTGCAGATGATATTATAATACATAGAATTCCAGAAAATTATCCAAAAAACAACTTGAAATAATTCATAGCTTTAGCAAAGTTGCAGGACATAAAATAAATGCACACAAATCATAAGCATTTCTATATATTAATGACAGTGTTCATCTGCAAGAGATAGAGAAATTTCATTTATAATAACTGTAGACAAAATAAAATACTTGGAGGTCTACCTGCTAAGCAAAACTCAAGCAATAAATTAACACAATTACAAAACACTTCTTACACAAATCAAATCAGATCTAAGCACTTGGAAAAATATCAGTCGCTCATTGGTAGGCCGAACTAATGTAACAAAAATGACAATTCTGCCTAAATTGGTCTGCTTGTTCAGTGCCACACCAATCAAATTATTTTATTAGAACTAAAAAAGTAATAATAACAAAATTCATCTGAAGAACAAAATATCAAAAATATCAAGGGAAATAATGGAAAAAAATATAGTGAGCTAGCATTACCAAAACTAAACTATATTACAAAACAACAGTCATCAAAACCATTTGTTACTGGCTAAGAAATAAAGTGGTGGATCTTTAGAATAGATAAGACACACAGACATAATAATCAATACCTATAGTAATGTAATATTTCATAATCTCCAAACTTCAGCTTCTATTATATGAACTCACAAGTTAAAAATAAAATTACTGGGACAACTGAAAAATAACATGTAACAAAGTCAACATAGACATACATCTTACTCCTCAATACCAAAATACTTTTAAAATGGGTACATAATTTGGGCATAAATGATGATACTAGAAACAAAAATAGGAAAACAAGAGATAATTTATCTTGAAGATATTGGATCTGATTTCTGGAGAATGGAAGAATTTATGAACAAAGGAGAGCTAGTGATTGTATGAAAAGCAAAATGGAAAACTGTTCTTACATTAAATTAAAAAGGCCTTGCACAAACAAAACTGACAGAAACAAGATTAAAAGGTAAGCACAAAACGGGGAAAAATCTTTTTGTTTCTGACCAGTGTTTCTGATAAAGCTCTTATTTCTAAAGCATACAAACAACTATTTCAAATTTATAACAGGACTTCCAGCCAAGATGGCAGAGAGGTCAAACACATCTAGTTCGTCTTTTCTCTCAGAATAATTTATTTCATGACAAGCCTTGGAATTAGTGCTTGAGTGTAAAAAAAAATAAAAAAAACACAAATAATTACTAAGAGAAGGTATCCTAGAAATTTGCCAGAAAAGGTCTGTTTTTGCTCATGCCTGAAGGCAGGCAGCAGCAGTACAACAGAGAGTAAGGCAGGCAGCTCACAACTGAGCATACTGGAGTGGAGTAGGGTGTGATCTCAGCCATTTCTGTGGGAAGAGCTTTAACATAGTGTTGACTACTATGCCCAGGCAGTATGCCAGTAAAAAGAGAAGCTAAAAATCACAGGAGATAAAGACTATAACTCCAAAAAGTTAGGGTTACTTGGGACCTAGCCATAGCAACCCAGAATGTCTCAACACGCTCTCAGAGTCTCAGAGTCTCAGAGCACAGACCCAGTGCAGTCATTGCTGGAGTGTTAATGCCTTGCTGCTGCCCCCTGCAATCTATAGAGGAAGCTCAATAATACCATTCAGCCTCCCCCCAAAAAAAACAACAACAGAATTCATTTGTTTTTTCTTATTAGTTTGTTTTCTTTGATTCTTCTTTGACAAAATGAGCAAAAATTTAAAACAGACTCTAACCATTGATACCTTCTATATGGATAGAGAGCAGAGTTTAAACCCTGAGGAGAATAAAAACAGACTGTCTCCAGATGAATCCCCAAAAGAGTATATGATTTGGTCTTCAACACACAAGACCCTCATAGAAGAAATTAAAAAGGCGTTCACAAGAGAGCTAGAAGAAAAATAGGGAAAAGAAAGGGAAGCTTGGTAAGAGAGTCTGGACAAATCATCAGACTCATTTAAAGATAAAGTGGATAAGGAAATCGAATCCTTGAAAAACAGAATTAGTGAGTTGGAAAAAGAAAATAGCTGCTTAAAAAATAAAATTGACAAAATGGTAAAAAAAAAATTCCATAGAACAAAATAACTCACTTAAAAACTCAATTGGACAATTAGAAAAACATATTAAAAATGAAAAAATGGAAATGAATGACTCGAGAAGACACCAATAATCAGTCTAACAAAACCAAAAAAAAAAAAAAAATGAAATGGAAAAATGCCAAATATCTTCTTGGGAAAACAACAGACCTGGACAATAGATCTGGAAGTTATAATCTGAGAATTATTGGACTTCCAAAAAATATGATGAAAAAAAGATTCTGGACACTATTTTCCAGGAAATTATCAAAGAGAATTGTCCAGATGTTACAAAAACAGAGAGTAAAAGAGATATTGAAATAATTCATCTATCACCTACAGAAAGGGATACTAAAATCAAAACTCCAAGAAATATAGTGGCCAAATACCAGAACTATCAGACAAAGGAAAAAATACTGCAAATTGCTAGAAAAAAAAATCAGTTCCAGTATAGAGGAGCCACAATAAGGATTACTCAGGATCTAGCAGTGTCCACATTAAAGGATCAAAGGGCCTGGAATATGATATTCTGAAAAGCTAAGCAACCTGGTATGCAGCCAAAAATTACTTACCGAGCCAAAATGAACATCTTTTTTTTTTTTCAAGGAAGAAGATGGAATCCAACAAAATATGTGAATTTCATCTATTTCTGATGAAAAAAATGGAACTAAACAAAAATTTGATCCACAAATATACAACTCAAGAGAAACCTAAAAAGGTAAAAATAAATCTTTAGAACTATATTTCTATTATAAAGATATATAACGAACATATATTCTTTGTTCTAGAAACTAGAGGTGGAAAGGAAATTGTACAGGGAAAAAATAAAGTGGGGTACTAGATCTCACAAAGAGGCAAAGGAAACCAATTATACCTGTGAGAAAGAATGGAGGGGGTTAAAAACAGTGTGTATTTTACTGCCATCAGAATTGGCTTAAAGACAAAAATATTAAACATTCGATTTATGATGAAACTTCTCCCAACTCATTGAAAAGTGGGAAGGGAAAAGTGAAAAGGGAAGGAGTAAGCTAAGTGGAAAGGAATACAGTTATGGAAAGGAAAAGGGGTAAGATAGGGGGAGCAACTCTAAGGCAGGGGGAGGGATACTAAAAAGGGAGGGCTGTGAGAAGCAAGTGATGCTCACAAGTTTAATACTGGGAAGGGATGAAGGGGGAACAAAGGCAGAAAAGCATAAACAGGGGTTAACAAGATGGCAAGTAATACAGAATTGGTAATTTTATCCAAAAATATGAATGGGGTAAACCCCCCATAAAGAGGAAGCAGTTAGCAGGCTAGATTAAAAGCCAGAATCCTACAATATGTTGTTTACAGGAAACACACTTGAAGCAGGACAATGCATACAGAGTAAAAGTAAAAGGTTGGAGCAGAATCTAGTATGTTTCAAGTGAAAAAAGCAAGGGTAGCCATCCTGATCTCAGATTGAGCAAAAGTAAAATTTGATCTAATTAAAAGAGATAAGAAAGGGCACTATATATTGCTAGAGGGTAGCATAGATAATGAAGCAATATCAATATTAAACATATATGCACCAAGTGGTGTAGCATCAAAATTCTTAAAAGAGAAATTAAGAGAGCTGCAAGAAGAAATAGACAGAAAAACTATAATAGTGGGAGATCTCAACCTTGCACTCTCAGAATTAGATAAATCAAACCATAAAATAAATAAGAAAGAAGTCAAAGAGGTAAATGGAATGCTACAAAAGTTAGAGATGATAGATCTTTGAAGAAAACTAAATGGAGACAGAAAGGATTATACTTTCTTCTCAGCAGTTCATGGAACCTATACAAAAATAGACCATATATTAGGACATAAAAACCTCAAACTCAAATGCAGTAAAGCAGAAATAGTAAATGCATCCTTTTCAGACTATGACACAATGCAAATTACATTCACTAAAAAGCCAGAAGAAAATAGACCAAAAAATAATTGGAAACTCAATAATATCATACTAAAGAATGATTGGGTGAAACAGCAAATCCTAGATATAATAACTTCAACTAAGAAAATGACAATAATGAGATGTCATACCAACATGTGTAGGATGCAGCTAAAGCAAGAATAGGGGACATTTTATATCTCAACAGGTTCATTTGAATAAAATAGAGAAAGAGAAGGTCAATTAATTGGGCTTGCAACTAAAAATGTAGAAAAGGAACAAATTAAAATCCCCCAGTCAAACACCAAACTTGAAATTCTAAAAATAAAAGGAGAGATTAATAAAATTGAAAGTAAAAAAGAAAAAAAAAACTGTTGAATTAATTATTAAAACTAAGAGTTGGTTCTATGAAAAAACCAACAAAATAGACAAATCCTTAATAAATCTGATTAAAAAAAAGAAAGAGGAAAATCAAATTGTTAGTCTTAAAAATGAAAAGGGAGAACTCGCCACTAATGAAGAGGAAATTAGAGCAATAATTAGGAAATACTTTGCCCAGCTTTATGCCAATAAATTCGATAACTTAAATGAAATGGAAGAACTCCTTCAAAAATGTAGCTTGCCCAGATTAACAGAAGAAGAATTAAATAGAGTAAATAGTCCCATTTTAGAAAAACAAATAGACCAACCTATTCATCAGCTCTCTAAGAAAAAATCCCCAGGACCAGATAGATTCACATGTGAATTCTATCAAACATTTAAAGAGCAATTAACTCCAATGCTATATAAACTATTTGAAAAAATAGGGATTGAAGGAGTCCTACCAAATTTCTTTTATGCCATAGACATGGTATTGATACCTGAACCAGATAGGTTGAAAACAGAGAAACAAAATTATAGACTAAAATCTTAAATAAAATATTAGCAAAAAGATTACAGAAAATCATCCCCAGGATAATACATGATGACCAAGTAGGATTTATACTAGGAATACTCTCCACCTCTGGAGAGAATCTCTCTGGCTTAGTAAGATATTATTTAAACTAGGACTGAATATACGACTCCAGATGAGTTCTGTTTAAAACAGTATACAGTGATACAATCATCTCCAGAAGAGTTCCAATTAGGACAGTGTATGGTGAGACTATCATCTACATTTTTTCTGGTTATTATGACTTTCTTAAGGTGATTCATATCACCTGATTAAATTCATGGCATCCTATAGATGAAGAATCTGAGTGGTAAAGACATGAAGTTAATTATCCCAAGTTACATAAATCTTATGAAAGACAATCAGGATTAGATATTTGTTATTTGGGCTTCAAAATGGTGACCTTTCCACTGAAATATGATGTCTCATGTAATATCTATTCAAAGATTGATTTGGGGGCAGGGAACATCCATGCATACTGACTTATACTATCAAGTTATGAACTATATGATGCTCATTCTAATACTATTGCTAAAGTCAATATTTTGTTCAATTCTCATTCTTATTCTTTCACAAACTTATAAATGGATAAGGACTCGGGAGGAGCACTAGCTGCACAGCAAATTCTCCAAGGAATGTACATATAGAATTTATACAACTGTTCATGTCAGTGAGATGATATTATATAGCCCATAAAAGGTAGAAAATCTAGTAAGGAGCTTTAGACACTCTCTAGATGACTATTACTATAAAAGAATCATGTGTCTCTTGGATCAAAGGGAAACATGAAGCATCTGGTAGTTATGATTTTGAAGAAATCAATTAGCTCTTGAGTAAACAACTACAATAACACAAACCCAAAATTTTAAAAGGAAAAGTTAGGGGAGTCTTCTGAATGAGGTTATCAAAAAATACACATGTATTTCAACATCTTTTCATATATGGATTATGTTCTAGATAAATTAATAAATAAATACACAAGCAGAAATATTAAACAACAATCATATACAATAACAATAAAATTGTAATTAAATATGGGCACATAAAATATATAGATTCGAATTATAAACAATGATATTATGAGTGATAAATGTATGTAAGGATAAATTAGAGAAATAACTAACAGCTTTTTAAAAGAAAACAATAATTATTTTCTGACATTAAAAATATTTAAGTTGCAGCTAAAGAAATACTCAGAGAAAAATAAACCTCCAAAAGCACTTAATAATTTAGTAAAGCATGAGATAAATCTTATTTATAATTAATGGAAAAAAACAGTGAATAAAACTCAAAACTGAAGTTAAAGCTACCTTTAAAACTTTAAAATAGGGGGCGGAGCCAAGATGGCAGAGAAGACACACGCGACTTTCTAAGCTCTTTTCTTACCCTCTTTATCAATATTATATCGAGCCTCAAAAATAGTCTTGACTGCTACAATTCGTAAAGATAAGAAGTAGAACAACTCACCGCAGAAGAAAATCTGCAGTCTCGCCAAAAAAGGTTGGTTCCGGGGCCAGGGGGGAGATGGGCGCAGACAGGGAGAGAAATTAGGGTTCCGAGGAGAGTCTCAAACCCAGGATAAAGGCACAGATCTCAGCATGCAAGCGCAGCCCCAACCCGCAGTACGGGCCTCCTTGGGCAGTTGTAGATCCTGCACGGCAGGAGGACACAGCCTGGCTAGCCTCCAATCTGCGCAGTGGGGAGTTCAGCTTCAGCCATAGAGCTTTTCCAGGGCCGACGTGAGCAGGCAGAGACGTTGGGCAGAGTTTGCAGCGGTCTGCAGTCTGGCGGTCCTGCAGGTCAGCTGCTAATACTCACAGTCCCACAAGAGGCTCCGGCCTGGGGCAGTGACACTTTCACCCCTTAGTCTCTAACCGAGGGCAATCGCTAATCCGCTCAGCCCTACTAAGCAGTTTGATAGCTCGGCTAGTGCTGAATCCACTTCCTGTTGGGGGAAGGGAAAACTCTCACTCAGAGCACTCCCATACCTCGGAGCCAGAAATCGGTTTACATCCTCCCTGCTCTGCAGAGGAAGCTGGTAACCCCCTTTCCTAGGAGACCTACCCTAAAGGCTTTAAAACATGAATAAAAATATGAAAAGAACAATCGACAGCTTCTATGCAGAAAAAGAGCAGGTCAGCAAACCTGAAGAGACCTCAAACAGCAAAAATGCATCACACTGTCCTCCTTCAGATAATGCTGTCATAGAAGAGACCATTAAAAGTCTCAAAAGAGAGTTAGAAGATAAATGGGGAAAGGAAAGAGAAGCCTTTACAAGAGAGCAACAATTTCCTGAAATACGAATTGGAAAAATAAAGAATTCACTAGGAAAGTAGGATTTGTGAATTGGAAAAGACAAAGAACACTCAAGAAAGTAGGATCTGTGAATTGAAAAGAAAATAATTCACTAAAAAAAAAAATTAGTGAAATGGAAAAAAATTCCACAGACCAAAACAATACATTCAAAATCTCAATTGGACATATACAGAAAGAAGTAAAAAAAGCTAATGAAGAAAATAATTCTTTAAAAATTATAACTGAACAAATTGAAACTAATGTTTCATTGAGACAGCAAGAATCAGTCAAGCAAAAACAAAAAAATGACAAACTGGAAAACTACATGAATTATCTACTTGCAAAAAACGACAGACTTGGAAAATAGATCTAGGAGAGATAATCTGAGGATTATTGGACTTTCTGAAAACTATGATGAAAAAAAGAGCCTAGATACTATTTTACAAGAAATCATCAAAAGAACTGCCCAGATGTAATAGAATCAGAAGGTAAAATAGGCATTGAAAGAATTCATCAAACACCTTCTGAAAGAAACCCTAAAATAAAAACCCCAAGGAATATTGTGGCCAAATTTCAGAACCATCAGATTAAGGAAAAAATTTTACAAGCAGCCAAAAAAACCATTTAAATACCGAGGTGCCACAATAAGGATCACCCAAGATCTGGCTGCCTCTACATTAAAGGAAAGAAGGGCCTGAATATGATATTCGAAAGGCACAAGAACTTGGGATGCAGCCAAGAATAAACTACCCAGCTAAGCTGAGCATTTTCTTCCAGGGAAGAAGATGGACATTTAATGAAACAAATGAATTCCATTTGTTTCTGAAGAAAACCAGAATTAAACAAAAATTTGATCTCCAAGAATAGAACTCAAGAGATGCAGAAAAGGTAAAAATAACTCTTGAGAATTGTATTTCTGTTGTGGATATACAAAAAGAATACAGTAAAATTTGATTGTACTGATATAACATAAAAAGGGAAGTAGATATGGAAAAGGGATGATAGCAGAATAAGGTGGGAAGGAGGGATAAAAGAGGGAAACCACATCCCACAAAGAGGCTAAGGAAACTTATCATATCTGAGGGAATTTAGAGGGGGGAGGAACATTGTGTGAATCTTACTCTCATCAGAGTTGGCTCAAAGAAAAACTAATTGACATTTGTTTTAGAGAAAATTCTCTCTCGCCTCATTAAAAACGGGGAGAGGAAAAAGGGAAAAGAAAAAGAGTAATAAGGGAAGGAAGGGGGAAAGACTCAAAGGCATGGGAGGGAGGGATTATAAAGAGGATAAGTATCGTGATACAAGAGGGGTACATAAGTTTAAAGGGGAAAGAGGGTTGGGGAGGCAAGAATAAATAAAGCACAATCTGGGGTTATTAGGGATGGCAGGAAATACAGATTTAGTAATTTAACTGTAAATGTGAATGGGATGAACTCCCCCATAAAGAGGAGGCAGATAGCAGACTGGATCAAAAGTCAGAACCCTACAATATGTTGTTTACAAGAAACACATTTAAAGCAGGGGATACATATAGAGTAAAGGTAAAAGGCTGGAGCAAAATCTATTTTGCTTCAGGTGAAGTCAAAAAAGCAGGTGTAGCCATCCTTATCTCAGATCAAGCAAAAGTAAAAATTGATCTAATTAAAAGAGATAAGGAAGGAAACTACATCCTGCTAAAGGGCAGCATAAACAACGAAGCAATATCAATATTAAACATATATGCACCAAGTGGTATGGCACTCAGCTTCCTAAAGGAGAAGTTAAGAGAGTTGCAAGAAGAAATAGACAACAAAACTGTAATAGTAGGAGATCTCAACCTGCAACTCTCAGAATTAGACAAATCAAACCACAAAACAAATAAGAAAGAAATTAAAGAAGTAAATAGAATATTAGAAAAATTAGGTATGTTGGATCGTTGGAGAAAATTGAATGGAGATAGAAGGGAATATATTTTCTTCTCAGCAGTTCATGGAACCTATTCAAAAATTGACCATATATTAGGACATAAAGAAGTCAAAATTAAATGCAAGAAAGCAGAAATAGTAAATGCTTTCTTTTCAGATCATGATGCAATAAAAACTACATTCAACAAAAATTAGGGAAATAGACCAAAAGTAATTGGAAACTAAACAATCTCATCTTAAAGAATGATTGGGTGAAGCAGCAAATTATAGATACAATTAATACTTCACTCAAGATAATGACAATGATGAGACATCATACTCAAAATTTGTGGGATGCAGCCAAAGCGGTAATAAGAGGGAATTTTATATCCTTAGAGGCTTACTTGAATAAAACAGAGAAAGAAAAGATTAATGAATTGGGCTTGCAACTAAAAAACTAAAAAGACAAAATTAAAAACCCCAATCAAATACTAAATTGGAAATTCTAAAATTAAAAGGAGAAATTAAAATATTGAAAGTAAAAAAAACTATTGAACTAATTAATAAAACTAAGAGTTGGTTCTATGAAAAAGCCAATAAAATAGATAAGCCTTTGTAAATCTGATTAGAAAAGGAGGGAGGAAAATGAAATTAGTAGTCTTAAAAATGAAAAGGGAGAACTTTCCACCAATGAAGAGGAAATTAGAGAAATAATAAGGAGTTATTTTGCTCAACTTTATGCCAATAAATTTGATAACCTAAGTGAAATGGATGACTCACTCCAAAAATATAGACTTCCCAGACTAACAGAGGAGGAAGTAAATTGCTTGAATAGTCCCATTTCAGAAAAAGAAATAGAACAGGCAATTAAACAACTCCCTAAGAAAAAATCCCCAGGACCAGATGGATTTACATGTGAATTTTACCAAACATTTAAAGAACAATTGGCCCCAATGCTATATAAATTATTTGATAAAATAGGGAATGAAGGAGTCCTACCAAATTCCTTCTATGACACAGACATGGTCCTGATACCTAAACCAGGTAGGTTGAAAACAGAGAAAGAAAATTATAGACCAATCTCCCTAATGAATATTGATGCTAAAATCTTAAATAAGATATTAGCAAAAAGACTACAGAAAATCATCTCCAAGATAATACACTATGATCAAGTAGGATTTATACCAGGAATGCAGGGCTGGTTCAATATTAGGAAAACTGTCAATATAATTGGCCATGTTAATAACCAAATTAACAAAAACCATATGATCATCTCAATAGATGCAGAAAAAGCATTTGATAAAATCCAACATCCATTCCCATTAAAAACACTTGAGAGTATAGGAATAAATGGACTTTTCCTTAAAATAATCAGCAGCATCTATTTAAAACCATCAGTAAGCATCATATGTAATGGAGACAAACTGCAACCATTCCCAATAAGATCTGGAGTGAAACAAGGTTGCCCACTATCACCGTCACTATTTAATATTGTATTAGAAACACTAGCTATAGCAATAAGAGCTGAGAAAAGATTAAAGGAATAAGAATAGGCAATGAGGAATAGCAATTGATCACTCTTTGCCGATGACATGATGGTATACTTAGAGAACCCCAGAGATCTCTAAAAAGTTAATAGAAATAATCCACAACTTTAGCAAAGTTGCTGGTTATAAAATAAACCCACACAAGTCATCAGCATTCTTATATATCACTAACAAAATCCAACAGTCAGAGTTACAAAGAGAAATTCCATTTAAAGTAACTACTGATAATATAAAATATTTAGGAATCTATCTGCCAAGGGAAAATCAGAAACTTTATGAGCAAAATTACAGACCACTTTTCACACAAATTAAGTCTGATCTAACCAATTGTAAAATATTAAATGCTCTTTGATAGGCGAGCAAATATAATAAAGATGACAATATTACCTAAACTAATCTATTTATTTAGCGCCATACCAATCAGACTCCCAAAAACTATTTTAATGACCTAGAAAAATAACAACAAAGTTCATATGGAAAACAAAAGGTCAAGAATTTCAAGGGAATTAATGAAAAAAAAAATCAAATGATGGTGGCTTAGCTGTACCAGATCTAAAAATTATATTATAGAGCAACAGTAGCCAAAACTCATTTGGTATTGGCTAAGGAATAGATTAGTTGATCAGTGGAATAGATTAGGTTCAAGGGACAAAACAGTCAACAAATATAGCAACCTAGTCTTTGGCAAACCCAAAGATCCCAGGTTTTGGGATAAGAACTTACTGTTTTATAAAATTGCTGGGAAAATTGGAAACTAATATGGCAGAAACTAGGCATTGATCCATACTTAACGCCGTACACCAAGATAAGGTCAAAATGGGTTCATGACCTAGGCATAAAGAATGAAATTATTAATAAATTAGAGGAACATGGGATAGTTTACCTCTCAGACCTGTGGAAGGGGAAGGTCTTTATGACCAAAGCAGAACTAGAGATCATTACTGATCACAAAATAGAAAATTTCAATTATACCAAAACTGAAAAGTTTTGTACAAACAAAACTAATGCAGACAAGATTAGAAGGGAAGCAATAAACTGGGAAAATATTTTTACAGTAAAAGGTTCTGATAAAGGCCTCATTTCCAAAATATATAGAGAATTAACTCTAATTTATAAAAAATCAAGCCATTCTCCAATTGAAAAATGGTCAAAGGATATCAACAGACAATTCTCAGGTGAAGAAATTGAAACTATTTCTAGTCATATGAAAAGATGCTCCAAGTCATTATTAATCAGAGAAATGCAAATTAAGACAACTCTAAGATACCACTACACACCTGTCAGATTGGCTAAGATGACAGGAAAATAATGATGATTGTTGAGGATGCGGGAAAACTGGGACATTGATGCATTGTTGGTGGAGTTGTGAACGAATCCAACCAGTTTGGAGAGTAGTTTGGAACTCTGCTCAAAAAGTTATCATACTGTGCATACCCTTTGATCCAGCAGTGTTACTACTGGGATTATATCCCAAAGAGATTATAAAGAAGGAAAGGGACCTGTATGTGCATGAATGTTTGTGGCAGCCCTTTTGTAGTGGTTAGAAACTGGAAACTGAATGGATGTCCATCAGTTGGAGAATGGCTGAATAAATTGTGGTATATGAAAATTATGGAATATTACTGTTCTGTAAGAAAATGACCAACAGGATGATTTCAGAAAGGCCTGAGAGACTCTACACGAACTGATGCTGAGTGAAATGAGCAGGACCAGGAGATCATTATATACTTCAACAACAATACTAGATGATGACCAGTTCTGATGGATCAGGCCATCCTCAGCAACGAGATCAACCAAATCATTTCTAATGGAGTAGTAATGAACTGAACTAGCTATGCCCAGAAAAATAACTATGGAGATGACTAAAACCATTACATCAAATTCCCAATCCCTATATTTATGCAACACATGCATTTCTGATTTCCTTCACAGCTAATTGTACAATAATTCAGAGTCTGATTCTTTTGTACAGCAAAATAATGTTTTGGTCATGTATACTTATTGTGTATCTAAGTTATATTTTAATATATTTAACATCTACTGGTCATCCTGCCATCTAAGGGAGGGGGGGGGTAAGAGGTGAAAAATTGGAACAAGAGGTTTGGCAATTGTTAATGCTGTAAGTTACCCATGTATATATCCTGTAAATAAAAGGCTATTAAATAAAAAAAAAAAAAAATAAAGTTCTTTGCAATCGGGAAAAAAAAATAAAAATAAAGTTATCTGCACTGGTCTTGTTTGTATAAAAAAAATTAACTTTATATAATTAAAATTATCCATTTCACATTCTATAATGTACTCTGTTTCTTGTGTGGCCACAAATTCCTTCCTTTTCCCCAGATCTGAGAAGTAACTATCCTTGGTTTTTCCAATCTGCTTACATTATCACTCTTTTTGTCTAAATCATGAACCCATTTTGACTTTATCTTAATATCTAGTGTTATAATGGCTAATTTCTGCCATACTAATTTCCTCAGCATTTTTTTATCAGATAGTGAGTTCTTATCCTAGAAGCTGGCATCTTTAGGTTTATAAAACACAAGATTGCTATACTCATTGTAGAATTTGTTTTGTGAACATAATCTAGTCCACTGATTTACTACTGGATTTCTTAGCCAGTATCAGATGATTCTGACGACAGCTACTTTTAGGTCTGCTACAGCTAGGTCATCTTCATTTGCATTTCTCCCATTCAATCCCCCAAATTTTGACCTAACATTATTTCTTTTTGAAGCCAATATTGTTTCTGTATTATATAACTACAAGTCACAGAATACAATGGTTTAAGTAGCTTAATAAAAATTCATAGCTTGCCTCAGTCATTTAGTAGCTATATGACTAAATAAGTCACTTGACTTTCTTTTCCTATCTTATTTTTCTCCATTCCAAAATTGCAATGGAGGTTCTGGCAGTAGAGGGAAGAGTCAAAACTGCAGGATATAAAATAAATTCACATAAGTCATAAGTATTTCTATATATTACTGACAAAGCCTTTCAGCAAGTGATAGAAAGAGAAATTCCATTTAAAATAATTACAAAGGAGATAAAATATTTAGCTGTCTACCTGCTGAAACAATCCCAAGAACTATGTAAACATAATTACAAAACACTTCTCACACAAATAAAGTCAGATTTTAAAAATCAGGAAAATATCAATTGTGCATGGGTAGGCAGAGCTAAGATAACAAAGATGAAAATTCTAACTAAATTGGCATTTTTACATAGTACCATACAAATCAAACTGCCAAAATGATTTTATAGAACTGGAAATGATAATAACATTCATTTGGAAGAAGAAAAGGTCAATAATATCTAGGGATTTAATGAAAAATGTTACAAAATATGTTGGCCTAGCAGTATCAAACCTAAAACTGTAATATAAAGCAGCAGTCATCAAAACCATTTGGTACTGGCTAAGAAGTAGAGTGTGGATCCCTCTTATAGTAATCTAGTATTTGATAACTCACCCCCTCCCCAAACTCCAGCTTCTGGAATAAAAACTCAGTATTTGCCAAAGATTGCTAGCAAACCTGAAAAAATAATGTCAGAAACTCAGCATAGACCTACATCTCACAACCCATACCATAATAAAATTAAAATGGGTACATGATTTGGGCATAAAGGATGACATCATAAACAAATTAGGAGAGCAATGGATAATTTACCTATCAGATATTAGGAGATTAGAGGAACTTATGAATAAAAAAGAACTAGATTACATTATGAAAAGCAAAATGGACAACTTACATTATATTAAATTAAGAAATTTTTGCACAACAAAACTAAACAGAAATAAGATTAAAATGGAAATAAAAAGCTTGGAAAAAATCTTTACAACCAGTGATCTTATTTCTAAAATATATAAAGAACTTTGTCAAATTTATTAGAATGGAAGTCATTCCCCAATTAATAAATGGTCAAAAGATATGAACTGACAATTTTCAGATGATGAAATTAAAGCCATCTATAGCCATATGATAAAATGATCTCAGTTTACTATTAATTAGATAAATTCAAATTAAAACAACTCTGAGTTACTACTTTACACTTCCGAGGTTGGCTAAGAGGATAGAAAAAGACAATAACAAATATTAGAGAGGATGTTGGAAAACTGTGACACTATTGAATTGCAGGCAGAGTTGTGAAATGATCCAACCATTCTGATATGCAATTGGAAATTATATTCAATGGCTATAAAAATTTGACCGAGGAGTGCTACTACTGGGTTTATATCCAAAGGAAATCATAAAGAAGGGAAAAGAACCTACATGTGCAAAAATATTTGTAGCAGATCTTTTTTTAGATAATAAAAAATGAAAAATGAGTAGATGCCCATCAGTTGGGGGATTACTGAATTAGCTATGGTATGTGAAGTTAATTGAATATTATTGTTTTATTAAAAAAAAAAAAAAAGACAAACAAGCAGACTTTAGAAAGGCCTGGAAAGATTTACATGAACTGATGCTGAATGAATTAAGGAGAACAAAAAATATATTGCATGCAATAATAGCAAGAATGAGCAATGATTAACTATTAAAAACTTGGATCTTCTTAGTGCTTCAGTAATCCAAAGCAATCCCAATAAACTTCAGGAAGAGATATAAGGAGATGCTGTCTAAATCAACACATGCTATATCCACTTCTTTTTTCTGTTTTTTTTTCCCTTCTCTCATGATGTTTCCCTATTTCTGTCTCCCAACATGATTCATAAAGCAATATGTTTTAAAATAATAAATTCAAAATTCAAAACTGCAATGAAAACACCTACTTCACAATATTTTATGACACAAAAGTGAGACTACATATATAACGTGTTAAAAACATTTAAAGCACTATATATAATTGTTATTCATTATAATGTTAGCTTCCAATGAATTTAATTTATAATAATGAAGAAATTAATGATAATTTCAAATAAACTATGCCACCTACAGAAATAGTTACAAAAATGGGGAAAAACGAAATACAGGCTATCAACAGATAAATGATAAAAGAATAAGAAACTTGGCTTTTCATTTGCTGAATGTAAAGTATTATATGCACAAGATGTGTGTTCCACTGACATCTTTGTGGTATCCTGAGAATGACTCTTAAATCTTTGAGTTGAACAAGTATGATGAACTCATGGAAATATTGGAGGAACAGGAGTTGGATAATCAGATACAACTGGAATGGAATGAATCTATGTCACTGGAGCAAAATAACTATGGTGATAACATCATTGCTTTTTACAACTGTTTGAAGATGCAGCATTTTATCCACATTATTTAGTTTCGCTCTCAAAATCATTTAAGATAAGGGTATTTGCATTTTTCCATTTTACAGATATTAAAGATATCATATAAAATGAAATATTTTCTCAGAATCTTATAGTTAGGGAGAAGCCCCCAGGAATTAACCTTTGGTCTTCTTTCAAATAGATAGCTTTCTCTCATCACTTTTCTACTTCTCTTGCAGTCTATATATTGATGATTTGGAATTTCCAAACATCCAGAGAATAAAAGCATTCCCCTGTTGCAAAAGATTCATCATCATTAAATACACCTAGAGCACCACCAATATGTTAGAACAATTGCCTTTTGAGATTATTTTTAAAAAGTTGGACAGAGCATTACCAAGGGGAAAGTCTGAGAAGAAAAACTGTCAATAATGAAAGGGCATTAAAAAATTGCAGTAACTCCAGACATCTTTAGGAACCCATGTGAACTCAGGGGATTTACAGAATGGCAGTAAGTTTATTTGTCACATGGACATTAGGAGCATATCATATGCTCCTATGATAAAAAAGATTTCTAATTTTATTACTCTTTTGAGTTGGAGAGTTGAATTTTTAGTTGCTTACATTAACCCATTATTCTACCTCTACAAATGCATTAATCTTCCCTGTATTTATTTTGCATAAAAATGTGATAAACAATTATAAATTATGCAATAAAGAAGTAATAATACAATAAAAACAAATGATATGATAGAACATATTAATTACTCTGTCCTTAACAAAAGGCCTTCAGGTAATGACAAACCTTTATTTCTATTTTTCCTCAAATAGTAAACGATTTGAAAGACAACTTGGAATAAATTAAAAAGAAAACAATACAAAAAAGTTTTATTAAACTGTGCATACCCTGTGATTGAACAATATTTCTACTAGGCCTGTATAAGATCATATAAAGAATCACATATGCAAAATGTTTGTAGCAGCCTTTTTTGTACTGACAAGGTACTAGAAACTGAGTAGGTGCCATTTGGTGAGCAGCTGAATAAGTTGAGGCATATTATTGTTCTACAAGAAACAATCATTAGGATGATTTCAGAGAGACCTTGAGAAACTTACATGAACTGATACTGAGTGAAGTTAGTAGAACCAGGAGAATATTGTACTCAGCAATAACAAGGTTATATGAAGATCAGTTCTGAAGTCTCTTTTCAACAGCAAAGTGATTAAGGCCAGGTCCAATGGTCTCGTGATGAAGAGAGCCATTTTCATCCAGAGAAAGGACAGTAGATACTGAGTGTAAACCACAATATAGTATTTTTACTTCTTATTTGTAGTGTACTTGTATTTTGTTTTCCTTCCCATTTTTTTCTTTTTGATCTGATTTTTCATACAAAGCATAATTGTGAGATTATGTATAGAAGAACTGCACATGGTTAATATTTATTTCATTACTTGCCATCTAGGAGAGGGGTTAGGGAGAAGGTAGGGAGGGAAAAAAATTCAGAACACCAGCTTTTGCAAGAGTAAATGTTGAAAATTATCTATGCATATCCTTTAAAATAAAAGAAAAAACTTTAACAATAAAAAAAATAGTTTCAGGAATATAAAAATGAGAATACTCTGAGAACTTTCATTCACTCAGATACCTAAAATCAATATTTCTTAATCATATGTGTGTGTGTGCGTGTGTATGTGTGTAAGATGAATTCACTTGCCAGTCTTGTAAAATCTGTAGAATACTTCTCAAATATTATTTAAATACATAAAATAAAATACATAATATTACAAAGAATTACAAAGAATTAAATTGAAATTATTAAAATAAAAAAACAATTATTTCACAGACTCTAGGTAGAAAATGTGCATTAAAGTAACATTAGAATGCCTTCAATTAGAGAAAGATTCAGACTTGGAGCCAATACCTCCACTGTTGTGTTTGTATAAATTTCAATTAGAGAATTCACAGCCTTATCCACTTGCAAGTCAATCTATTAACTCTGTTCTGAAGTTTCTACATGAAGATAAATAATGAAAACCATTAATTTAATGTTATTATTTATTCAGGGATATGGAAAGGGTTACACAGAGGAGAAAAATGATTTTAAAAAGTGAGAAATTCCGGTTTTGAGAACATTTAAACCCTCAGAATAAATTCACTTGAGAAACTTTTGGACTGAGAATTGTTTGAAAATTATTCAATAATGGCTTTGATTTCCTAAGCATAAGCTACTGAGCAGTCACCTAGATTTAGTTCCCAAAGTAGATGAGAGTAGAGGGTGACCAGAGCAAAGTAGAACTTATCTGTTCACCTTTATATGTGCTATTCTAAGTTATTTTTAGGTGTCAATTTCCCAAGCAAATTTTGTGAAGTAGGTTTCTTTGGTGATAGAATAGCTGGGATAAAGAGATACTGCTAGCCCCTGAGTTTGGCAACAAAAATGTATGTTATCCATTATATTTTCTAGGCCTCAGAGACTTTAATAAGTTAGCAAGTAGATCAATGATAATTAAAATAACCGTTACTTATGGCATATCGTAACATATAAAACAATCCTAGAGTCTACAGATATACTGGGCAGGTGAAAGAAGAATTGATCAATGAAGAAGACATTGTCATTTCTCATTCAGGAGGATATGTATAAAGGAAATAAACTAGTGTCATACCATTTTAAACTTTACTTCAATGCTTTTCAGGAGGAGGAGTTAGATGGACATAATGAAGGCAGAATTAGCCATGGTCCATTGGTGATATTGACTTGATATACAAGACTGCAGGGATAGAGAATCCAGAGAGCTGTAAAACCTTTTGCTAAATTATTAGTGTGAGCTTGTGCATCTTAAAACCAATCAGCTACACATCATGTCTTCTTCATTGTCTTAATGGTTGCCTGGATTTAAGAAAATGAGGAAGAAAATGTTAATAATACGATTTAAATTTTAAAAACATGTTATTTGTTTGGTGAGTCAATTGTTAAATATTTATACCATAGCTCTGAACATAAAGAGTTATATTGATTTCACAGTCATATGAGCTGAGCAGTTCTTTGTGACATCCATTTTATTTATTTATTTATTATGAAAGGTGAATTATCAATCTTATATATCCTTATATATCCTTGATATATCTTATATATCCTATCTTCTTCAGGAAGCCATTTATGGTTCTCCTATATCTTTGCTGACTTCCCTTTGAAATTACCTTCAACCCATTCTGTATATATTTTGTAGAAATGAAGAACAAACTATTAGAGAAACAAACAGTGAATGGTAAACAGTTAAAGTATATCTCCCACCTATCAGACCTCTTAGCTACATATATATATATATATATATATATATATATATATATATCCTTTTACCTACTAGAATATAGAAAAATCTCTTATTTCAGTGTGTGTGTGTGTGTGTGTGTGTGTGTGTGTGTGTGTTTTATGCCTAATCCAGTGCTTGGCATAGAGTGAGTATACTTATCAGGTGATGCTGGAGAAATTTATGGAAGATTATACAAACTAATAACTCAAATTGACTTCTACAAATCCCTGCAAAATAAATGTCTAGATTTTTGTTTCAACAACATAAAGATCACTAAAGCTGCTGTCTCCATATCATCCTATCCTCTTCTTCATTTCATGTTACAATGTAAATAAAAAATTTCAAAAGGAAAAAAAAATAGATAGCATTTTTATAATGTTCATGCACTATTTGAATCTCAATAGATGTTATTATTTTTCATATTTTATGATTAAATGAATGAGGGAAAGAAATGTTATGTGATTTGCCAAAGACCACGCAGCTAGTGAGTAGTTTTGAATATAGGTTTTATTGACTCCAGGACCAGCAATCTATCCACTACACTATCTAGATACTATAAGGTTTCCACTATTTAAATTCACAAAATACTCAGGGCACTTAAGGTATTTGGAAAGAGAAAGCTGGTACAATCTTTAATTTAATCTTCTAAGAATTATTTCGGACTAATACTTGAAACAAGTAATGAAATTTACAATCATGGACAATAGAGTCTTACAGCTTAAAATGTAAAACTTGGATATGTTTATAGTTTAAACAAATAGTTTATACAATGCAAAACATATTCTAAAGGAGGATTGTATTAATAAAGTTATGGGTAGAAACTTAAGCTAATTTTCTTTTAAAGCTGTCTCAATTGATCAATGGTAGATAGTGCATAATGTTGTAGCCAGAGGATAAAAAAAGTTACTGTTTTTCAACCTTTAATATTCAGTAACCTAAAATAGAGATCTCTTAACATAATAGCTTGTGTTGTATAAAACTAAAAGAAATAGGATCTTATTCTACCAAATATAAAACTTATACAAATATGAGTTTTAATTTAAAAAACAACTCATCAACATGGATACATAGGAATATACAGGAAAGATAATTCAGCACTAAATTTGGTAGATTAAATATCATCTATTGTACTTAAAACAAATAAGATCCGAACTTTTCTTTTTTTTGCTTTTGATTATTTTAATTTTCACTCTTTTATCATTCATTAAAAGCAGCTTGATACAGTAGAAAGAATATGAAACTTTTGATGAGAATTCTAGAATAATAATCTCAGTTCTGCCTTTACTAATTATGTGAATTTAGAGCAAGTCATTTATGTTTTCTAAACATCAATTTCCTTGGGTATATTATGGGAAGAAGAAACAATACACACTATGTACTTAAATGGTGATTGTACAGATCAAAAATTTTCATCTATATTGCATACACTATGCATTTTAAAGTGCTATGCAAGCTTAACTAATAGTATGTTATAAAACCAAACTTGCTTTTTGGGCTGATATGCTCACACATAATGGAAAGAATGAACTTTCCAGAAAGAAGTACATTGTAAAATTTCTGGGATGGAACCAAGATGGTGAAGTAAAGCCAGGAAGCTGCTTGAATTCTCCCATTTCCCTTCAGAAACCACATGAAATCAAGGCTCTGAATAATCTTTTGGAAGGAAATCACTTCCAACTCAAGATAGACTAGAAAAAGTTCCAGAAAGGTCAGATTCACTGAGGTGAAAAAGGTGATTAGCTGAGCTCAGACAGACTCTGGCAAAGGCTGTGAGAGGCTTTTAGTCACAGCAAATCATCAATTAAGATCCTCAGTCCCGGCTCAGAAAGCAAACTCTCAGAAACCAGGCAAGTTCCTGAAAAGAGCAGGCAAAGCTATCCTCTGGAAATGCAAGGAGACTTTTTGGTCAAAGCCAAGGCTCAGAGGTACACAGGAAGTTTAGAACAGAAACCCCTTTACCCTGGGAGCAGAGCTTAACCATAAAAGTAAAAACAAAACAAAAACAAAAAACAAAAACAAAAAGAAGAAGAAATAACAAAAGAAAAGGAAAGAAAATAAGCAAAAAAATAGAAAAACAAACAAAACAAAACAAATAAACCAAAAAAAAAAAAAAAACCCAAAAAACCCCCTAACCATAGACAGTCAAAATGGTGACAGGGCAGATCAAAACAATAGTTCAGATGAGGACAAAAGGTCCACAGAAGATGTCTCAAAGAGTGATAAGAATTGCTCTCAAGCCCAAAGAGGCTTCTGGAAAGTCCTTACAAAAGATTTTAACAGGCAAATAAGGGGTAGAAGAAATGATGAGAAAAAGAAATGAAAGGTATGCTTGAGAAAGGCAAAATCTTTTAAAAAGAAGGGAAAAAAAGTTGTTTGAGGAAAATTGGTTAAAAAGTAGAATTAACCAAATGGAAAAAGAGTTATAAAAGCCAACTGAAGAAAATCACACATTGTAAACTAGAACAGTTAAAACAGAAGCTAACAATCACTGTGAGAAAGCAAGAATCAATCAAAGATAAAAAAAAGAAAGAAAAAATGAGATAAATGTTAAATACCTCATTGGAAAAAAATAAATTAGCTGATATGAAAAATAGATTCAAAAGAGACAATTTAAAAAATTTTGTCCTACCTGAAGGCCATGACCAAATAAAGAGCTTGCATAGCAAAACTCTCTCAACATTATGGAAACAGAGGAAGAAATATACACTGAAAGAATCCATTGATCATCTTTGAAAAGACAACCCACAAGAAAAAAGCCAAGAAACATAGTTGTAAAAATCCAAAACTACAATCTCAAGGAAAACTATTGAGAGCTGTCAGACAAAAACAATTCAAATATCAAGGAGGAACAGTCCAAATTATCCAGGATCTGGCAACTTCTACAATAAAGATTCTGCAGGTCTGAAATATATTTTGGAACACAAAGGACCTAGTGTTACACCTGAGACTTAACTGCTCAGTGAGACTCAGTATCATCTTTCAGGGATGGTATGGAGCTTTAATGAACTAAGAAACTATCAATCATTTCTATTAAAAAATAATTAAACAGAAAATTCAATCTAAAAACACAGGACTCAAGAGAAGCATAGAAAGGTAAACAGAGGAATATATATATATATATATATATATATATATATATAATTTAAAAGTTAAAGTGTTTAAATCCCTATATGGGAAATGATATTTGTGACTCTTGAGAACTGTATCTACACTGAGGCAGACAGAGGGGAGTATCATATGGATTAAGGTTGTAATTGTGAATGTACTCTAATGTGATAAAATCAAAGAAAAAGACATAATCATAACTGTGAATATGAAAGAGATAAACTCTTCCATAAAAGGGGAGTGAATGGCAGAGTGAATAAAAAAAAATAGAATCCTATAATGTGTTGTTTACAAGAAACACATTTGACACAGAGATACACATCCAGAATAAAGGTGAAAGGCTGAAAAAATTATTATACTTCAGCTGAAGTAAAAATAAATCAGGGGTAGCAATTCTGATTTCAGATAAAGCACAAGTAAAAATAGATATTATTAAAGAGATAAGGAAAGAAAGTATATCTTTATAAAGGATATCATAAGCAATGAAGTAGTAATGATATGAAATGCATGTGCAAAAAGTGGTAGAGCAGCCAAATTACTAGAGAAAATTTAAAGCAGATACAGGAAGGAATGGAGAACAAAACTATACTAGTGGGAACCTCAGTCTTCTCCTCCAAAATCAGACAAATGTAATCACAAAAGAAGAAAGAAAGAAATGAGGGAAGTTAATAGAAATCTAGTAAACCTAGATATGAGAGAGCTCTGGAGAAAATTAAATAGGGAAAGAAAGGAATACACCTTTCTCTTGGCAGTACATGGCATCTACATAAAAAGTGACCATGAATTAGGGCATAAAAACCTTATAATCAAATGCAGAAAGAGAGAAATAATAAATGCTTCCTTTTCAGATCACAATGCCATAAAACATATTTTTAATAAAGGAAAGGTAGACTGAAAACAAATTGGAAATTAAATAATCTAACTCTAAAGAATGAGTAGGTCAAACAATAAATCATAGAATCAATCTATAATTTCATCAAAGAGAATGACAATAATGAAACAATATAACAAAACCTAAGAGGTACAAGAAGACAGTGCTTAGGGGAAATTTCATTTCCCTAAACCAGTATGTGAATAAAATACAGAAAGCAGAGATCAATGAATGGTTATGTACCTAAAAAAAAATCTAACAAAATAAATTTAAAATGCCCAATTTAAATACTAAATTAGAAATTCTGAAAATGAAAAGAGAGATTAATAAAACTGAAATTAATAAAAATATTGAATAAATAAAACTAACAGTTGGTTTTCAGAACACAAGAGCAACAACAAAATATATAATTGGTTAAGTTGATAAGAAAAAGGAAAAAAAAAACAAAACAAAACAAATAACCTGTATCAAAAATGAAAAGGGTGAAATTAGTACTAAAGACAAAGAAAGGAAAATAATAGGAGATATTTTGTTCAATTGTAGGACAGCAAGTCTGACAATCTAAATAACAGATGAACAAAAGAGAAAATATATTATTTAAGCAGTCCCCTTTTAGGAAAAGAAAGTGAATATTAATGATGTCCCTAAGAAAAAAATCTCCAAGTACAAATGGCTTCACAATTGAATTCTACTAAACATTTAAATAATAATTAATTTAAAAACTATGTGAACTATTTGAAAAAATAAGTGAAGTAGTACTGCCAAATTCCTCCATGAAAGAAATATGGTACTGATACCTAAACCCAAAATATACAAAACAGAGAAAGAAAATTACAAACCATGTGTGACCCTGCGCAAGTTATCACTTAACCCCAATTGCTTCAGAAAAAAAAAGAAAGAAAGAAAGAAAAGAAAATTGCAGACCAGAGTCCCTAGTGAATATTGTTCCAAAAGTTTAATGAAATGTTGCCAAAAAGACTGCAGCAACTTAAGCAACTTATTAGCAGGATAATACATTGTGCAGAGCTGGTTCAATATCAGGAATACTATTACAGCAATACAAATCAATAACAAAACAAATAGAAATCCTACAATAATATCAACAGCTGCATAAATTTTTTGACAAAACACAACTCCATCCTATTAAAAACACTAAAGAACATAATGATAAAGGGAATATACTGAAAATAATAAGCAATATCTGTCAAAAATCAATAGCAAGCACTATGGAGAGAACCTGGATGCATTCCCAAAAAATCAGAAGTGAAATAAGCACTTCCATTAGCCCCACTATTATTCAACATTGTGTAAGAATGTTGACTTTAGCAATAAGAAAAGAAAAAGAAATTAAAGGAATTATAATTGGCAACAAAGAGATAAAACTAGCATTCTTGTAGATGATATATTAGGAAATCATAGAAAATCATTGAAATATCCCCTGTTTAAAAGTAACAGCTTTATCAAAGTTGCAGGATATAAATAAAATAAACCCACACAAATCATCAGCACTTTAAAGTATTAATGAAAAAGCCCATCAGCAGGAGAAAGAGAAATTCTATTTAAAATTGCTATAGATAAAATAAAATTTTTGGCGGTCTACCTGCCAAGACAAACCCAATAATTATGTGAACACAATTATAAAAAACTTCTCACATAAATGGAATGAGATCTAAACAACTGGCAAAATATCAATTTCTCATAAGTAGGCCAAACTAATGAAATAAAAATGATAATTCTACATAAATTGGTCTACTTGTTCAGTGCCACGCCAAACTACCAAAAATTATTTTTAGAATGAGAAAAAATAATAAAATTAATCTGGAAGAATAAAAAGTTAAGAATATAAAGGGAATTAATGAAAAATAAATCAAAAGACAGTGGCTTAGCAGTAGCAAATCTCAAACTATATTATAAAGCAGCAGTACTCAAAACCATTTGTTACTGGCTAAGAGAGGTAGATCAGTGGGAAAGGTTGGATACACACAATGCAATAATAAATGACTATCGTAATCTAATTTGATTAACCCCTCAACTCCAGCTTCTGAAATAAGAATTAACTATTTGACAAAAATTTCTGGGAAAACTTGCAAATAATATGCTAGAAATTAAGCATAGACCTACATTTCAAATCCCATGCCAAGATAAGGTCAAAACGTGTAAATGATTTGGGCATAAAGGAAGGGGATAAACAAGTTAGAAGAAGGAATAATTTACTTATCAGATCATTGGAGAAGGGAGGAATTTATGACCAAAGAAGATCTAGAGAATGTTATGAAAGGCAAAATGGACAACTTTGATTACATTAAATTAAAAAAAGTTTTTACACAAACAAAACCAACAGAAACAAGATTAAAAGGGAAGTACAAAGCTAGGAAAATATATATAACCAGTGTTTCTGAGAAAGATCTCAATTCTAATATATGTAAGAAACTGTGTCAAATTCATAAGAATACAATTCAAATATCAATTGAGAAATGGTCAGCGGATATGAATTTTCAGATGACACAATTACAGGCATCTATAGTTATATGAAAATGATGCTCTAAATCACTATTGATTAGAAAAATGAAAATTAGTACAACTCTGACATTCCAACTTACACCACCCAGATTGGCTAAGATGATAGGAATAAATAATGATAAATATTGGAGGGGATGTAGGAAAATTGGGACACTATTGAATTGTAGATGCAATTATAAAATGATCTAACCATTCCAGAGAGCTATCTGGAACTATGTCTAAAGAGCTATAAAACTGTAAATACCCTTTGACCAAGCAGTGTCATTATTGGGTTGGTATTCCAAGGAGATCCTAAAGGAAGGAAAAGAATTGACATGTGCAAAAATGCTTGTAGCAACTCTTTTTATAGCAGCAAAGAATTGGAAAATGAATAGATGCTAATCCACTTGGAAATGACTGAACAAGTTATTGTATATGAAGGTAATGGATTATTATTGTTGTATAAAAAATGATGAAGAAACTCATTTTAGAAAGACCTGAAAAGATTTACATGAACTGATGCAGAGTGAAACAAGCAAAACCACTAATATAATGCAAACAATAACAAAGTATATGTGATGATCAACTATGAAAGACTTGGTTCTTCTCATTGGTTCAGTGAACCAAAGTGATTGCAATGGGCTTTTGACAGAAAATGACATCTGCATACAGAAGAAGAACCCAGGATACTGAATGTAAATCAACATATGCTATGCTCACTTTTTCCATTTTTTTAACCTCTCACATAGCGCTTCATTCTTGCTCTGATTTTGTGTTAAAGGAGAGGTCAATTCCCCTAGAGCCTCAAAAGTTGTTAATCATAACATCGGAAGGGACTGCAAGGCAGCCTTTGCTGACACAGATGTTGTGGACTAGGAAAGAGATAAAATGGAATCAGAGGGAAGAAGAGAGAGGTCAGACAATGCAATGGCCTCTCAGTCAGAGAAGTCAGAGAACAGCAACTGCCTATCAGTCTCCTTGTATCATCCTCTCACAAGAGGAGAGCCATTCTGGGTTGGATCTCTAAGCAGCCATTGTTAGGTGACTCCCATATATTTCAGCAGCTCTCCCATGTATTCCAATAATTTTGTGTCACCCAATATGATTCACAAAACTATGTGTGTTAAAATTAATTAATTGATTGATTGATTAAACAAAAAAAGCAAAGTACAAAACTGGGAAAAAATCTTTATAGCCTTTTTTTCTGATAAAGCTCTTATTTATTTTTTCTTTATTTTTATTAATAGTTTTTCATTTCCAAAACATATGTACCTTTAATTTTCAACATCTACCCTTGCAAATCTTGTTTACAATATTTTTGCTCCCTTCCTCTCACCTCTTCCCTTACATGGCAAGTAATGCAATATATGTTAAACATGTGTAATTCTTCTATACATATTTCCACAAAAAAAGTCAAAAAAAAGAGGAAAATACATGACAAAGAATATAGACAAAATTCACTAAAGAGAAAATCTCCTTAAAAAGTAAAATTGGCCAACAACTAATATTTTCTCTAGCTATTTAGAAAACTAGTCTTTTCTTATTTTCTCTTACAGTACCAAGTTTTTCCTCAAAGTTCATTCTCACAGAGGGCTATGACATCAGGAACATAATGCCATTGCATGCAAGGGAAGTGCACTTAAATGAGGGAGGGCTGTGCAAAGTTATCATCCTCACTTTCTCTTCCAATGCCATTTGGTTCTAATGGCAAGACACAGATCAGGGTGACTGAAGATGTCTCTGGATGCAATGAGACACATGACCTTTTTTAATTTTAAGTCATGAACAATTCTCAGATTGTACGAGTGATTAATGCTAGATTAGAAATAAGGAAGAGAAAGATTTTGTACTTAGTCAAAAATATCAATCAATTAATCATAGCTTTCAGGACATCCAATAATTTGAAACATCTCTCCTGAAACATCTCCAGTAGTTTTTTTTTTTTTTTTTGGTATTGAGATAGATTACATTTTCTGCTATCTTGTAATTATTTGATCTTGTTTTGTTGTTTCTCAATATAGACATGTTTCCATTTTCTAAATTTTTTACGGTATTGTTTTCTTCACTGAAGTTTTATAACTTCTTTTTCATTTGGCCAATTCTTCATTTACCTGTTCTTCACCTCCTCCTCCTATCCCCTACCTCTGTCCCTTATTCCCTATCCTGTATCTCCTACCTTCTTCTTCTTCTTCTTCTTCTTCTCCTCCTCCTCCTCCTCCTCCTCCTCTTCCTCCTCCTCCTCCTCCTTCTTTCTCTTCTTACTGTTCTTCTTCCTCTATTTCTTCATCTTCATCTTCCTCCTCCTGCTCTTCTTGTTCTTGTTCTCCTCCTCCTCTTTCTTTTTCTTCTGCTCTTTCTTCTTCCTTTTCTTCTTCCTCTTTTCTTCTTCTCCTTCCTTCTCCTTCTTCTTTTTCTCATTCTTCTCCAGTATTTTTTTTCTATTTTTCTGTCATTTTCTATTTTAACAGATGATATTACAAGGAATTTGCTGGATTAAATAAATATAGGTTAACACTAGATGACTAGGAGTACATATCATGATTCACTACTTTAAGAAAATATCTGTTCACTCCAAATATATACTAGTGTTGGCAAGAAACTTAAAACATTGTCCCTTGAACTGAATTCATCCATAGAGGCAGTAATCCTGTCTTGTGTTCTGGCACTAATATTTTCTTGGCAAACTTAGGGTACCTGTGCAGGTATTCACTTTCAGGAAACAATTGCAAGGAAGGGGCCTGAGCTCCTGATGCTTCTTAAGCTGGGTCACATTATGGCTCCAATCCACATTAGCCTAGGCTAGGCTGAGAGTGCAACATAGAGGGAGAAGATGTCCTAGTAGATATCATCTATGTGTCAGTTACTTATTGACATTTTAGTCCTTTTCCTCAAGGATGTTGATTCCAGGGGTCCACAGTGAGTAAGAAAATTTTTTTGTTGCAGAGCTTGCCTTGTCTGCATATAAGCCAGACTATGTAGTCCAGTTTCTGATTCCACTTCTATGCCAGCTGTGCCTGTGAAATAGTCCTCTACCTCTGTAATTTAGCTATATTTTTCAGTTCTAAGGTAGTCTCCTGTTTCCTCTATATTTCATTGCTGGGTTCATTTGAGAGTATGGTCTTGCTAAGTAGATTTATTCCTTATGGGCCTCAACTGCCTGTTCCTGGTCCTCTAGGCGAGCTCTGGTCTGCTCCAGAATGTTTGCAAAATGTTCACTCACTATACTTGACTCTTCTACTACTCCTTCACCTTTTTCTGAAAGAATTCAAGGTCTTACTCTTTAGCCCACAATGCCTTTTTCTTTCTTTCTTTCTTTTTTAAAATAATTATAACTTTTTATTGACAGAACACATGCCAGGGTAATTTTTTACAATATTATCCCTTGCACTCACTTCTGTTCCGATTTTTCCCCTCCCTTCCTCTACCCCCTGCCCCAGATGGCAAGCAGTCCTATACATGTTAAATATGTCACAGTATATCCTAGATACAATATATGCATTCAGGGCTGAACAGTTCTCTTATTAAACAGGAAGAATTGGATTCAGAAGGTAAAAAAAAAACAAGAAGAAAAAACAAAATGTAAACAGTTTACATTAATTTCTGAGTGTTCTTTCTTTGGGTGTAGCTGCTTCTATCCATCATCGATCAATTGAAACTGAGTTAGATCTTCTCTTTGTCAAAGAAATCTACTTCCATCAGGATACATCATCATACAGTATCATTGTTGAAGTATATAATGATCTCCTGGTTCTGCTCATGCCACTTAGCATCAGTTCATGTAAGTCTCTCCAAGCCTCTCTGTATTCATCCTGCTGGTCATTTCTTACAGAACAATAATATTCCATAACATTCATATACCACAATTTACCCAACTATTCTCCAATTGAAGGGCATCCATTCATTTTCCACTTTCTAGCCACTACAAACAGGGCTGCCACAAACTTTTTGGCACATACAGGTCCCTTTCCCTTCTTTAGTATCTCTTTGGGATATAAGCCCAGTAGTAGCACTGCTGGATCAAAGGATATGCACAGTTTGATAACTTTTGGGGCATAATTCCAGATTGCTCCGCAGAATTCTTGGATTCATTCACAACTCCACCAACAATGCATCAGTGTCCCAGTTTTCCCGCATCCATTCCCGCATCATTATTTTTTCCTCTCATCTTAGCCACTCTGACAGGTGTATAGTGGTATCTCAGAGTTGTCTTAATTTGCATTTCTCTGATCAATAGTGATTTGGAACACTCTTTCATATGAGTGGAAATAGTTTCAATTTCATCCTCTGAAAATTGTCTGTTCAAATACTTTGACCCTTTATCAATTGGAGAATGGCTTGATTTCTTATAAATTAAAGTCAATTCTCTATATATTTTGGAAATGAGGCCTTTAGCAGCAACTTTTACTGTGAATACGTTTTTCCGTTTATTGCTTCCCTTCTAATCTTTTTTACATTAGTTTTGTTTGTACAAAGGCTTCTTAATTTGATGTAATCAAAATTTTCTATGTTGTGATCAATAATGATCTCTAGTTCATCTCTGGTCACAAAATTCTTTCTCCTCCAAAAGTCTGAGAGACAAATTATCCTATGTTCCTCAAATTTATTTATAATCTTGTTCTTTACACCTAAATCATGGACCCATTTTGATATTATCTTGGTATATGGTGCTAAGTGTGGGTCCATGCCTAATTTCTGCCATACAATTATCACAGCAGTTTTTGTCAAATAATGAATTCTTATCCCAAAAGTTAGGATTTTTGGGTTTGTCAAACACTAGATTGCTATAGTTGACTATTTTGTCTTGTGAACGTAACCTATTCCACTGATCATCTAATCTATTTCTTAGCCAATACCAAATGGTTTTGGTGACTGCTGCTTTATAATATAGTTTTAGATAAGGTACAGCTAGGCCACCGTCATTTGATTTTTTTTTTCATTAATTCCCTTGAGATTCTCGATCTTTTGTTCTTCCATATGAATTTTGATGTTATTTTTTCTAGATCATTAAAATATTTTCTTGGAAGTCTGATTGGTATAGCACTAAATAAAGAGATTAGTTTAGGGAGTATTGTCATCTTTATTATATTTGCTCGACCTATCCAAGAGCACATGATATTTTCCCAATTACTTAAATATGACTTTACTTGTGTGGAATTTTTTTTTGTAATTTTGCTCATATAATTCCTGACTTTCCTTTGGTAGATAGATTCCAAAATATTTTATGCTGCCGACAGTTATTACGAATGGAATTTCTCTTTGTATTTCTTGCTGTTTGATTTTGTTGGTGATGTATAAAAATGCTGAGGATTTATGTGGATTTATTTTGTAAACTGCAATTTTGCTAAAGTTATGAATTATTGGGGTTCTCTAAATATATCATCATATCATCTGCAAAGAGTGATACTTTGGTTTCCCCATAGCCTACTCTAATTCCTTTCATCTCTTTCTTGACTCTTATTGCTGAGGCTAGTGTTTCTAATACAATATTGAATAATAATGGTGATAGTGGGCAACCTTGCTTCACTCCAGATCTTACTGGGAAAGGTTCCAGTTTTTCCCCACTGCATATGATGCTTACTGACAGTTTTAAATATATGTTCCTGACTATTTTAAGGAAAAGTTTATTACATTTATTCCTATCCTCTCACGTGTTTTATTAGGAATGGATGTTGAATTTTATCAAATGCTTTTTCTGCATCTATTGAGATGATCATATGGTTTTTGTTAGTTTGGTTATTGGTATAGTCAAATATGCTAATATTTTTCTAATATTGAACCAGCCCTGCATTCCTGGTATAAATTGTGCTTAGTTATAATGTATTATCCTGGGGATGACGTTCTATAATATTTTTGCTAATATTTTATTTAAGACTTTAGCATCAAGATTCCTCAGGGAGATTGGTCTATAATTTTCTTTCTCTTTTTTCAACCTACCTGGTTTAGGTATCAGTACCATGTCTGTGTCGGAAAAGGAATTTGGTAGGACTCCTTCAATCCCTATTTTTTTTTTCAAATAGCTTATATAGCATTGGAATTATTTGTTCTTTAAATATGTGGCAGAATTCACAAGTAATTCCATCTGGTCCTGGGGATTTTTTCTTAAGGAGTTGGTTAATAGCTTATTCTATTTCTTTTTCTAAAATGGGACTTTTTAGGATATTTACTTCTTCCTCTGTTAATCTGGGCAAATTATATTTTTGAAGGTATTCTTCCATTTCATTTAAGTTGTCAAATTTATTAGTATAAAGTTGGGCAAAGTAACTCCTCATTATTGCTCTAATTTCCTCTTTGTTAGTGGCAACTTCTCCCTTTTCATTTTTAAGACTAACAATTGGATTTTCTTTTCATTTTTTAAATCAGATTTACTAAGGGTTTGTCTATTTTATTGTTTTTTTCATAGAACCAACTCTTAGTTTTATTGATTAATTCAATAGTTTTTTTATTTTTTTGACTTTCAATTTTATAGAGCTCTCCTTTTGGTTTTAGAATTTCAAGTTTAGTGTTTGACTGGGGATTTTTAATTTGTTCCTTTTCTAGCATTTTTAGTTGCAAGCCCAATTCATTGACCTTCTCTTTCTCTATTTTATGCAAGTAGGCCTCTAGAGATATGAAATTTCCCCTTATTACCACTTTGGCTGTATCCCACACATTTTGGTATGACATCTCATTATTGTCATTTTCTTGGGTGAAGTTATTAAATATATCTATAATTTTCTGTTTCACCCATTCATTCTTTAGAATGAGATTATTTAGTTTCCAATTATTTTTTATCTATTTTCCCCTGGCTTTTTATTGAATGTAATTTTCATTGCATAGTGGTCTGAAAAGAATGCATCTACTATTTCTCCCTTACGACATTTGAGTTTGAGGTTTTTATGTCCTTATATATGGTAACTTTTTGTACAGGTTACATGAACTGCTGAAAAGAAAGTGTACTCTTTCTGTCTCCATTTTGTTTTCTCCAGAGATCTATCATATCTAACTTTTGAAGTATTCTATTTACCTCTTTAACTTCTTTCTTATCATCTCTAATTGTGCAATGGAGTTGTTTTGTTCTATGGAATTTTTTTTCCATTTTGCCAATTTTATTTCTTAGAGAGCTATTTTCTGTTTCCAGTTCACTAATCCTATTTTTCAAGGATTTGATTTCTTTATCCACTTTGTCTTTAAATGAGTGGGATGACTTCTCCAGACTCTCTTGCCAAGCCTCCTTCTCCTTTTCCCATTTTTCTTCTAGCTCTCTTGTGAGAGCCTTTTTAATTTCTTCTATGAGATTCATCTGTGCTGAGGAACAGATGATATCCTCCTGTGGGGATTCACCTGGAGACAGTCTGTTTTTAGTCTCCTCAGGGTTTAGAGTCTGCTCTCCATCCATATAAAAGATGTCAAAGGTTAAGGTCCTTTTCATTTTTTTGCTCATTTTGTCACAGAAGAATCAGAGACAAACTAACAATGAAAAAAAGAAAATAAAACCCAAATGGAATCTGCTTTTTTGGGGGGAGGGGCTGGGTGGTGTTACCGAGCTTCCTCTACAGACTGTGGGGGCAGCAACGAGGCACTAGCAGGACTGTGCTTTGCCTGTGCTCTGAGACTCTGAGAGCGTGCTGAGATGCTGTGGGGGAGGGGTGGCCAGGTCTGGAGAGACTCCAGCTGTTTGGGATTGTATGCTTCACCCCTGGTGTATTTTTAGCTTCTCTGTTGGACTACTGACTTGCTGCCAGGGCAAAGTATCCAAGCTTGTAGCAAAGCTCTCCCTGCAGAGATGGCTGAGATCACACCCCAACCCTCTCCAGTCTGCTTGGCTGTGAGCTGCCTGCCACTGCCCTCAGCCTGTGCCCAATCTAAAACCGTCCCACCTTGAGCAAAAACAGACCTTTCCTGGTGTATCTAAAGGATGTGTTCTCTTGGTAACTATTTGTGGGTTTTGTTTCAGTCAAGCATTAATTCAGAGGCTTGTCATGAAACAAATTCTAGAGAAAATGCGGAGCTTACATAGCTGTGTGCCTCCTTGCCACCATCTTGGCCAGAAGCCTTTTACTCATTTTTTTTAAGCCTTTAGGGTCTGCCTTCAGGGCAAGGATGTTACCGGCTTCCCTGCAGAGCAGGAATAGGTATATGGACAGTAGCCATTGTGTCTATGGGCTGCAGAGAGCAGCTGAGCTGCAGGAGTACTCTGGGAAAAGCTCTACCCTGGAAGTGACTCTAACTTAGGCCTGGGTAGTGCAAGTGGAGCTATGGAAGGGCTCTGCTAGGAGCCCCACTGTGGGGATTAGTGACTATATTGGGGCTAGAGGCTGAGCAGGGAAAGTATTACTGCCCCATGCAAATGCCCACTTTGAGTATTAGCAGTTGCTCTACCACTCATGCCACCTGAAGTGTCTCTGCCTGGGGAGTATAGTTGAGCTGGGGAAATTCTACTGCCCCAGGCTGAGCCCCACACTGTGCAGATTAGAGGCTGCCCCAGGCGAAGCCCTGAGCCATGCAGATTTATGACTGCTCCCCCCACCCAAAATCCCCTAGCTGCAGAATGCCGCTGCAGAGTTGGGCTCTTGTAAGTGCTGAATCACATCTGGTCCTAGGTGGGTACAGCCAGATCCTGTTAGGCTCTGGCATCCTTCAGAGTATCATCTACCCAAGGCTTTAATTTCTCTGCTGGTCCACTTGGCAACTGAAGCAGTCAGCCTATCACACAGATCTCTCTCTAAACCTTCTAACTATGGAGGCCACCCTGTTCCTGTTTCTATCTCTGCTTGCTCTGGTCTATTCCTGCCCTTCAGGACAAACCTTTTCTAGCAATCTTCCAGATTATCTTCAGCTGGTAAATTGTTGTATTACCAATCTTCATGAATTTTACCAGTCAAGTGCTACTTTTGAGGCTGATTTTAAAAATTGGTTATGAGGGTATGAGAGGAGCTTAGAAAGTCTTGGGGGGGGGGTGCGGATCCAAGATGGCAGAGAAGGCACATGTGACTTTCTAAGCTCTTCTCTTACCCTCTTTATCAATATTATATGGAATCTCAAAAATAGTCTTGACTGCTACAATTCATAAAGATAAGAAGTATAACAACTCATCAGCTGAAGAAAGTCTGCAGTCTCGCCAAAAAAGGTTTGTGGGGGGGGGAGGGGAAGGAGGGGAAGGGGAGAGATCAGCACAAGCTGGGAGAGTGGGAAGGCACCAAATAGAACCTCAAACCGGAAGTGAGAGCACAAATCTCAGCACAAGCTTGCAGCCCTAACCCCCAATACGGGGCTTTTCCTTGAGGCAGTTGCGATCCTGCTCGGCAGTATGGCACACAGGTTAGCCTCTAATCTGTGCAGTGGGGAACTCGACTTGGGGCCATAGAGCTTTCACAGGGCCGATTTGCATCAGGCAGAGACTTCTGGGCAGACTTTCAGTAGAATTGGCTATTTCCAGTCAGCTGCTAATACCCACAGCCCCACAAGGGGCTCTGGCCTGGGGCAGTGACACTTTCACCACTTAGTCTCTAGCCTAAGGCAGTCGCTAACTCACACAGCCCAACTGGGCACTTCGTTAGCTTGGCCAGTGCTGAATCCACCTCTGGTTGGGGGAAGGGAAAACTCTCACTCAGAGCACTCCTATACCTCAGAGCCAGAAGCCAGGTTACATCTCTCCCTGCTCTGCAGAGGAAGCTGGTAACCCCCTTGGCTAGTAGGCATACCCTAAAGGCTTTAAAACATGAATAAAAAAATGAAAAGAACCATTGACAGCTTTTATGCAGAAAAAGAGCAGGTCAGCAAACCTGAAGAGACAAATAGCAAACAGGCACCAGACAATACCCCAAAGGGGAATGTCACCTGTCCACTTTTACATGATGCTCTCATAGAAGAGACCATTAAAAGTCTCAAAAGAGAGTTAGAAGATAAATGGGGAAAGGAAAGAGAAGCCTTACAAGAGAGCAACAACTTCCTGAAATACAAATTGGAAAAGATAAAAAATTCCCAGGAAGTGCAGGGAAACAAAATTTGTGAATTGGAAAAAGTAAAAAAATCTCAGGAAAGTAAAATTTGTGAATTGGAAAAAATAAAGAATTCACTAGAAAGTTGGATTTGTGAATTGAAAAAGACAAAAAACTTGCAAGAAAATAGGATCTGTGAATTCGAAAAAGAAAATAATTAAAAAAAAATTAGTGAAAGGAAAAAAAATTCCATAGAGCAAAACAATTCATTTAAAAAACTCAATTGGACATATACAGAAAGAAATAAAAAAAAAGCTAATGAAGAAAATAATTCATTAAACATTAGAACTGAACAAATAGAAACTAGTGATTCATTGAGACAGCAAGAATCAGTCAAGCAAAACCAAAAAAATGACAAACTGGAAAAAACCATGAATTATCTACTTGCAAAAATGACAGACTTGGAAAATCGATCTAGGAGAGATAATCTGAGTCATATAGGACTTTCCAAAAATTATGATGAAAAAAAAAGCCTAGATACTATTTTGCAAGAAATTATCAAAGAGAACTGCCCAGATGTAATAGAATCAGAAGGTAAAATAGGCATTGAAAGAATTCATAGAACACCTTCTGAAAAAGACCCTAAAATAAAAACCCCAAGGAATATTGTGGTGAAATTTCAGAACTATCAGATTAAGGAAAAAATTTTACAAGCAGCCAGAAAAAAAATTAAATACCATGGTGTCACAATAAGGATCACCCAAGATCTGGCTGCCTCCACATTGAAGGATCAAAGGGCCTGGAATCTGATATTCTGAAAGGCAAAAGAACTTGGATTGCAGCCAAGAATAAACTACCTAGCTAAGCTGAGCATTTTCTTCCAGGGAAGAAGATGGATATTTAATGAAACAAATGAATTCCATTTGTTTCTAAGGAAAAAAACAGAACTAAACAAAAAATTTGATCTCTAACCATAGGACTCAAGAGATGCAGAAAAGCTAAAAAGAACTTTTGACAATCGTATTTCTGTTGTGGATATACAAAATGACTACATGTATAATTTGATTTTACTTTTATAACATAAAAAAGGGAAGTAGATATGGAAAAGGGATGATGGCAGAATAAGGTGGGAAGGGGGTATAAAAAGAAGGAAACCACATCCCCAAAAGGCAAAGGAAACTTATTATATCTGAGGGAATTTAAAGAGTGGAAGGAAGATTGTGTGAATCTTACTCACATCAGAGTTGGCTCAAAGAGAAAATAAATGACATATCTGTTTTAGAGAAAATTCTCTCTACCCTCATTAAAAAGGGGGAGGGGAAAAAGAAAAAGAAAAAGAGTAATAAGGGAAGAAAGGGGAAAAGATTCAAAAGCAGGGAGGGAGGGATTCTAAAGAGAGTGAGCGTCGTGATACAATTTGGGTACAAAAATTTAAAAAAGGAAAACAGGGTTGGAGGGCAAGAAAAAGTAAAGCATAATCTGGGGATATTAGGAAGATAGAAAATACAGAATTAGTAAATCTAACCATAAATGTGAATGGGTGAACTCTCCCATAAAGAGGAGGCAGCTAGCAGACTGGATCAAAAGTCAGAACCCTACAATATGTTGTTTACAGGAAACACATTTAAAGCAGGGAGATGCATATAGAGTAAAGGTAAAAGGCTGGAGGAAAATCTATTATGCTTCAAGTCAAAAAAGCAGGGGTAGCCATGCTTATCTCAGATCAAGCAAAAGCAAAAATTGATCTAATTAAAATAGATAAGGAAGGAAACTACATCCTGCTAAAGGGTAGCATAAACAATGAAGCAATATCAATATTAAACATATATGCACCAAGTGGTATGGCATCCAACTTCCTAAAGGAGAAGTTAAGAGAGTTGCAAGAAGAAATAGACAACAAAACTGTAATAGTGGGAGATCTCAACCTTGCACTCTCAGAATTAGACAAATCAAACCACAAAATAAATAAGAAAGAAATTAAAGAAGTAAATAGAATATTAGAAAAATTAGGTATGTTAGATCTTTGGAGAAAATTAAATGGAGATAGAAAGGAATATACTTTCTTCTCAACAGTTCATGGAACCTATTCAAAAATTGACCATATATTAGGACATAAAGAAGTCAAAATTAAATGCAAGAAAGCAGAAATAGTAAATGCTTTCTTTCCAGATCATGATGCAATAAAAAGTGCATTCAAAAAAAAGTTAGGGGTAAATAGACCAAAAAGTAATTGGAAACTAAACAATGTCATCTTAAAGAATGATTGGGTGAAGCAGCAAATTATACATACAATTAATAATTTCACTCAAGATAATGACAATGATGAGATGTCATACCAACATTTGTGGGATGCAGCCAAAGCAATCATAAGAGGAAATTTTATATCCTTAGAGGCTTACTTGAATAAAACAGAGAAAGAAAAGATTCATGAATTGGGCTTGCAACTAAAAAAACTAAACAAAGACTAAATTAGAAACCCCCAATCAAATACTGAATTTGAAATTCTAAAATTAAAAGGAGAAATTAAAAATACTGAAAGTAAAAAAAAAAAAAACTATTGAGCAAATTAATAAAACTAAGAGTTGGTTCTATGACAAAGCCAATAAAATAGATAAGCCTTTGGTTAATCTGATTAGAAAAAGGAGGGAGGAAAATGAAATTAGTCGTCTTAAAAATGAAAAGGGAGAAATTTCCACCAAATGAAGAGGAAATTAGAGAAATGATAATGAGTTATTTTGCCCAACTATATGCCAATAAATTTGATATCCTAAGTGAAATGGATGACTATATCCAAAAATATAGACTTGCCAGACTAACAGAGGAGGAAGTAAATTGCTTGAATAGTCCCATTTCAGAAAAAGAAATAAAACAGGCTATTAATCAACTCCTTAAGAAAAAATCCCCAGGACCAGATGGATTTACATGTGAATTCTACCAAACATTTAAAGAACAATTGGTCCCAATGCTATATAAATTATTTGATAAAATAGGGAATGAAAGAGTTCTACCACATTCCTTTTATGACACAGACATTGTACTGATACCTAAACCAGGTAGGTTGAACACAGAGAAAGAAAATTATAGATTAATCTCCCTATTGATGCTAAAATCTTAAATAAGATATTAGCAAAAAGACTACAGAAAATCATCTCCAAGATAATTCACAATGATCAAGTAGGATTTGTACTAGGAATGCAGTGCTGGTTCAATATTAGGAAAACTATCAATACAATTTGCCATATTAATAATCAAATTAACAAAAACCATATGATCATCTCAATAGATGCAGAAAAAACATTTGATAAAATCCAACATCCATTCCTATTAAAAACACTTGAGAGTATAGGAATAAATGGACTTTTTGTTAAAATAATCAGCAGCATCTATTTAAAACCATCAGTAAGCATCATATGTAATGGGGACAAACTGCAACTATTCCCAATAAGATCAGGAGTGAAACAAGGTTGCCCAATATCACTGTCACTATTTAATATTGTATTACAAATGCTAGCTTTGGCAATAAGAACTGAGAAAGAGATTAAAGGAATAAGAATAGGCAACGAGGAAACCAAATTATCACTCTTTGCTGATGATATGATGGTATCCTTAGAGAACCCCAGAGATTCTACTAAAACGTTATTAGAAATAATCCACAACTTTAGCAAAGTTGCTGGTTATATAATAAACCCACATAAGTCATCAGCATTCTTATATATCACTAACAAAATCCAACAGTCAGAGTTACAAAGAGAAATTCCATTTAAAGTAACTACTGATAGTATAAAATATTTAGGAATCTATCTGCCAAGGGAAAATCAGAAACTTTATGAGCAAAATTACACACCACTTTTCCCACAAATTAAGTCTAATCTAACCAATTGGAAAAATATTAAATGTTCTTGGATAGGGCGAGCAAATATAATAAAGATGACAATATTACCTAAACTAATCTATTTGTTTAGCGCTATACCAATCAGACTCCCAAAAAACTATTTTAATGACCTAGAAAAAATAACAACTAAATTCATATGGAAAAACAAAAGGTCAAGAATTTCAAGTGAATTAATGAAAAAAAAAATCAAATGAAGGTGGCTTAGCTGTACCAGATCTAAAATTATATTATAGAGCAGTAGTTACCAAAACCATTTGGTATTGGCTAAGGAACAGATTAGTTGATCAGTGGAATAGGTTAGGTTCAAGGGACAAAACAGTCAACAACTATAGCAACCTAGTCTTTGACAAATGCCAAGACCCCAGCTTTTGGTATAAGAACCTACTGTTTGACACAAATTGCTGGGAAAATTGGAAACTAATATGGCAGAAACTAGGCATCGATCCACACTTAACACCGTCCACCAAGATAAGGTCAAAATGGGTTCATGACCTAGGCATAAAGAATGAGATTATAAATAAATTAGAGGAACACAGGATAGTTTACCTCTCCGACCTGTGGAAGGAATTTATGACCAAAGAAGAACTAGAGATCATTACTGATCACAAAATAGAAAATTTCGACTATATCAAACTGAAAAGTTTTTGTACAAACAAAACTAATGCAGATAAGATTAGAAGGGAAGCAGTAAAGTGGGAAAACATTTTTACAGTCAAAGGTTCTGATAAAGGCCTCATTTCCAAAATTTATAGAGAATTGACTCTAATTTATAAAAAAATCAAGCCATTCTCCAGTTGAAAAATGGTCAAAGGTTATGAACAGACAATTCTCAGATGAAGAAATTGAAACTATTTCCAACCATATGAAAAGATGCTCCAAGTCATTATTAATTAGAGAAATGCAAATTGTTTCAAAGTACCAAACAGCAACTTTAACCTAATTTATATCTGACCTGAAATCTCTTCCCTAACAACAAGAAGCAATATTTCAGCCTCTAATTAAGGGAGACTTCAATACTTTCTTTCTACCTCAATAATTTCTGATTCTGGTTTTATGTGTCTTCTCAGAAATTTTCCTTTACTTTGTATCTTATATGTTTAGACTTCCTATTTTTTTTTTTGTGTTTTTGTTTTTGTTTTTGTTTTTGGTGTGTGTTTATGTTAAAATACTTCACCCCCCTTCCCCCTTAGTGTCAGTTTGCTTTTCTATAAAATCAAAGAGTTGGACAAGAAATGATTTTGAAATCTCTTCCATCTCTAATTACAGGATTATATGTTCCTTTCTTTTATGTATATTGGAACATAAAAGAGAAAGGAGAAACAACTCACCTCAGCATCCAAGGCAGTGATATTGTGAGACCTAGAATCCAAGTGTCTTGACTCCTAATTCCACTCTGTCTACTAAACTGCTGTTGTTTTGCTTTTTGCTATAAAGCACAACATTCTGGATATCCTTTTGATTTCTTTAAATCAACCAACTTTAAGATGAATATTATTGGTCAACAAGATTTTACATAGTTTATATTAATACATTTTAAATACTAACAGATAATAAATTTTACATTTGTCATGGACATATTTCTACAAACTCTAAGTAGACCTATGAGGTGATTATTAGAATTAGCATTTCTTCTTTCTTTTTCTCTCCCTCTCATAATAAGAACATCACCTTTTCTTGTTTGTTTTTTTTTTTAATCCACAATATATGTAATGTGAAAAAGTTTGAAATGACTTCATGGATATTTTGTTTTAAACATAAAGTTGTTAATAGTAAGTTATTTTTTTTAAAAGATCATAAATGTATCTTTGATTTGACACCATTTGTGGAATCTATAAATTTTCTTTCACATACACATATGCACTTAATGTTAATAGGTAACTTATTGCCAAAATAAATTTTCCTTTGCAGGACAAGATTTTCCTTCTTTATCTCCCAACATTTTCCATAACCCCTCACTTTTTATTTTAAATTTCTAACTGAAGTTCTTCATAAATAATGTTATGACTATATGTGCACAAATGTTTGTGGCAGCCCTCTTTGTAGTGGCCAGAAACTGGAAACCTAGTAGATTCCCATCAATTGGAGAATGGCTGAATAAATTGTGGTATATGAATATTATGGAATATTATTGTTTGGGAAGAAATGACCAACAGGATGATTTCAGAAAGGCCTAGAGAGACTTACATGAACTGATGATGAGTGAAATGATCAGGGCCAGGAGATCATTATATACTTCAACAACAATACTATATGATGATCAATTCTGATGGACTTGCCCACCTTTAGTAATGAGATGAACCAAATCAGTTCCAATGGAGCAGTAATGAACTGAATAAGCTACACCCAGCGAAAGAACTCTGGGAGATGACTAAGAACCATTACACTGACTTTCCAATCCCTATATTTTTGCCCACCTGCCTTTTTGATTTCCTTCACAGGCTAATTGTACAATATTTCAAAGTCCGATTCTTTTTATAAGCAAAATAATGGTTTGGTCATGTATACTTATTTTGTATTTAATTTATACCTTAATATATTTAAATCTACTTACTTGTCATCCTGCCATATATGGGAGGGGGTGGGGGGAAGAAGGGGAAAAATCAGAACAAAAGGTTTGGCAATTGTCAATGCTGTAAAATTACTCATGCATATAACTTGTAAATAAAAAGCTATTTAACAAAAGAATGTTATAAAATTTTCATATAATTTAGCATTAACTAGATAAGACTTCCTTTTATTTAAATTAAGGTTTACATTAATAATATGAGACCTGCAGGTTATGTTAATCAAGTCTTCCACATATTTGAGGAGAAATAATCCACTATGTGCTTGCAATCATGTGATTTATTCTTTCTCTGTCTGCTGCATTCATACAGTAGAAATATTGTAAGCTTCAGAACTCACTAAATTAAATAGTCAAACATATCTATCTAAAAACAAAGGCTTGATAATGTTGAATTATTGAAAGTTGTTCATCAGTGAATGCAGAATTTAGATCATTTTATACATAGTTTTTGAGCATGAAAGATTTGAAAACCCATACCCATGAAAAACATACCCATTTTTTGTATCTCTAATACTTCTAAATTATTTTATGATATTGAAATGCTTAATAAAAGTATTGTTTGAGGAAATGAAGTAGAATCAAAAAAATCTCTGTATCTTCAATTGAAGCAAAAAGCATGAAAAGTTTTTCAATGGCAGAAAGCAGAAAAAAATACAGATGATGTTTTGCTTTTTTCTCTATGTCTTCAATGATTGCCTTTGGAAGAATTTTTGATCTGTTCATTAATACAAGGTGTTCCAAAATACAAGGAACACTTTTAGAATGTTAAAGCTATTAAAATTTAAAATTACACCAAAACTTTTGGGGATAACTAAGATAAGAGTAGATTCCAGAGACCAATTATTTTTATTTCTCAAAATGAGAACATTTATGTGAATTGTTACTAACAAAACAAAACAAAACAAAACAAAACAAAACTTCCTCATTTATATGAATGCAAAAAAGCAAAAAGAAATATGAATAGTGAAAAGGACATTGAATTTGGAGCCAGAGAGTTTGGGTTTAAATTCTGGTATTCTTCTAACTTTTTCCTCATTAGAAAATAAGACAAGTATATATTAAATTAATTTTAATGCCATTAAATATTAAAATTTTATGGTCGTAAACATGTTGCAATGAGACATTTTCCCCACATTTCACATTAAGTAAAGAGAGGAAAATCAGGAGAATAACATAGATAATAAAGAAAATTCAGTTTTAGTTCTTCTTTTCTTCCCAGTGAAAACTGAATATGAAGTAAAACTTTTCACTGTATTGAGTTTCACTTAAATATTCTCTTACCAAATTATTTTATGTATATTATTAGAGTAAATCTAATAATTTCACAACAATAATTCAATTCTACTCAGCAAATATTTACTGATTTTTAATTTATCAATTATATGATAGGGATGGATACATAACAGAAAAAACATGACAGTTCTTGATATAAAAAGAAAAAAAACTTTTACTTATATGGAGAAGCAATATTTACATGGAAATTTTAAACAATATATTAAAAAAAATAAAAGTAATTTCAGATGAGAAGTTAATAGCAACTGAGGAGGTAGCATTTAAAGACAGAAACAAAGAGAAAGTTAATTTTGTGCATGATATGCAACATGGAAAAAAGGGGATTGGGATATAAAATGGATTTAAATAGAATATTTCAAATAAACCTATTAAGCTTAAATGAAAATGAAATACTATTATATATATATATATGTATGTATATATATACATACATATATATATATATAATAATATATATATATAATATATAAGTTAATTTGTTCCCACAAAAAGCTTTACTTAAGATGCTGAGAAACACATACATCTTTTTTTTTTAATTTTTATTAAAGCCTTTTATTTACAAAACATATGCATGGGTAATTTCTCAACAATTACCCTTGCAAAGGCTTCTGTTCCAAATTATCCACTCCTTTCCCCCAAACCTTTCCCTAGACGGCAGGTAGATCAACACATGTTAAATATATTAAAACATATGGTAAATCCAATATATGTATCCATATTTATACAGATATCTTGCTGTACAAGAAAAATCAGATCAAGAAGGAAGAAAAAAAAAACTGGGAAAGAAAACAAAATGCAAGGAAACAACAGAAAGAGTGAGAATGCTATGTTGTGGTCCGTACTCAGTCCCCACGGTCCTCTTTCTGGGAGTAGATGACTCTCTTCATCATTGAGCAGTTGTAACTGGGTTTGAATCATCTCATTGTTGAAGAAAGCCATATGGTCTTGGGTCTAAATTCCCAACAGGAGCCAAAGGCAACAGCCTTGTATAATGATCTTTTGGTTTGACTCATTTTACTTAGCATCAGTTCATGTAAATCTCTTCAGGTCTCTCTGAAATCATCTTGCTGGTCTTTTCTTACAGAAAGAGCAATACTATTCTATAGCATTCATATATCATAACTTATTCAACTATTCTCTAATTAATGGGCATCCATTCACTTTCCAGTTTTTGCTACTACAAAAAGGGCTGCCACAATGACTTGAATTATTGTAAATTTGAGACAATTCTGTATAAATTTTAGAAATGAGATCTTTATCAGAACCTGTTAATGTAAAAAATGGAATGCATTATAATCTTGTCTGCATTGGTTTTGTTTGTACAAAACATTTTAAAGTTAATTTAATCAAAATTATCAACTCTGTGATCAATAATGATATCTAGTTCTTCTTTGGTCATAAACTCCTTCCTTCTTCACAGATCTGAGATAAGCTATATTATGTTCTTCTAATTTGTTTATATCATCATTCTTTAAGTCTATATCATAAACCCATTTGGACCTTATCTTGATATAATGTGTTAGGCGTGGGTTAATGCCTAGTTTCTGCTGTACTTGTTTCCAATTTTCCCAGCAGTTTTTGTTAAATAATGAATTCTTATCCCCAAAGCTGGGATATTTGGTTTGTCAAGGATTATATTGCTATAGTCATTGACTATTTTGGTCTGTGAACCTAAGCTATTCCATTGATCAACTGCTCAATTTCTTAGCTAGTACCAAAAAGTTTTGATGACCACTGATTTACAATATAATTTTAAATCTGATACAGCTAGACCACCTGCATTTGCTTTTTTTTTCATTAATTCCCTTGAAATTCTTGACCTTTTGTTCTTCTGGATGAATTATGTTGTTATTTTTTTTCCAGGTCAGTAAAACAGAAAGCACATGTATCTTTTTGAAGTTATAGGAAGAGCAATTTAGATGTGGAAGATAAATAACCAACTATATCAAATCTTTATTTTGCAGATATAAAGTTGAAGCCCAGAGAAATTACAGTCACTCGTCCAAGGTCACACATGCAGTTAGTTTAGTTGCAAAAGTGCAGTTTGAAATCAAATCTGGAAAGATTTTGCCCAAATAAGTATAAATTTTAGATTATTGTGTTATTTCTCAAGTATCAGAAGTCAAATTAAAAATAAGAGGTTTATAACTTGAACACATTTGATTAGATAAAATTTCTGGCTCAAATGGAGATTACCACGATGATCATGGAGTATGCAAAGATTCCAAAACTGAATGCAATTTCATTATAGTATTTGTTATACTGGGGTTTCAATCACAAATAGTTTTTGTCCAGCTTGAGTCATTCTTTATGTTTTCTTCCTATAAATGGTATGCAATAGTACTTCACAATGACATCACATGATTTTGAAAAGAATATATATATATATATATATATATATACTTCATAGCTATTTCACTATTATAATGTGAGATCCTTGCATTATCAAGGTTTTATACATTTTACACATTTACACATACAAGGCTTATACATTATAATCAATAACCTTGTGTGTTTTATAAATTATTAAATGAATAATTAAGGGGTGTGAGAAACTCAAATAATGTTTGTCCTAGTCAAATATTTTAATAATATTTTATTCTCCTCAATTATATATAAAATTTTATCTATCTGTCTCTCTATCTATATATACATATACATATAGTTGCAGGTTCTAAATGCTCTATCTCCTCTTCTCCCTTTGCCCTTCCCTGAGATGGTAAGCAGTCTTATATAGGTTATCTGATGGGACCATGAAAGGAACTATTATAGAGGGAAAAGAGAAACAAGTAGAAGAAATTGTTTTGTGGATTACCTAAATTTATTATTATAGAATTAAGAATAGCATAAGAAGCAACAAAATTTAATGTGTAGTCGATGAATAAGAATTAGGACACAATTTAAATATCTAAATTATTATTAAATATAATGTGTATATATAAATATGTGTATATGAGTATATACCAACCATATATGTACAGATACATAGTTTAAATCATATTTTTGCCTTCTCAAAATGCGAGAAGACATATTGATTACAATCCTAAGAAATGAAAAGTCCATCCTGGTTAAGGAAAAAAGTGAAATCTAGGAAAGTAGTGACCACAGCATTCCTGAGATTACAGCATCTTGGAATCATCAAAAACACCAATGTAATAAGTCTTTCATGATATTTCATGTAAAATAATTTATATCATTTTATCTCTCCTTTCTTTCTCGCCTCAGTATACTGTGCTTTCTTATTTTTTAGTCTTCTCTGCCTGTCTTTTTATCTATCTTTTTCATTGTTTCTGTGTGTATCCATCTGTTGTCTGTCTGCCTTTTTGTCTGTCTCTCTCCATATATATGGAGAGACAAAAATGTATGTAGACAGATAGAAATGTGTGAGTGTTAAGTTACTTGTTCAGAGTCACACAATCATTAAGAGTCTTAGGGCCAAATTTTAACTTGGGAAGATGAATGTTCTTGACTTCACGTCCAGTACACTATCCACTTTACAACATAGTTGCCCACACTAGTAATTTTAGTTAAGAAGAAAAACTTACAAATTTGTTTTTTATTAAGAATTTTTATTTTCATAACATATTCATATAGTTCTTATTTCTAAGTCCAATTCTTTTTGTACAACAATGCATAGATAATTTTCAACATTCACCCTTGTAAAATCTTGTATTCCAAATCTTTCTTTCTCTTCCAACCACTATCTCCCTTAGATGGCAAGTAATACATATATTTTAAACATGTCCAATTCTTCTATATATATGTTTACAATTACTATACTGCACAAGAAAAGTCAGATCAAAACCAAAAGAAAAAAATGAGAAAGAAAATAAAATGCAAGTAAACTACAATAAAAATAGTGAAAATACTATGTTGTGATCCACACTCTGTTCCAAAGTCATCTCTCTGGGTGCAGATGGCTCTCTTCATCACAAACATTAGAACTCTCCTAAATCATCTCATTGTTGAAAAGAGCCACATCCAACAGAATTGATCACCATATAATCTTGCTGTGTTATAACTGTCTCCCTGTTCTAATCACTTCACTTTGGATTAGTTATGGCAGTCTCTAAATGCTGCTGATCATTTCTTATAAAACAAAATTCCATAACATTCATTTACCATAACTTATTCAGGCACTCTCCAACTAATGGGCATCTACTCAGTTTCCACTTTTTTTTCCACTAATAAAAGGGCTGCTACAAACATTTTTGAGCATATGTGTTTGGATGACTCATGCTTTATAATATTGGTTTAGATCCGGTATAGCTAAGCTACATTCATGTTTAAATTTTTCATCAATTCTCTTGAAATTCTTGACTTTTGTTCTTACAGATGACAGGTGGTATTTTTTGTTTTAGATCTGTAAAATATTTTGGAAATTTGATTGGAATGCCACTGAATAAGTAGAGTAATGTAAGCAGAATTGTCATTTTAAAAAATATATATTAGCTTTGCTTACCCATGAGCCTTAGGTATTCCTCCATTTGTTTAGATCTGACTTTATTTGTGTGAACATTGTTTTGCCATTGTGTACATATAGTTCTTTACTTTTCTTGGCAAGAAAATTCCAAAATGATTTGTATTATCTACAGCTATTTGAAATTATATTTCTCTTTTTATCTCTTTTTTGTTGGACTTTGTTGGTAACATACAAAAATGCTAATGATTTGTGTGATTTTTTTTGAGTCCTGCAACTTTGCTAAAGTTGTGAATTGTTTCTAATGGTTTTTTAGTTGATTCAGATTCTCTACATATACCATTTTATCGTCTGCAATGAGTGATAATTGGGTTTGCTGATTACCTAGTCTAATTCCTTTGATTTCTTTTTCTTTACCTATTCCTGAATTTAATATTTCTAATACAATATTGTATAGTATTGGTGATAGTAGGTAACCGTTTTTAACACCTGATATTTTTGGCAATAGTTCAGCATCATCCCCATTACATATAACACTTGCTGATGGTTTTAAATATATGCTACTGTTCATTTTAAGCATAACTGCATTTATTCTCATATGCTCTATTGTTTTAAATAAAAATTGGTGTTAGATTTTGTCGATTGTTTTTCTGCATGTATTGAGATAAATATATTATTTCTGTTATTTTGTTTATTTAATCAATTATGCTAAGAATTTTACTATTATTGACAGTTACTATTAACAGCCCTGCATTCCTGATATAAATTCTATTTGGTTATGTTTTATTTTCGTGATGATGACATGCTATAATCTCTTTGCTTATATATTCTTTAAGATTTTGTCATCAATATTCATTAAGAAAATCAAAGTATAATTTTCTTTCTCTGTTTGACCCTATTTGGTTTAGTTATAAGAACCATATTTGTGTCACAAAAAAAATTGCTTGGGATCCTTCTTTCTATATTTTCCAAATAGTTTGCTTTGTATTGGAAGTGATTGTTATTTATATATTTGATAAAATTTACATGTAAATCCAACTGATCCTGGATATTTTTTATTATGGAGTTGATTAATAGCTTGTTCAATTTTTTTTTTTTTTTTTTTTTTTTTTTGTAAATGGGACTGTTTAAGTAATTTATTTTCTCCTATCTTAATCTAGGTCATCTATATTTTTGTAGGTATTTCTCCATTTCACTTAGATTATCATATTTTTGACATATAGTTGGACAAAATAACTCCTAATTATTGCTCTAACTTCCTCTTCATTGGTGGAAAGTTCTAACTTTTTATTTTTGAGACTAACAATTTAGTTTTCTCCTTTACTTTTTCTAATCAAATTAACTAGATGTGTATCTATTTTTTTTCATAAAACCAACTCTAAATTTTGTTTATTATGTCAGTAGTTTTCTCATTTTCAAATTTACTAATCTCTCTTTTTATTCTCACAATTTCAATGAAGATTTTTAATTCATTTTTGTTTTCTAGCTTCTTTTGTTGGATGCCAAATTTATTGATCTTCTCTTTTTCTAGCTTATGCAAGTAAGTATCTCGAAATATAAAATTTCCTTAAGAATTGCTTTGGCTGTATCTATTGTATTTTGTTGTGTTGCCTAATGTCACTCTCTGGGATAAAATTATTGATTATATCTATGATTTGTTGTTTCATCCACTCCTTCTTTAGGATCAGATTATTTAATTTCCAACTAATATTTGTTCTATTTTACCATTGCCTTTTATTTTATACAGTTGTTATTGCATCATGATCTGAAAAAAGATACATTTACTATTTCTGCCTTTCTATATTTGATTTTGAGAGGTTTATGCATTAATGCATGTATAAATTGTGTCTGTGTGTGTGTGTGTGTGTATGTGTAGGTTCCATGTAACACTGAGAAAGAAGTATATTCCTTTCTGTCTCCATTCTATTTTCTCCAAAGATCGATAATACCTAACTTTTCTCAAACTCGATTTACCTCCTTAACTTCTGTTTTATTTATTTTGTGTTTTGACTTATCTAGCTCTAATAGAGTAAGTTTGATATCCCTCGGTAGTAGAACTTTATTGTCTATTTCTTCTTGCATCTCTCTTAACTTCTTCTTTAGGATCATGGATGCTATATCACTTTTCCCAGATATGTTTAATATTGATATGACTTCACTATCTATGCTGCTTTTTAGCAAGATATGTTTTCCATCCTTATTTCTTTTAATTAAATCTGTCTTTGCTTTTGCTTTATCTGAGATCAGAATTGCTAGCCTCACTTTTTTTTTTTACTACACTTGAAGCATAATAGATTATGCCCCAGACTTTTACTTTTACTTTGAAAGTATTACTTTGATTTGTCTTTTTCTTATAAACAATATATTGCAGGATTCTGGCTTTTAATTCAGTCTGCTATCTGCTTCTGTTTATGTTAGAATTCATCCCATTCACATTCACAGATAAAATTACTGTGTTTCCCAACATCTTATTTTCCCCAAATTATATTTTTCTTTGCCCCCTTTCTTTCCTTCCCATTATTTTGCTTCTGACCACTACTTCCTTCAATCTGCCTTCCCCTTTTACAACCTCTTCCCCATTATTTATCTCTTTCTCTTCTACTTCTATTCTTCCCTATTCTATCCTTCCCTTCTTTTTCCTTTCCTTTTCTCCTAAGATTCTTACCTATAGTATGAAACAAATTTCTGTATTAAACTAAATCTATCTGATATTCTTTCTTTGAGCCAAATCTGATGAGAATAACATTCACACAGTGCTCATTCTCCCTTCTTTCAGTCAACTGTAAAAAGACTTTGTTGCTTGTTCATATTATATAATTTACCCAATTTTATATCTTTTCCTCTTCTTCCACTACAAATTCATTTTCCACCCAAAGCTTCTTTTTATGTCAATGTAGTAAAGTCAAATTATACCTATAATTTCTAAGTATACTCATATCAAATATCTAGTTCTCAATAGTTTAAAATGCTATCTTCCCACATAGGAATGTAAACATTTCAACATTAAAAAAAAAAAAAAAACTTTTTTCTTCCCTTTTTACCTTTTTATACTCCTCTTCAGTTGTGTATTTGAAGATCAAGGTTTCTGTTGACATCTGGTCTTTTCATTAAAAAAAATATGAAAATCTCTTATTTCATTGAATATCCATCTGTTCCCCTGAAGGATAATTCTTAATTTTGCTTGATAATTGATTCTTGACAGCAGTCAACATATTTTTGTCCTCCAGAATATCATATCCAGGTCTGTCAATTCCTTAAAGTGGAAGCTGCTAGGTCCTGGGTATTCCTGAGTGTGATCCCTTGCTTGATATTTGAATTGATTCTTTCTAGATTCTTGTAGTGCTTTCTCCTTACTCTGATAATTCTGGAATACAGCTATGATGTTCCTTGGAATTTTCATTTTTTGGTCTCTTTGAGGAGAAGATTGATACATCTTTTCAATAGCTATTTTACACTTTAGTTCTAGGACATCCGGATAGATTTCCTTGATGATTTCTTGAAATATGTTGTCTAAACATTTTTTTTTATCATGGTTTTCTGGGACTTCAATAATTCTTAGATTTTATCTCTTGAATCTATTTTCTATGTCAGTTGTTTTTTCCAATGAGGTATTTTACATTTTCTGTTTTTTAAATTTTTAAAGTTTTGTTTGACTGATTATTGTTTAATTGAGTCATTTGCTGTCATTTGGTCAATTCATTTTTTTTGTGAATTATTTTCTTCAGTTAGCATTTTTATCTTTTGTAGCATTTTGCCAATTGAACTTTTAAATGACATGTTTTTTTCATTGGATTTTTTTTCCATATCAAAAATTCTGTTTCTTCAAGGAGTTGAATTCCTTTTCTATTTTCCAAAATGTTTTAAGAGATGATTTTCTTTTTTTTTCTTTAATAGCCTTTTATTTACAGGTTATATGCATAGGTAACTTTACAGCATTAACAATTGCCAAACCTCTTGTTCCAATTTTTCACCTCTTACCCCCCACCGCCTCCCCCAGATGGCATGATGACCAGTAGATGTTAAATATATTAAAATATAAATTACATACACAATAAGTATACATGACCAAAATGTTATTTTGCTGTACAAAAAGAATCAGACTTTGAAATATTGTACAATTAACTTGTGAAGGAAATCAAAAATGCAGATGGGCATAAATATAGGGATTGGGAATGCAATGTAATGGTTTTTAGTCATCTCCCAGAGTTCTTTCTCTGGGTGCAGCGGATTCAGTTCATTACTGCTCCATTGTAAATGATTTGGTTGATCTCGTTGCTGAGGATGGCCAGGTCCATCAGAACTGGTCATCATATAGTATTATTGTTGAAGTATATAATGATCTCCTGGTCCTGTTCATTTCACTCAGCATCAGTTCGTGTAAGTCTCTCCAGGCCTTTCTGAAATCATCCTGTTGGTCATTTCTTACAGAACAGTAATATTCCATAATATTCATATACCACAATTTATTCAGCCATTCTCCATCTGATGGGCATCCATTCAGTTTCCAGTTTCTAGCCACTACAAAAAGGGCTGCCACAAACATTCGTGCACATACAGGTCTCTTTCCCTTCTTTATAATCTCTTTGGGACATAAGCCCTGTAGTAACACTGCTGGATCAAAGAGTATGCACAGTTTGCTAACTTTTTGAGCAGAGTTCCAAACTACTCTCCAAAATGGTTGGATTCGTTCACAACTCCACCAACAATGCATCAATGTCCCAGTTTTCCCACATTCCCTCCAACAATCATCATTATTTTTTCCTGTCATCTTAGCCAATCTGACAGGTGTGTAGTGGTATCTTAGAGTTGTCTTAATTTGCATTTCTCTGATTAATAATGACTTGGAGCATCTTTTCATATGACTAGAAATAGTTTCAATTTCTTCATCTGAGAATTGTCTGTTCATATCCTTTGACCAATTTTCAATTGGAGAATGGCTTGATTTTTTATAAATTAGAGTTAATTCTCCATATATTTTGGAAATGAGGCCTTTATCAGAACCTTTGACTGTAAAAATATTTTCCCAGTTTATTGCTTCCCTTCTAATCTTGTCTGCATTAGTTTTGTTTATACAAAAACTTTTCAGTTTGGTATAATCGAAATTTTCTATTTTGTGATCAGTAATGATCTCTAGTTCTTCTTTGGTCATAAAGTCCTTCCCCTTCCACAGGTCTGAGAGGTAAACTATCCTGTGTTCCTCTAATTTATTAATAATTTCATTCTTTATGCCTAGGTAAAGAACTCATTTTGACCTTATCTTGGTGTACAGTGTTAAGTGTGGATCATTGCCTAGTTTCTGCCATATTAGTTTCCAATTTTCCCAGCAATTTTTATCAAACAGTAAGTTCTTATCCCAAAAGCTGGGGTCTTTGGGTTTGTCAAAGACTAGGTTGCTATATTTGTTGACTGTTTTATCCCTTGAACCTAATCTATTCCACTGATCAACTAATCTATTCCTTAGCCAATACCAAATGGTTTTGGTAACTGCTGCTCTATAATATAGTTTTAGATCTGGTACAGCTAAGCCACCTTCATTTGATTTTTTTTTTCATTAATTCCCTTGAAATTCTTGACCTTTTTTTTTCCATATGAATTTTTTTTGTTATTTATTCTAGGTCATTAAAGTAGTTTTTTGGGAGTCTGATTGGTATAGCACTAAACAAATAGATTAGTTTAGGTAATATTGTCATCTTTATTATATTTGCTCACCCTATCCAAGAGCATTTAATATTTTTCCAATTGGTTAGATCATATTTAATTTGTGTGAAAAGTGGTCTGTAATTTTGCTCATAAAGTTTCTGATTTTCCCTTGGCAGATAGATTCCTAAATATTTTATATTATCAGTAGTTACTTTAAATGGAATTTCTCTTTGTAACTCTGACTGTTGGATTTTGTTAGTGATATATAAGAATGCTGGTGACTTATGTGGGTTTATTTTATAACCGGAAACTTTGCTAAAGTTGTGGATTATTTCTAATAACTTTTTAGTAGAATCTCTGGGGTTCTCCAAGTATACCATCATGTCGTCGGCAAAGAGTGATAATTTGGTTTCCTCATTGCCTATTCTTATTCCTTTAATCTCTTTCTCAGCTCTTATTGCCAAAGCTAGCATTTGTAATACAATATTAAATAGTAACGGTGATAGTGGGCAACCTTGTTTCACTCCAGATCTTATTGGGAATGGTTACAGTTGGTCTCCATTACATATGATGCTTACTGATGGTTTTAAGTAGATGCTGCTGATTATTTTAAGGAAAAGTCCATTTATTCCTATACTCTCAAGTGTTTTTAATAGGAATGGATGTTGGATTTTGTCAAATGCTTTTTCTGCATCTATTGAGATGATCATATGATTTTTGTTAATTTGGTTATTAACATGGCCAATTACATTGATAGTTTTCCTAATATTGAACCAGCCTTGAACTCCTGGTATAAATCCTACTTGATCATAGTGTATTATCCTGGAGATGATTTTATGTAGTCTTTTTGCTAATATCTTATTTAAGATTTTAGAATCAATATTCATTAGGGAGATTGGTCTAAAATTTTCTTTCTCTGTTTTCAACCTACCTGGTTTAGGTATCAGGACCATGTCTGTGTCATAGAAGGAATTTGGTAGGACTCCTTCATTCCTATTTTATCAAATAATTTATATAGCATTGGGGCCAATTGTTCTTTAAATGTTTGGTAAAATTCACATGTAAATCCATCTGGTCTTGGGGATTTTTTCTTAGGGAGTTGTTTAATTGCCTGTTCTATTTCTTTTTCTGAAATGGGACTATTCATGCAATTTACTTCCTCCTCTGTTAGTCTGGGAAGTCTATATTTTTGGAGGTAGTCATCCATTTCACTTAGGTTATCAAATTTATTGGCATAAAGTTGAGCAAAATAACTCCTTATTATTTCTCTAATTTCCTCTTCATTGGTGGAAAGTTCTTCCTTTTCATTTTTAAGACTATTAATTTCATTTTCCTCCTCCTTTTCTAATCAGATTTACCAAAAGGCTTATCTATTTTATTGGCTTTTCATAGAACCAACTCTTAGTTTTATTAATTAGTTCAATAGTTTTTTACTTTCAATATTTTTAATTTCTCCTTTTAATTTTAGAATTTCCAATTTAGTATTTGATTGGGGGTTTTTAATTTGGTCTTTTTAGTTTTTTTAGTTGCAAAGCCCAATTCATTAATCTTTTCTTTCACTGTTTTATTCAAGTAAGCCTCTAAGGATATAAAATTCCCTCTTATTACCGCTTTGGCTGCATCCCACAAATTTTGGTATGACGTCTCATCATTTTCATTATCTTGAGTGAAATTATTAATTGTATCTATAATTTGCTGCTTCACCCAATCATTCTTTAAGATGACATTGTTTAGTTTCAATTACTTTTTGGTCTATTTACCCCTAACTTTTTGTTGAATGTAGTTTTTATTGCATCATGATCTGAAAAGAAAGCATTTACTATTTCTGCTTTCTTGCATTTAATTTTGACTTCTTTATGTCCTAATATATGGTCAATTTTTGAATAGGTTCCATGAACTGCTGAGAAGAAAGTATATTCCTTTCTATCTCCATTCAATTTTCTCCAAAGATCTAACATACCTAATTTTTCTAATATTCTATTTACTTCTTTAATTTCTTTCTTTTTTTTTGTGTTTTGATTTGTCTAATTCTGAGAGTGCAAGGTTGAGATCTCCCACTATTACAGTTTTGTTGTCCATTTCTTCTTTCAGTTCTCTTAACTTCTCCTTTAGGAAGTTGGATGCCATACCACTTGGTACATATATGTTTAATATTGATATTGCTTCGTTGTTTATGCTACCCTTTAGCAGGATGTAGTTTCCTTCCTTAACTCTTTTAATTAGATCAATTTTTGCTTTTGTTTGATCTGAGATAAGGATGGCTACCCCTGCTTTTTTGACTTCACCTGAAGCATAATAGATTTTGCTCCAGCCTTTTACCTTTACTCTATATGTATCTGGAGGGAGAAAAATTTGGAGCAAAAGATTTTGTAAGGATACATATTGAAAATAGTTATTACAAGTATTCTGAAAATAAAAAAGTTATTAGTAAAAGGGTTGCAGTCTTATAAAAAGAAAAAAAATAATTAAAATGTAAAACTCAAAAAAATAGAGTAGTAGAGCAGTAGAATAAGTTAGATATGTAAGGTACAATAATGAATGATTAAAAAAAATCTATTATGTGATAAACCCCATACCACCAGCTTCTGGGACAAGAATTTCCAATTTCTCAAAAATTGCTGGATCATCTGGAAGACAATATCTCAGAAACTGTGCATAGATGTACATCTCATACCTTATACCAAAATAAGAACAAAATAGGTAAATGATTTGGGAATAAAGGGAGATACCATAAGCAAATTATAAAAAAATAAGGAATAGTTTACCTATCAGAGCTTTGAAGAAGATAGGAAATTATGACCAAAGAAGATTTAGCAAACATTATGAAATGCTAAATGAATAATTTTGAGTACATTAAATTAAAAAGTTCTAGCACAAATTAAACCAACACAAAATTAAAATGGAAATCCAAAGTTGGGAAAATTATATACAGCTACTGTTTCTGAGTAAGACCTCATTTATAAAATAAATGAAAAACTATGTCAAATTTATAAGAACACAAGTCATTCCCCAATTTATAAGTGGTCAAATGATATGAACAGATAATTTTCAGATAATGAAATCAATGCTATCTATGATCAAATAAAATGCTCTAAGTCACTATTGATTAGAAATATTCAAATTAAAACAACTTTGAGGTACCATCTCAAACTTCCCAAAATGGATAAGATGACAGGAAAAGAAAATGATAAATGTTGGATGCAATTTAGGAACACAGATATTAATGAGATCACTAGGACTTTAATTCCTAGTTGGTGGTATTGTGAAATGATCCAACCAATTTTGGAGAGCCATTTAGAACTGTCCTCAAAGGGTTATAAAACTGTGCATAGCCTTTACTCCAGTAGTACCCCTACTGGGCCTACATTCCAAGGATATAATAAAAGAAGGAAAAGGACCCATATCTGCAAAACTGTTTTAACAGTTCTTTTTGTAATAGCAGAGAATTGGAAAATAAGTAGATGTCCATAGTTTGGGGAATGGCTCAAAATCAGTTATGTTACTTGAAAGTAATGAAAAAGTATCCTTTTTATAAGAAATGAGGACCAAGCTGATTTCAGAAAAGTCTGGAAAGTCTTACATTGTACGCAATAACAACAAGATTATGCAATGTTCAAGCAGGAAAGACTTGGTTCTTCTCAGTGCCTCAGTGATCTAAAGCAATTATAATAAATTTTGGGCAGAAAATGCTAACTGCATCACGAGAGAAAACTATGGAACTTAAATGTAAATTAATACATGGTATATTCACTTTTTTTCTTTTTCTTCTATATTTTTTCTCCCATGGGTTTCCTCTTTTTTTTTTTTTTGATTCCCAATATGATTCATAAAAATGTTTATTTAAAAATTAATATACAAGTATAATCAGAAAAAATAAACAGTAAAAAAAGAAGAAATTAATGAAAACTTTAATAGAGAAAAGATTTTTCTAGATTTGTATCTGTAAAGCTGGAAATGTAAAATCTTTCATTTTTTAATAAATTTATATTGTTAAGCAATGTTTGTAAGTGATAAATAACATTAATGGAATTGAATTTGTCTGGTACAGGATTTATCAATTTATAGACATTTCACATTGTTCTTTACTTAAATTATTCCATCTTCCAAAGGAACCACATTGAATCATTTGTCACATATAATATGTTTTTGCAGGTCAGTTAACACAAGAAAAACAGACATTCATATGACAGCTTAGTTAGCATGAAGTAAATTAATTTGTGTGTATTATTTAATGATTTTCTTGAATATTTTATTGTTTATGTGAGGTTCATATTGGCTTGTTTAAATTACATTGGTTTTCTGTTGAGAGAAAAATTTATTTGAAGTTAAACTGTAATGAATCTATCCATTATAATATTTCTCCTCTTCTGGAACATAGAATAAAAGGATCAGTGATGTCAGCCCCATCTTAGTTAAAATTAGTTTATGGATCTTGACAGAGTATCTCCATCAAATAAGGGAATCTTGCATTTCCCTAAATAGAAAAATAAATGATTTATTAAAAAAAAAAAACCTCCTTAATGGATTTTTTCCCTTGGCTTAGAATTACAATTAGACAAAGATTAGAAATATCCTGGCACTCAGGGATCACAAGAAATCATTTATATATTAAGCAAGTCACATGTGCTTCATATGTTGTTATTTCTTTTCCTCTAGCCCAGTGTTGAGAAGCAAATTATAACCATTGTGGAATGAGGCCACATCCGGATGCTATGATTTGGGAAAAAAGTATGTAAGCCACGGTCCACTGATTGGATAACTGTAGAAATGAGATGATTTATTTTTATTTAGTTTGTATATTCCCTTTCTTGAAGTAATATAGCATTGTAAGCCTATTTAAATATATAATGGCAAACTGATCTATAGGAAAGTAAAATTTCTAAGGCAATTTAACTGAAAAAAGTATAGGAAGCACAATGTTTCAGATGAAAACAAATAATGCTTTTATTCCTGGAATATTTCTGTTAAACATCCGCTTTATGATTGTTATTTTAATTCCTTATTTGGTTAGCTGGTTGTTGTCCTTTGTTCTCCAAGAGGATCAAAAATGTCATCACTATGTTAGAGTCAAATTAGTATCTGTAACTAGGATTAATTAGACAATACAAGCTCAGAACTTTTTGACACAGATTGGTCACAAGTAATTACTATTTGGGATGGATTCTCTAACTTTGCACATTTCACATTTCTTCTGAGCTACTTCAATTTTGTTTTGCTCATTGAGGAGAGCATGTTACTTTTGAGAGCATGTCATGCTGGGCAGTCTTATGCTAATGTAACCCATGCCATACAATCAATTTAAAAGATTTTTTAACCAAACTACATACTGTATTGGAGCAACAAAGTTAACTACTGATGAGATATATGTAACTTGGTAAAAGTGCTTTAAAGTTAAAGAAAACTACAATAATTGCTTCAGTCAAGCCACAATACAATCTTATGTTACATGCTATTAATTTTTGAATAGTTTTTTTTTATTTTTTCAAATATAGGAAAAATCATTTTCAACATGTACCTTTGCAATATTTGGTGTCCCAAATTTTTCTCTCTCCCTCTCCTCTCCACCCACTATTGTGCAGCAAACAATCCAATATAGGTTAAACATATATGGGGGGGCGGAGCCAAGATGGCAGAGAAGGCACACGTGACTTTCTAAGCTCTTCTCTTACCCTCTCTATCAATATTATATCAAGCCTCAAAAATAGTCTTGACTGCTACAATTTGTAAAGATAAGAAGTATAACAACTCACCAGCCGAAGAAAATCTGCAGTCTTGCCAAAAAAGGTTTGTTCCGGGGCCAGGGGGGAGAACAGCATAGACTGGGAGAGAAATTAGGTTCCAAGGAGCACCTCAAACCGAAAGTGAAATCACAGATCTCAGCACAAGCTCGCATCCCCAACTCGCAGTACAGGGCTTTTCCTTGGGGCAGTTGCGAACCTGCACGGTAGGAAGGCACAGTCCAGGTTAGCCCCTAATCTGCACATTGGGGAGCTCGGCTTGGGGCCATAGAGCTTTCGCAGGGTCGATTTGCAATCATGCAGGACATTGGGGCAGACACGTTGGAGCAGAGACTGCCAGGCAGAATCCCGGTAGAATCGGAGGTTTGTGGTCAGCTGCTAATACCCATAGCCCCACAAAAGGCTCCAGCCTGGGGCAGTGACACTTTCACCCCTTATTCTCTAGCCTAGGGCAATTGTTAACCCATACAGCCCAACTGGGCACTTCAATAGCTCGGCCAGTGCTGAATCTACCTCCTGTTGGGGTAAGGGAAAACTCTCACTCAGAGCACTCCCATACCTCGGAGCCAGAAACTGGTTTACATCTCTCCTGTTCTGCAGAGGAAGCTGGTAACTTCCTTGCCTAGGAGGCATACCCTAAAGGCTTTAAAACATGAATAAAAAAGATGAAAACATCGATCTACAGTTTCTATGCAGAAAAAGAGCAGGTCAGGAAACCTGAAGAGACAGCAAATAGCAAACATGCACCAGACTGTCCTCTTTTACATGATGCTCTGATAGAAGAGACCATTAAAAGTCTCAAAAGAGAGTTAGAAGATAAATGGGGAAAGGAAAGAGAAGCCTTACAAGAGAGCAACAACTTCCTGAAATACGAATTAGAAAAAGTAAAAAAATCTCAGGAAAGTAAGAATTGTGAATTGGAAAAAATAAAGAATTTACTAGAAAGTAGGATTTGTGAATTGGAAAAGACAAAGAACTCACAAGAAAAGTAGGATTTGTGAATTGGAAAAGACAAAGAACTCACAAGAAAGTAGGATTTGTGAATTGGAAAAGACAAAGAACTCACAAGAAAGTAGGATCTGTGAATTGGAAAAAGAAAATAATTCACTAAAAAAAAAAATTAGTGAAATGGAAAAAAATTCCACAGACCAAAACAATACATTTAAAAACTCAATTGGACATATACAGAAAGAAGTAAAAAAAGCTAATGAAGAAAATAATTCTTTAAAAATTAGAACTGAACAAATAGAAACTAATGATTCATTGAGACAGCAAGAATCAGTCAAGTAAAAACAAAAAAAAAAAAAATGACAAACTGGAAAAAACCATGAATTATCTATTTGCAAAAATGACAGACTTGGAAAATAGATCTAGGAGAGATAATCTTAGGATTATTGGACTTTCTGAAAATTATGATAAAAAAAGAGCCTAGATACTATTTTACAAGAAAACATCAAAGAGAACTGCCCAGATGTAATAGAATGAGAAGGTAAAATAGGCATTGAAAGAATTCATCAAACACTTTCTGAAAGAAACTCTAAAATAAAAACACCAAGGAATAGTATGGCCAAATTTCAGAACTATCAGATTAAGGAAAAAAATTTACAAGCAGCCAAAAAAAAAATAAATAAACAATTTAAATACCGAGGTGCCACAATAAGGATCACCCAAGATCTGGCTGCCTCCACATTAAAGGACCCAGGGCCTGGAATCTGATATTTCAAAAGGCAAAAGAACTTGGGATGCAGCCAAGAATAAACTACCCAGGTAAGCTGAGCATTTTCTTCCAGTGAAGTAGATGGACATTTAATGAAACAAATGAATTCCATTTATTTCTAAGGAAAAAACCAGAACTAAACAAAAAATTTGATCTCCAACCATAGAACTCAAGAGATGCAGAAAAGGTAAAAATAACTCTTGAGAATTGTATTTCTGTTGTGGATATTCAAAAAGAATACATGTATAATTTGATTTTACTTATATAACATAAAAAAGGGAAGTAGATATGGAAAAGGGATGGTGGCAGAATAAGGTGGGAAGGAGGGATAAAAAGAGGGAAACCACATCCCACGAAGAGGCAAAGGAAACTTATCATATCTGAGGGAATTTAGAGAGGGGGAGGAACATTGTGTGAATCTTACTCTCATCACAGTTGGCTCAAAGAAAAAAATAATTGACATTTGTTTTAGAGAAAATTCTGTCTTGCCTCATTAAAAAAAGGGGGAGAGGAAAAGGGAAAAGAAAAAGGGAAAGAAGAAAAAGGGAAGAATAAGAGAAGGAAGGGGAAAAGATTCAAAGGGGGGAGGGAGGGATTCTAAAGAGGGTAAGCATCATGATACAAGTGGGGTACATAAGCTCAAAAAGGGGAAAGAGGGTTGGGGGAAGCAAGAAAAAGTAAAGCATAATCTAGGGTTATTAGGATGGCAGGAAATACAGATTTAGCAATTCTAACCGTAAATGTGAATGGGATGAACTCCCCCATAAAGAGCAGGCAGATAGCAGTCTGGATCAAAAGTCAGAATCCTACAATATGTTGTTTACAAGAAACACATTTAGAGCAGGGAGATACATATAGAGTAAAGGTAAAAGGCTGGAGCAAAATCTATTATGCTTAGTACAATCTATTATGCTAAGTATTAAATGTCTGAGGCTAGATTTAAACTGAGGTCTTTCTGACTTCAGAGCCAATGCTTATGATCTAACTGCCCCTGTTAATTCCACTTTTGAAGTTGTTTTCTTCACTGGATTTTTTTTTTCATTTGGCCAATTATATTTTGGGGAGAAATTACCTTCTTTTTTCAAGCTCTTGACTCTCTCTTGCATACCTCTCATTTCTTTTCTGATTTCTTCTTCTACCTCTCTTACTTGTCTTTTAAAATAATTTATGAGCACTTTCAAGAAGCCTCTTTGGGCTTGAAATCAATTTATATCATTCTTTGAGATTTTCTCTGGACTTTTTGTCCTTGTCTGAGTTTATGTTTTGATATTCTTTTTTACCATATTAGTTTTCTATTTTTAAGGTTCTTTTCTGTTTCTTGCCTGTTTTCTTATGTTTCCTTTTGTATTTGCTCTTTTATGACTTTTAATGCCAAGCTATGCTCCTGAGATAAAGAGAATGCTGTCTCAAGCTTCCTGTGCAATTCTGTGGTTAGATTTTGGGCATTTGTATAACAATTCATATAGATATACATATATCTATACACATATATGTATATTGTCCAATTTATGTATATCTATATGAATTTCTATATACACATATACATATACATAAATAGTACAATACAGTAACTAGGGTTAAAGCATCTCCTATATTTCAAACTAAATATTGATGCTCAAAGAAAGAATTTTTAAAAATAAATTATATCTGTTAGTAGAATGGGAAATATAGTCATGATTAACACAAAAATATTTAAAAGAGTTCAAGACTAATCTCAAAGAGTTGATTTTTGAAATTGTTGATCATTTCTAAAAAGATAAATAATATAGGATTGTTACATTTGTCATAGAATGTCAAGCTGACTGCAGAAGTCTGAATTCATCCTTTTGTTCATAAATAATGTGATATCTAGACAGTTAGAAGATTCCACTGGAAATTGTATAATAATATGTAATATAACATTGGCAAATGATATACTGAATTTACCATAGTTAAAAGTTAGAAGATTAAGAAATCACTTAATGAATTAATTGTGAATCGAAACAGTTCATTTGGAAATACAATCAAAATAATCACCACAATTCTTCCTGTTTTAATTATTCATTTCAATTTTTAAAAGTATTATTAAGTACCAGGCTTAGTGCACAGATAGAAAAAAGAAAAAAAAATCCTTTCCCTCACATAAGTCATATTTATCTGTGGGGAGGGCAGGATGTATAGCAAGGATGGAGAAGACAACATATATACTGTTAAGTAAGTTCACAGAATATACGAATTAACAAAAAATAAAGAAAACAAGTCATTTCAACATGAAGAACACTAATGACTGATCATTTCAGGAGAGGATTTTGTATGAGACCATATATGACTTGTGCTCTTTATGATTAATTATTTCTGTGAAGGGAAGAATTAAGGAATCAATTCAGAAATAAAACCACCATATGCAATGTTTAGTCAAAATCTTCTCGTTGTCCTCATTAAGAATCTTGTGCAACATTTGAGACCTCATTTGTCATGTATGTTCATTTCCAAGGGATATGTTGCAGATAATTTTGATGTACAATTGTACAATGTACAGAATTATTTTTTGAATATTTTCTAGAGAAATTTTAGTAGGAAGACTAATTTCCTTTTATTTCCAGTTTCTTCTAACTTTAAAATCATTTAATATGTTTTTAAATTTTTCTTTAATTTTGGGTGATATTGTAAGGGCTCTGTTCATTTTAATAAACATTGTTGAATTGTCAAATCATAGTCAGGATCAGTCATTATAAAATTAAAGCAGGAAAGACAAGATGATGAAGGCAGCCAAAGACAGTCCCTAGAAGCTATGAAATTTATTTAAAATAATTTGAGAATTCATCAGACATTTACTGGGCAACTACTTCCATAGGTATGGCAATGTAAAATAGAATCAATAAATGTAAAGAAAGATATATTGTTTTTACTATAATAGGTTCACAAATTAGAGATAAATCAAATGGGAATTAAAATTATCTCCCTAATGAAAAGTGTGGAACTCTTTTTTGAAATAAAATGTAGCTCTTCACCTGCATGTTTATCTTGGTTTTGATACTCTGAAGCAGATGGTGCAGCAGCATGAAATTTTATTATGAGTGACCACAATAATATTCCATCATTCATTAAAAATACTTTACCTTTGCTTTAAAGAAGAATAATTTCAAACTTTCTTTTAGAAGTAGTCACTCTATTTATGCAGACTATAGCTTCCCTGTGTTCTTGGCAGAAAGCATAACTATTTTTGTTTAAACAAATAAATCAATAAATACCCTAATAAGAAAGCAAATAAATTAGTTGATAGAGAGACAGATACAGATATACAAATAGATAGATAAAAAACATTCAATTTTCTATGAATAATTCTTTCAAAACATAGTAACTTGGATAGGCAATCTAATAATGTCATTATATTTGAAGTTTTTCCTACTTGAATACCACATATATTTATATTCAGAATACAACACCATTTCACAGTTGGATATTTGCATATGATTTTACTTAAGAAATCATGATTTCATAGATTTACATATACTCCAAATAGCTAATTTTACAAATGAGCAAACTGAGGTTGTAACCTGCCCAAGATATATAGTTTGGAATTCCAGGAATTTCAACTAAATTCAAGAATTTTAATTCCAAGGAATTTCAACTGAAAAGCAAAAATACTGACTACAAATTATTCTTATTTTTTAAAGTAAAAGTTGTTTATTTGTATGTTTTTACCATATATCAAATGAAGAATGACTAATTTTCTTTATATACTTTACAAAGTTCTTAATATATCTGAGGAGGATTTCACCTGAGAAACTTATACTTTCTCCAATTTCTTTCCTTGTTATCTTAGCTATAATTGCTTTATTTATTAAGAAATTTGAGCTAAATGTAATCCAAATTATCAATCGTTATTGGTTCAATGAGCAGAGAAAGAATGGCTAAATAGAAGTCTGTGTAGAATGATTTTATTTGTGTGTGTGTGTATATATATATATATATATATATATGTATATGTACATATATATATTCATATGTATCCACATATATAGATGTATATATACATGAGTATATATTCATTTGTATACATGTCTATATATGCATGTATGTATATTAACATTAATGCAGAAAAATATACATGGGTGTGTGTGTGTGTGTGTGTGTGTGTGTGTGTGTTTTGGTAGCCATCTCTAGGGCAGGGAAAAGGAAGAATAAAAAAAAATATTCTGAATTTATTATTATGTAAAAGTACCAAGTTGCACATAATATATTTGCAGCTTTATTTCCATTTTTATTATGCTATGTTATAGAAATTCTGGTTTAAATCCACAAATTCTATAAATAAATAAATAGAAGATTGATGCTCTGATATGCTCTAATCATAGCATATTCCTTAAATATGGCATGGAGGAGATATAATTACAAGAGTGGACTGGGTGTTCCTTTTATTTACCTATAAATTAAAAGAATAAGAATATAGAGAATATTAGCATAGTCTGTGCACAAATGTGTCACACAACATCTTCCATATTGTTTTATTGTGGGGAGAAAAGAATAGAGAGAGACAAGGGACACAGAGAGAGAGAGATTAAAAAAAAAAAAAAAAAGGAAAGAGTCAGAGAAACAGAGAATACCAACATATTTAAAAGTGCATAGAAAAATATAAAAAGGTACAGAGTGCAGAATGTGGTTCTTCACCATTATTATAAACATACACATATACATAAAAAAGCAAATAGAAGGCAGAAGTAAAAAATAAAATTTAATATTTAAATATAAAACAAAATGAAACAAACATAAGTTTAAGGTTTCTCCAAGGATAAATTTCTTATACTCTCTGAGTTTATGCTCTCATCTACAAAAGAGACATTGTCAAAATCATAGTATTATTTTAAGAAAAAAAAATTCTTTAATTCTAAATTGTTAGTTATATTGTGATGTATTCATATATAGCTATAAACATATGGATATATGCATTGAAAAAATTTACTGAGAATATATAAGGACATGCATTAATTATTGGGGATTAACATATAAGCAAATATCATAGTTTCTAGCCTCAAAAAATGTATATTCTCATATGAGAAAACTACATATTTCAGGAATCCAGAGTTACAAATGACAGGTAAGAGTTTGTATATAGTAACATCACTTGGAAATGATTAAGATATTACCTGTTAAATGTGAGCCCAGACAAGATAAAATGAAAGCACATCTTATCAGAAGCCTACTTATCAAATCTGACTTTTATGTGAAGAAAAAAAGGAAGACAAAGGGAATAATTATTTTCATAGCATCTACTATGTAAAAGGCAATGTACTAAATGCTGTTTTTACAATTTTTTTCATTTGTTCCTCACAATAAGTCAGGAATGTATGTGCTTTTCTTTTATCATTTTTCAATCAAATAAACTGAAACAAACAATTGAGCGACTTTCCAAGGGTTACATGATTATTAAATGCTTGAGGCCAAATTTGAACTAATACCTTCCTGACTCCTGGCCCAGAACTCTGCACATATTGTCACAAACTGTTCCTAAATGAAATGTGAAGATTGAAGATGATGGGGAAATACCAGGGTATATAAATGGAAGCAGGCAAGGTATGATGAAAGCTCAGTAATCAGGGCCTGGATTTCATGAAACTTAAAATCTGGGATAGGGTTAACCTTGAAGGTTGAAATAGTCTATTTTTTTTTATTTCAAAGTGCAGCAAATAATGTTTAATTAATGAAAGATTAAAATTGCTATCAAACACAATGATGTTTTAATATGCATGTGCATTTAATTTATTGCTCTTTGTAGCTTCCTTTTTTTGTTAATTCATTGAACATGTTTACATGAATGCCTAAGAGAGAAAATATAATGCTATCCTTATCATTTAGATTGTTTATCTATTCACTTATCATTCTTGTTTCCTTAGTAGATTGATTTCCTATTTTTGAAATTGATATAATTTTAGGAAATAGAATTGTACTTCATTGCACACATTGATTACTTTGTTAGATGCAGTTTCCAAAACAGCAGAGATGAGCAGCCTATGTGAATCATATCTCTGTGGAAAATAATCCACTGACATTTAACCTTCATTTAATTAATTAACTACATGCAAAAACTGATTAGTCTTCTATGAGGTTTCTTATTACAAGCCATAATAAAATTTTTTTAAAAGATAAGGGAAATGAAATAGTAAGTACTTAATGGGTTTTTTCCTAGTCTTCTTTCCCATTGTTTACTTATCCAGTGTTCACTGCAACTTCATTAAGTTTGAAGTAAAGATAGCATAATCATACAAGCTCATTGGCCACTGGCTGGTTTGCATTCAAGGAACAGAATATCTTAATTAGCAAGTAATCTTAATTTGCACTTTCCTTTTGTAGACTTTACACATGGCATCACTAAATGAATTTACCATATTGCATCTTTCTCTTTCACTCTATAGATGTTAGTTACATTCTTATTCATACCATTCAAGTATTTCAGATATTTCTGTGAATATAGAACTGGAAAAGAGTCTTTCATTGTTCTACCAATTTTTTCATAATTTGTACGTGGGTCAGACAAAGGAAACCAAAGTTAAAATAAGAAAAAAAAAAAAAAAACAAGGAAATGTAATGTAGAAATCAATAGAACAAACAGTATGATGACAACATTCTTCCCTGAATCTCAATACTACTCTCCAACCAACAAAGAAAAAGTTTAGGAAAAATCAAGCCCCTGAGGCTTGATTAGCCCAAAAGTCATGCTTTTTCATCTGTGGATAATAAAATGCTTCAGTCACTAAGAAATCTAGTATTCTTGAACTTAATATATTTCTGAAGATCATGAAAGTATTGGCAGCTTTCACTGATGACAAAATGCTTTCCAAAATAACACAAAGGAGACTGTATCTAGAGAAGCCAAGTGCCACTATATCCTTTTTGATAGTTTTTCTGTTTAGTGAAAATAACACTTCTTTTTAAGTGTTTGATGAATATTTAATGTTTTATTTCAACCCAACATCAAATACAAACTAAGAGAGTAGTGGCATCAGAGTCCATATGTCCATACTCCAATATGTAGTATCTGATATCTTATTAAATTTTAACATTGGTATTGCACTATAAAAATGAAGAAGGTAATTTCAGAAAGGTCTGGAATGGTTCAATCTACAACAAATAATGTTGAGAGAACCAAGCAGATCCAGGAATGCATTGTTCACATAAATGACAAAACTGTGCAATAATTAACTATGAAACACTTGGTTCTTCTCAGAGTTTCAATGATCCAAGGCAAGAACAATAAACTTTGGATAAAAAACATGATCTGCATCCAAAAAGAGAACTATGGAGACAAAGTAAATCAAAATATATCTACTTCTTTTCTCTTTTTTCTCCAGTGATTTTCACTTATGTTCAGATTTTTCTCTCCTAACATGATTTGAAAAGAAATGTGTAGTAAGACTTCTGGGGGGGCAGAGCCAAGATGGCAGAGAAGGCACATGTGACTTTCTAAGCTACTCTCATTTCCCTCATAACCAACTATTTTATCCAGCCTCAGAAATAGCTCTTCACTTCTTAAACTCATGAAGATCAGAAGCATATAACTTACCAGCCCGAAGTCAATCTGGAAGATTGACAGGAAAGATTTGTCCTAAGGGGCCAGGAACATACTAGCACAGGCAGTGAGAGGCTAGCATCCTGAGCAGCCCTGGGGCGGGGGTGATCTCTGTGGCTAGAGAAGTTATAGAGACCACTCTGCTATAGGCTAACTGCTCTGCCTTGATTACAAAGCAGTAAACTGGCAGAGAAATTAAAGCCTGGAACAGAGGGTACTCTAAAAAACGCCAGAACCTAACACTGGCTGTAACTACTCAAACCCAGAAGTGACTCAGGCAGACTAACTCAGCCCTGCAGCTACATCTGGCAGTTCCAGGCTTTTGCAGGGGAGGGGTGGAGGTGGGTGGGTGGGGGTGGGGCGGTGGAGGGGGCAGTTACAAACCTGCATGGCAGGGGAGCACAGCCTGGGCAGCCTCTAATCAGCACAGTGTGGGGCTCAGCCAGCGGCAATAGAACTTCCCCAATAGGATTGTGTTTCCATGAGCAGAGACACTTCAGGTCCCTGCAAATCCATTCACTGCTCAACTGCTAATACCCACAGACCCAGGGCGGGATTTGGCTTGGGATAGTGAAACTCTCTCTGCTCAGCGACTAGCCCCAGGGCAGTCATTATCTCACACAGTGGGGGTTCTTTGCAGGTCACTTTCCAGCTCTGCCCTCAGGCCTGAGTTACTTCTGGGTGGGGAACTCTTTCCCAGAGCACTCCAGTACTTTGCTGCTTTTTGCAGCCAGCTAGTAGGACAGCTACCTGTCCATACACCTTTCACTACTCTGCAGAGGAAGCTGGTAACCTCCTGGCCTGAAGGCAGACCCTACAGGCTTTAACAAAATGAATAAGAAAATCAAAAGGACAATTGATAGTTTCTACTCAGAAAGAGAACAGCTTTTCAACCCCAAAGAGACTAATAGCAAACAGTCTCCAGACAATTGTTGGTCCCCAATACAAAAGGCTCTCCTAGAAGAGACTATTAAAAACCTTAAAAGAAAACTAGAAGAAAAAATGGGGAAAGGAAAGAGAAGCTATGCAAGAGAGTACAGAAAAGACATATAACTCACTAAAAGAAAATTTGATAAAGTGGAAAAAGAAAACAACTTCCTGAAATGTGAATTGGAAAAGGTAAAAAGCTCCCAAGAAGTGCAGGGAAACAGAATTTATGAATTGGAGAAAGAAAATAATTCACTAAAAAAAAAAAAAAAAAAAAAAATTAGTGAAATGGAAAAAAATTCCATAGTGCAAAATGACTCATTTAAAAACTCAATTGGACATATATAAAAAGAAGTAAAAAAAAGCTAATGAAGAAAACAACACACTAAAAATCAGAATTGAATAAATAGAAATGACGGATTCATTGAGACAGGAAGAATCAGTCAAGCAAAACCAAAAATATGAAAGATTGGAAAAAAATGTCAAATATTTACTAGAAAAAACAACAGACCTGGAAAACAGATCTAGGAGAGAAAACCTAAGGATCATCGGACTACCTGAAAATTATGATGAAAAAAAGAGCCTAGATATTTTTTTACAGGAAATCATTAAAGAGAACTGCCCAGAAGTAATAGAACCAGAAGGTAAAATAGGCGTGGAAAGAATCCATCGAACACCTTCTGAAAAAAAGACCCTAAAATAAAGACTCCAAGGAATATTGTGGCCAAACTTCAGAATGTTCAGACTAAAGAAAAAATCCTACAAGCAGCCAGGAAAAAACAGTTCAAGTATCAAGGTGCCACAATAAAGGTCACACAAGATCTGGCTGCCTCCACATTAAAGGATTGAAGGGCCTAGAATCTGATATTCCAAAATGCAAAAGAACTTGGAATGCAGCCAAGAAGGAACTACCCAGCTAAGCTGAGCATATTCTTCCAGGGAAGAAGATGTACATATTATGAAACAGATGAATTTCATTTGTTTCTAAGGGGAAAAAAACTGAACTACACAAAAAAAAAAAAAAAAAAAAAAAAAAAATTGATCTCCAAGAATAGGACTCAAGAGAAGTAGAAAAGGTAAAAGGAACTCTTGAGAACTGCGTTTTTGTTGTGGATATACATAAAGACTACCTGTACAATTTGATTTTACTGATATGACATAAAAAAGGGAAGTACAAATGGAAAGGGGATAGTGTCAAAAAAAAAAAAAAAAAAAGGGAAAAGGGGGAATAAAAAGAGAGAAACTACATCCCACGAAGAGGCAAAGGAAACCTATAATATCTGAAGGAATTTAGAGAGGAGGAGGAATATTGTGTGAATCTTACTCTCATCAGAGTTGGCTCAAAGAGAAAATAATTGACATATTTGTTTTATAGAGAATCTTCTCTCAACTAATTAAAAAGGGGGAGAGGAAAAATGAAAAGGAAAAGAATAATAAGGGAAGGATACAAGAAAGCAGAAGAGATTCAAAGGGGGAAGGGAGAGATCCTAAAGAGAGTGAGAGGCATGAAACAAGCCTATGAGTTTAAAACAGGGAAAGACGGTTGGGTGGGGCAAGAAAAAGAAAAGCATAATCTGGGGATATTAATATGGCAGGAAATACTGAATTAGTAATTTTAAACATAAATGTGAATGGGATGAACTCTCCCATAAAGCGGAGGCGGAGAGCAGACTGGATCAAAAACCACAACCCTACAATATGTTGTTTATGGAAACACATTTAAAGTAGGGAGATACATACAGAGTAAAGATAAAAAAAAAGCTGGAGCAGAATCTATTATGCTTCAGGTGTAGTCAAAAAAGCAGGGGTAGGGATCTTTATCTCAGATCAAGCAAAAGCAAAAATTGATCTAATCAAAAGAGATAAGGAAGGAATCTATATCTTGCAAAAGGGTAGCATAGACAATGAAGCAACAATCAGGCTTACCCAGCATCTATGAGCAACTAAAATAAATAACTGGAGGGCCCAGAATATGTATTTCAAAAAGGAAAAAAAACCTGTGGTTACAAACAAGAATTAACTACCCAGCAAGAATCAGCATCATATTTCAGAGGAGGAGATGGAGGTTCAATGAAGTAAGACTTTCATTCTTTTAGATTTGTAATCATTCTCAATTTGCAACAGAGAGAATGAAAGAGGAGAATGAGCATTGTGTGGACCTTGACCTCGTCAGTATTGACGCAAAGAGGGAATAACTTAATCATTCAGTTGGGTATAGAAATATATCTTATTTTATAAATATGTAGGAGAAGAAAGAGGAAACAAAGGCAAAGGATAGTTAGAAGGGAGATGGAAACACTAGGGAAAAAAAAGGTAAGAAAAGGGAAGAAGGATTATAGGAAATAAGAGTGGGTGGGGGTGTTTAAAATGAAACACTACTAAGGATGGATGAGGGGAAAGACAACAAAAATATATGCAGTGGGGAAACTAGGATGGTGGGGAATAGAGAGCTGATAGTAATATTGTAAATGTGAATGGGATGAAGTCTCCCATAAAATGGAAACAAATAGTAACATATCAAAAATTAATTAATTAATTATTAATCCTAAAAAGATCTTAAATGAGAGAAAAACACCTAGATGTACAAAAAATGTTTGTGGCAGCCCTTTTGTAGTGGCAAGAAACTGGAAACTGAATGGATGACCATCAATTGGAGAAAGGATGAATAAGTTATGGTATATGAATGTTATAGAATATTATTGTTTTGTAAGAAACAATAAGCAGGATGGTTTCAGAGAGTTCTGAAGAGAGTTACATGAACTGATGCTAAGTGAAATGAGCAGAATCAGAAGATCATTGTACATGGCAACAACAAGATTTCAACAATTATTAGCTGTACATTTTCTTTCTAATAAATTCTCCTGTTCTTTGTTATATCGCTTGTGTATATCTCTTTTATGTCCCTGCTAATTTTAGTACTTTAATTTCACACATTATCCTTTATCTATTGCTCATTAATCTACACAACTTCTCCTACTGTCATAAATCTGAATATCCTTCTATACCTGTTCTTTTTCTAAGTCTTCTCCCACTTTTTTTTTTCCTTTTTTTTTGGGGGGGGAAGGCAATTGCAATTAATTGACTTGCCTCTGGTCACACAACTAATAAGTGTTAAGTGCTTGAAGTTGTTTTTGAAATTCCATTCTCCTGATTTTAGTGCTGGTGCTCAATCCACTTTGTCACATACTTGTATCCTGCTTTCTTTTTTTTTTATATATATTTTGGAGGATGGTATATTCTTTATAGTGTATCTTTGTGTGTATTACATATAAAATGTAAGTCTCTGTGTGTGTCTATATATGTATGTACACATATATGTATGAATAGTGTTCCCTAATGAATCCATTCCCAATATAAGTAGATTTTTTGAACTAGGAGACCTATTTCCTTCTCTAATACCTCTGTGTTGATTCTTCCTCTGCACCTCATTTGTATAGCATAAATGATGTTTTTACTTTTTCCTAGTCAGTTTTGTTTTGTAGAATAAGATCATACTCAACTGTTCCCAAATTTTTCTTTTGAGACACACAATTACTGATGTCAATCTTAAATTCAATTCCCATTTGAAAAACATAAACACTTTGTACATTCTGAGGCCCTTGATATTGACTCTTTTATATTAAAATTTTTATTAATTCAAGTTTGGCTGAGACAAAGTTTTGAAAATTCATTGCATATCCTTTTTCACTTTTAATATTAGTGTGTAATTTTGTTAGATATGATACTGTTGACAATGGGGCTTGATAGCTCATTTGATTGCCAGTATATACTACTTCATGAACTGTGGTCTTTTTTGTGGCTGCTGCTAAATCCTGTACAATTGTAATTGTATATTCAGTGAATTAGAATTATTTTTGTTTGCTTGTTTCATGCAAAAATTTCTCTTTGATTTGTGTGTTTTAAAATCTGGCAATAATTATCTTAATTGTTTTCCAAAATTTATCTCTTTGGGGTGGTGATTCTGAGGCAAATAATGAAATAAAAAATTATTCCTCCTCAAAGAGTAACGTGAAATAGCTCCCTGCCCAGAGAGAATTTATAATTTAATTTAATAATTTAAAATAATTTAAATACTTTAATAATTTAAAATATTTAATTTTTAATTTAAATATATAATTTAAAATCAATTTAAATAAATTAAAATATTTTAATAATTTAATTTAATAATCAATAATTATTTAATTTAATAATTTAAAAATCAAATAAGAATCATTGAGAAAAAAACTAAAAAGATGTAAACAATTCAAGAAAGACAAGGAGATTGTGGGGGGAAATGTTAACCAACTAGAAAAGGAGATACAGTCTCAAAGATGAAAACAACTTTTGAAAATTAGAATTTTACAAGGAGAATCCATTGAAGCTATAAGAGACCAAGAAATAACAAAACAGATTCTTTTTTTTAAAATAACTTTTTATTGCCAGAACCCATGCCAGGGTAATTTTTTATAACATTATCACTTGTACCCACTTCTGTTACAATTTTTCCCTTCCCTCCCTTCACCCCCTCCCCCAGAGGGCAAGCAGTCCTATACATGTTAAAGAGGTTGCAGTATATCTTAAATATATGTGTGCAGAATGGAAGAGTTCTCTTGTTAATCAAGGAGAATTGATTCAGAAGGTATAAATAACCTGGAAGGAAAAACAAAAATGAAAGCAGTTTACATTCATTTCTCACACAACAAAGTGTTCTTTCTTTGGGTGTAGCTGCTTCTGTCCATCCTTGGTCAATTGAAACTGAGTTAGATCTTCTCTTTGTTGAAGAAATCCACTTCCATCAGAATACATCCTCATACAGTATAATTGTTGAGGTATATAGAATGATCTCCTGGTTCTGCTCATTTCACTCAGCATTAGTTCATGTAAGTCTCGCCAATCCTCTCTGTATTCATGATGCTGGTCATTTCTTACAGAACAATAATATTCCATAACATTCATATACCATAATTTACTCAACCATTCTCCAAATCTCTATTCATTTTCCAGCTTCTAGCCACTACAAACAGGGTGGCCACAAACATTTTGGCACATACAGGTCCCTTTACTTTCTTTAGTATCTCTTTGGGGTATAATCCCAGTATAAACACTGCTGGATCACAGGGCATGCACCGTTTGATAACTTTTTGGGCGTAGTTCTAAATTGCTCTCCAGAATGGCTGGATGTGTTCACAATTCCACCAATAATGTATCAGTGTCCCTGTTTTCCCACATCCCCTCCAACATTCCAGGTTATCTTTCCCTGTCATTCTAGCCAATCTGACAGGTGAAGTGGTATCTCAGAGTTGTCTTAATTTGCATTTCTCTAATTAATAATGATTTGGAGCATATTTTCATATGGCAAAAAATAGTTTTAATTTCTTCCTCTGAGAATTGTCTGTTCATATCCTTTGACCATTTATCAATTGGAGAATGGCTTGATTTCTTGTAAATTCGAATCAATTCTCTATATATTTTGGAAGTGAGGCCTATCAGAACCTTTGACTGTAAAAATGTTTTGCCAGTTTATTGTTTCCCCTCTAATCTTGTCTGCATTAGTTTTGTTTGAACAAAAACTTAAAATTTGATATAAACAGAATTTTCTATTTTGTAGTCAATAGTGATCTCTAGTTCTTCTTTAGTCATAAATTCCTTCCTCTTCCACAGATCTGAGAGGTAAACTATCCTATGCTCTTCCAATTTATTTACAATCTCATTTTTATGACTAGATCATGAACCCATTTTGATCTTATCTTGATGTATGGTGTTAAGTGTTGGTCAATGTCTAGTTTCTGCCATACTAATTTCCAATTTTCCCAGCAATTTTTGTCAAATAATGCATTATTATCCCCAAAACTGGGGTCTTTGGGTTTGTTGAACACTAGATAATTAAAGTTATTGGCTGTTTTGTCCTTTGAACCTAACCTATTCCATTGATCAACTAGTCTATTTCTTAGCCAATACCAGATGGTTTTAGTAACCGCTGCTTTATAATATAATTTTAGATCTGGTACAGCTAGGCCACCTTCATTTGATTTTTTTTTTTCATTAATTCCCTTGAAATTCTTGACCTTTTGTGTTTCCATATGAACTTTGTTGTTATTTTTTCTAGATCATCAAAATAGCATCAAAATAGTTTATTGATGTCTGATAGTTATTGAGTCTGATAGATCAAAATAGTTATTGAGTCTGATTGGTATAGCTCTAAATAAATAAATTAGTTCAGGTAGTATTGTCTTCTTTATTATATTTTCTTGCCCAATCCAAGAGCATTTAATAGTTTTCCAGTTGGTTAGATCAGACTTAATTTGTGTAGAAAATGTTTTGCAGTTTTCCTCATAAAATTTCTGATTTTCCCTTGGTAGATAGATTCCTAAATATTTTATACAATCAGTAGTTACTTTAAATAGAATTTCTCTTTGTAACTCTTAACTGTTGGATTTTGTTAGTGTACAGAAAAAGATTAGTACTGTATATGTATAAGTACTACCCAAGAGCACTGGAAAATAGTAGCCATAAGGGTAAGTGAAGAAATGGAAGGTAGTTGCAGCAGAAAACATTAGAAAAGAGCGTATACAATAAGAAAAAGTGCCAAATGAATATATAAGCTGTAAAGTATGAACACTTTGCAATTAAAATGATGGAAACTTTGTAAAAAACATTATCAGGTGGGTGATTAGATCAGAATTCAGCACATTGGAATTTAAATAAAACTACTCAAAAAGAAACAGGGAGATTTGTTAGGGTCCTGAAGCCAAGATGTACACTCTTGGGGCCCTGGAAGAAAAATGACAATAATATGAAATGGATTAGGCCCTTGTAGGTCATTTAGATATTAGTAATTACTTAGAAGATGAAAGAGGTGTTGAAAAATGACTTGGATAATAACATGTTTTTATATCCTTTTCTTTCCAGGGCTTTCTCAGATCTCATATGGCATCCTGGGATTGGTATGGAGTTATTGTGTAAATAATCTCAAAGTTACTAAAGAACACTTGATAATTGCTAAAAAAAAAAAAAAAAAAAAAAAAAAAAAAAAAAAAAAACTTACTCTCAGAGTGCCAAAGGAAATATGTGAAAGAAATTTACAGTAGTACCTCTAAGCCTATCTCATTATCTGAAACCTAATTCACAGTATTCATGGAACTGGAAGAATGCATTGACTTTTGCCATTTGCAAGCAGCTTTGGAGAAATGTCTGTAGAGTAAAAAAAGAACTAATGATAGTTACTGCTACTATGTCTGAAAAAAATATACATCTAGAAGTGCATGGCTATTTGCTATTTTTCAATATATCTGAATCAAAGTTCACATATTTAGATGTGACTTAGGCTCAAAATGTCTTCTGATCTTAGTAATTCCCTAGGGATAGTGGAAATGATTACAAGAAATTTTGGATTTCTCCACTTTCTGGATATACCCAAAGAAATCTTGTTTTGAGTTACCTCAGTAACAATTGTTTGGGATTCACCTAACATTGTAGTTTGAATTCTCCTCATGTCCTGATTTCAACCAAATTTTATTTTTACATCTTTTTACAGCTATCTCTTTCCAGTTGCTTTACTGGGAAGATTCCTTAAATAAATGATATATGATTCGGCTATAATTTATTTGTGAGTACTTTTATCAAAATTCTATATAAAGTAAAACTTTCAGGAACTGGGAGAGGGGAGATCCATACTTCTGTCTCTGTTTCTGACTCTGTCTTTCTCTTTTTGCGTCCCAAATATGACCTTCTAAATTAACTTTTCAAATTATTTCATATTTTGATGCTTGCTTGTGAATAACTTGAGTCACACTAGAGGCCATAAATGTTCTTTCCAGGCAATGGCAATAATTAGCTGAAGTCACAAAGGAAGGTATTATTTTTTTCCATTAACTATTATGTAATCTCTTTTTGTTGTTGTTCAAATTTAAATAAATGTAAATCTGTTCACTTTTTGTATTTTCTGAATTATATGCTTATAAAATGAATTATTGGCAATATAATTGTTGGTTATTATTGTAAAACATACTATCTGGATAGATATAAAAATGATAAGTGTCTTGGCTTACCAAGTAACATAAGGGCCTTTTATGTAAGGATTCTATTTCTTTCTCAATGTTTACAGTTAATTAAATACAAGCAATATTTTATATAAGGATTAACACATCAACAAATATAAATATTCCAAATCATAATAATAGAGTTTCACATAATGTGGAAATGTATATTAATCTCCAGTTAAGAATGCAAAAATTTGGTCTAAGGATCATTGATTTCATCTATATAGATATTTCTGTCACTAATCAAACATGTAGCATTTATTTAGTGCTTACTATAAATGCCAAGGACATGAAGACAAAACTTACATATTTGACTTTAAGGGTATTGCATTGCACTGAGGAATACAATAGACAATTCATTAGACAGGTTTGGACTCACAGTCTGAAACACAAGTTAAAGCCCTATCTCAGATACTTATAAGTTATATGACCTGAACAAAGGCATCTAATATTCATCAGCCTCAATTCCCTCATCTGTAAAATGACAGTAATAATCACAACTATCCTATATTTTTATTGTGAGGATCAAATGAGTGTGAAATGATTTACAAATGTTAAAAATAGATTCTAAATATTATTATAACAATTAATAACAACAAAAACAAAATGAAAATAATAACAAAAAGTAACATTTTTCTTTTAAGGGGAATTCATGACATTTGGGTAGATGAGGGAAAGTCTATATATAAGGAAATGGTTGAGTTAATTTTTTTTTACTTATCAATGTAGGTCAATGCCTTATTACATCTTTGTAGTCATTTTCAAAAATTATTGGGACCAAAGGGGGGAAAATTAATCAGCTCTGTAGGGGTTGGTGAACTTAATAAGTGAGCTTCTTTTGTAGCTACATATTAGCTATACATATTCAATTCTGTTCAACTTGGGTAAGAGATTTAAGAGCTTGAACTCTCCTGATATAAATCCCCAAGAACTAAATATTATATCAATGCTAGTAGAACTTCTGAGGAGTAGATAAATATATCAATAGATCATTGTGTGCAAATGTTCCATGTGGAAACAATTATATTAATCTCTTATTAAATCCAATCAATCTTTTGAGTGCAAATTTTATTCAAATTAAATTGTAGAATTAAAACAATTTTCTAAAAAAATGAAAAGTGGAGCAGCTAGATGACTAAGGCAAGGACCTGGGAGTCAGGAGGACTTGAATTCAAGCCTGGCCTCAAGCACTTAACATTGCCTAACTGTGTTAGGTACCTTAGACCTCACAAAAAGAAAAAAAATAAGACTTACAACATATTTGGCTCTCATTATATGATTATTACATTGAGGTTAATTGAAAAGAGATTATTTATCCTAATATTAGTGCTGGGCAGCAACTTTCATGATATGAAGGAGGAAAACAAAACAGGTGGGGAAATATACATGTTAATTGAATACATGGTCACTACATAAATATAAATGTGAGAATGTTACAAAGGACAGATAAAAGTAGAAGGTAATTGATAAATAATGGGGTAAATATAAAAAGCCTGAGTGAAAGGAATACATTACTTAGGAATTTGAACTTTGTGTGCTTGTTCTATTTATTTCCCTCTTGCCAATATGTTATGTTGTATTTCCCCTTTTATTAGGCTTCTTTCCTACCTAACAGGTCATATGTGGACTTGGAATTCATAAATTGAGAAACTGTTCTTTTTCTACATGGTCAGAATCTAGTTTAAAATAGCTTTTTAATGGTGAATATAAAATCTCTTCCTTGGGATTTGTGGGAAAATATAGCAAATGTGTTCATGACTGACAGTGTTTGCAAGCATAAATCTAAGAGTACTAAGGACTTACAAAAAAAAAAAATGGATATGAAAATTAAAGCCAGACCATAAAGAATTTATAATATAATGTGGGGGTGGATAATGCATAAAAAAAGATGAAAAAGGGAGGGAAAATAGAGAAGCCAAAGAAATTAAAAAAAAAAAAAAAAACAAGACCAGGGCAACCAAAGAAACACAAAATGAAAGTATCTAGGTAAGAAGATTTCTGACATAACTTTTAGCAGAATACTTACTATATCTCTGAGATGTCTTTTATCCATTTGGTATTAACTATGTTTCAGTGTCTTCTTGTATTGTGTAATGTACACAAATGAACTCGAGGCAAAATCTTATGCAACTTACTATATTATGAGGAACTTGAAATTTTAGTCAATGGTTATACAAAAAAATCATTGAGAGTTAATATGGAAATTAAAGGATTGAAATATTATCGGTTTCTACCAAATTCTTACAGGTAGTAAAATACAAAACCATGATTTGAACTAAATCATTATATTCCAAACACACTATTCCTTATGATAAACCACACTGTCTCTTAACTTAAAATCATAGGAACAAAAATACTATGCAGTGAAAGGATAATATATTTTAAATTGGGAAGCTTGTATAAGTGAATACATCTGAACAAAATAAATCTGTACAGTAGAAGACAAAATGTTAAAGACCCTTGGTACTGAAAGGCAATCTAGTGGGATGCAAATAATAAAAATCATGATGATGATATTGAAAATAAACAATGTAAAGAGCAAACAAGTGGGTAAAAGTTATTTGAATACATTTAGTTTCATTTATAACTTGCCTGGTATTGCATAAATAATACACCTTTTTGGGATTCACATTCCTTATCAGTAATTCTGGTTGAAAAGGACTTGTCAGTGATACACTAGAGAAGTTGAAATCTAAAATATTTTGATTTCCCATGGTTGGATGAGGAATTAACCCCAATTCCCAAATCCATATTAAGAGTGAATACAATTTGGAAATTTTTCTGAGGATAGATTTCATCTTAAGAGGGAAACTGTTATGGGCCAGAACTTGAAACAAAGTGCTAGGTCACTGGAATTGATAGCACTTGGTTCACACCTTTGGAGTTCACATCTTTGGGAGAGTTCACACATTAACTCACACATTATAGTTCACATGTCTCACACCTTTAGAATTTACACTTTTAAGAGATCATGTATAAGGAGCTCCTACAAGACAACTAGAGACTTTGGGAGATTCACAAGTCAGGATTCAGTGGAGGAGATTCACAAGTCACAGCTCCCATAAGCCCACTGTCTCAGAGGAGGAGTCAGATCCATTTGATATTCCACCATTGTGCTGGCTGGAGGCTTTGGATTCAGAGAGAGCTGGAGACTAAAGCTGGCAGAGGCAAAGGACTAGCAACAAGAGCTCTCAGAACCAAGGAAAGCTAACCAGGCCATTTTGGAAGAGACAATAAAGGACTAGACTTTAACAGCTGGCTTCATTTGAGATGATTATTACACTCAACTGAAAGTAAGGCTGCTCCCAGAACCCCCCCCCCAAGAAATCTGCTCCCAGAGAAGGATTATATTTTAGAGAAGAGAACATTACAGGAACATTTTCCTCATGATCTTATTTACAAAATATTTTTTTCTATGGGTTCAGTGTTAGAATCTTTACAAAGTGTTAACTCATTAGAGTTGATAGAGACAATAATTATCTAATTTAGCATGGTTCAGTATGATTGATCTGATCTTACAAGGAGATGTTATGGACCAGAACTTGAAACTAGGTACTAAGTGGAACTGATAGAAACAATGCTTGTGTTCACACCTTTAGAGAGCTCATATAAACAAGAAGCTCTTAGGGCCAGAGAGTACTCTGGGACAGACACCAAAGCATTCTGGGACAGACGCAGAGGCACTCTGGGACAGACAAAGGAGGACTCTGTGAAGAAGTCCACAAGCCCACTCTCGGAGGTGGAATCAAGATTCATTCACTTCATCTCACACCACCTTGGTGGCTGGCCTCCTGCACTTCCCCCACTGAGACTAAGGCTGGTCTGAAAGGCTCTCCAGAAAGCTGCCCAGCCCCAGGCAAAGAGACAAGAGATTCATTCCATTTTCCATCTTTGTGATGGCTGAAGGCTGAAGGACAAACCTTTGGATTTGGAGACATTCTGAGGGAGCTCTTGGAACCAAGCAGAGAGATAGGCCACCAAGAAAACTAATCAGGCTATTTTGGAGGAAGCAATAAAAGATCTGAACTTTTAACCTGTTTGTATTTGAGGTGATTATTGATCTGAACCGAAACTAGGGCTATCTCCAGAAAACCTCCCCAAGAAACCTGCTCCCAGAGAGAACCATTATATATAAAAGAAGAGAACACCACACAGTTCAGGTCTATAATAAATAATATATCACCTTCAATGTTTCAGGCAGTGTGCTTACTGCTTTAAAATTTATATTAGATTCTCAAAAATTCAGGGATATAAGTTCTATTATTATCTCTATTTTACCTTTGAGGAAACTACGGCAAAACAATTGAGTAAATTGCTTAAAGACATGTAGCTAATAAGTATAGGAGGGAAGATTTAAACTTAGGGTATCCTTACTCTAGACCTAGAACTCTATCCTCTGTGCTACACATATACATTCATAAAGCCCAAGATGAGTATGAGATATAGGAAATTTATTTATTTATTTTTCATTTCATATTTATATAACCATACATTTGGCAATGCTGATTAACCTGTGGTCAGTGACCTGTGGTCACTAATTTATTGAGTGCAATATACTATGTACTAGTTTAAATGATGGGGATAAAAGAAAGATAAAAACAGTCTCTCTTCTCAAGGACCATACATATGTGAAAATAAGATATATATATATATATATATATATATATATATATATATATATATATATGTTTAAATGCATATGTGTGTGTATGTATCAGATAGTTTTAGAGTTAACTATCAGAGAAAAGTCAGAAAATTTCCTACCCAGGATGGATAAATTTCAAAGCATGGGATAGGGTAAATAAAAATGAATTGTCACAAGATGGATTGCTTAGTTTAAGGACTAATAAGCAGAGCAGCATCACTGGATCATGGAACATGTTTTGGGGTGGAAAGCTATTAAAAAATAGCTCAAAAATGTGAATGGACAAGATAGATCAAAAAAGATTTGTAAGACAAAGAAAAAAAATTATTTCACTTGGAGACAATAGAAAGACACTAGAATTAATTTAACTAAGTGGGGGGGCATAATCTGACCTGTTCTTTAGGAAGAAAACATGGCATTTAGATGAAATAGACACTTGAGTTGGAGAGATATAATGGACAAAAAGCAAACAAAAACCTATTGTAATAGTCCAGGAATGAAATATTTTGAGGTCTTCCATTAGCAAAATCAGAGAAGAGAATGAGGCATTTATTAAGAAAGTAGAAATGATAACACTTGGCAAGTGATTGGAAATTGGAGAAGTGAAAGAGATAGGAGTTGAGGATTATCTCTGTTTTATATTTCCAGGTGAGTGGGATGGTAGTGGTCACTTCACACTAAAGAGGAAGATAGGGAGAAGAATATTTTGAGGAAATTTTTATTCAGCTTTTGATATGTTTCATTTATGATCATTATAGGATATCTTATTTGAGATATGAATAGTCAATTGGGGATGTGAAATGAAATATCAGAAAAGATGTTAGGTCTAAACAAATCTTGTAATTATGTGCACAGAGATAATAGATAAAACTATTAAGACTATGTGTATTGAGAAGTGAAATCATACATAGGGAAAAGAAATGTTTGTCCAGATGCAAAACTTGAATGACACATACATAGTTGTCATTACCTGAATTAATATTGCTCAAAGGATACTGAGAAGGAATGGTCAGAGATAAAGATGAAGAACAAAGAGAGAGAGAGAGCAGCAGCAACATGAAGACTTAGAGAAGATGGAAGACAGAACCAAGTAGAACAAGGGAATGCTATCAAAAGCTTGACAGATCAAGGCAAATAAGAATCGAGAATAGGTCATCAGGTTTGGAAAAATAAATGATTATGGGTACCTTTTAAAAGAGATGTAATTGCTGAGTCATGAAATTGAAATTAAGAAGTGAATTTGAAAGTGGAAAAAAAAAGTCTTGTAGAAAACAAACTCTCAGATTTGGCAAGAATAAGAAGACAACAAATAAGAACATAGCTTGAAATAATGGATGATAATGGATTAATATTTTTGGGATAAGACTTGGACTTGTCTGTAGGCAATAGAAAAATGGATAATACACAGGAATACACTGAAGATGAGTAAAAGAGTAGCGATACAGGGATCAAAATACTAGAGAAAGAACTGGAAATAACATCTAGTTGAAGGAATCTATGATATAAAAGTTATATAGTAGAAAATAATTGATTTAATGAAAGCTATCACAAGAAAACACATTACATTTTGTTTTCTGGCTTGGTAGATTCTTTCTCAGCAGTCAGAAGAACAGGCAATGTGTACACCACTCAGAGAAATTCAATATAAAGAAATGCTTCCTAATGATGAAGTTATCTCAGATGTAGTAAATTTCCCATTTCAATGAAAGACTTCAGAGAGAAGTTGTAGCACTGTCCTGTTGAATATATTTTAGGAGATGTTGTATGGGTCCCTGAAGTCCAATCTAGATCTTTACTTCAGTGATTCCATGATCGTTTTGAGACAAATGGAGGAAAATTCAATAATAACAACTTTTCCCTGGACAAAAGCCTTTGTCATTACCACCAATATCTCCTGCTGATGCTATAACATTGAGAATAATGAATCATTATGAATTTGGAATAATTAAAATTCAAATAATCTAGAGTGCCACAGGAAGACATGTATTGAGAATAAGTAGATTTCATAATGATTTGACTTCAGAAATTACTTGCAAGGGGTTTATGTTACAAACACAATCATGACTAAATATCTGTGCCTCTAGAAGAGGAAATGGGCCATTCCTACACAGCCATTGTGCTGTGTATGTCCCTTTTTAGAATAAAATTTTGGGAAAATGTGGACAAGAATACAATGAAATAGAAAAGTTGTGTATATCAAGGAAATCTGTGTTTTCATGCTTAAAAACAATTATCTATTCACTAATTTGGAAATGTATATAAGTATCATCCAGAACACATTGAAAAAAAAATTAGGCTTAAGTATACTTATCAGTATGCTTTCAAAAAATCTGTGGAAATATTAGCTAATATGAAACATATCCATATTAAATAATATATTGACCAATAAAGGATCAGTAAAAGTATCAGACAGTTTAGTGATAGGAAGTTGACAGAATTTGAAATCTAAAAAAGAAAAAGGATTCATTTTAAAAATTATTGGATACTCAGAAACATATGTTATAAATTGAAATGAAACATCATAAAAGAAACTATTTTAATTTTTTTAATCCCCTTGTGGAGTTTTAGTAATCTAATATATATATATATATATATAATACATGTGTACATATATAAAACTACTAACATAAGATTACATTCTCCTTATTAATAGTTATGAAATGAAGATAAGAGGGGCGGAGCCAAGATGGCGGAGAAGACACACGCGTCTTTCTAAGCTCTTCTCTTACCCTCTTTATCAATAATATATCAAGCCTCAAAAATAGTCTTGACTGCTACAATTCGTAAAGATAAGAAGTAGAACAACTCACCAGCCGAAAAAAATCTGCAGTCTCGCCAAAAAAGGTTGGTTCCGGGGCCAGGGGGGAGATCGGCGCAGACTGGGAGAGAAATTAGGTTCCGAGGAGAGTCTCAAACCGAGGGTGAAGGCACAGATCTCAGCACAAGCGCGCAGCCCCAACCCGCAGTAAGGGGCTTTTCCTTGGGGCAGTTGTGATCCTGCACGGCAGGAGGACGCAGCCCGGGTTAGCCTCCAATCTGCGCAGGGGGGAGCTCGGCTTGGGGCCATAGAGCTTTTTTTTCCAGGGCCGATTTGCATCAGGCAGAGACACTGGGCAGAGTTTGTGGCTGTCTGCGTTCTGCAGTCAGCTGCTAATACTCACAGTCCCACAAGAGGCTCCGGCCTGGGCGGTGACACTTTCACCACTTAGTCTCTAGCCGAGGGCAATCGATAATCCACTCAGCCCTACTAAGCAGTTTGATAGCTCGGCCAGTGCTGAATCCACCTCCTGTTGGGGGAAGGGAAAACTCTCACACAGAGCACTCCCATACCTTGGAGCCGGAAATCGGTTTACATCTCTCCCTATTCTGCAGAGGAAGCTGGTAACCCCCTTGCCTAGGAGACCTACCCTAAAGGCTTTAAAACATGAATAAAAAGATGAAAAGAACAATCGACAGCTTCTATGCAGAAAAAGAGCAGGTCAGCAAACCTGAAGAGACCTCAAACAGCAAAAATGCATCAGACTGTCCTCCTTTACATAATGCTCTCATAGAAGAGGCCATTAAAAGTCTCAAAAGAGAGTTAGAAGATAAATGGGGAAAGGAAAGAGAAGCCTTACAAGAGAGCAACAACTTCCTGAAATACGAATTGGAAAAAATAAAGAATTCACTACAAAGTAGGATTTGTGATTTGGAAAAGACAAAGAACTCGCAAGAAAGTAGGATCCGTGAATTGGAAAAGACAAAGAACACGCAAGAAAGTAGGATCTGTGAATTGGAAAAAGAAAATAATTCACTAAAAAAAAAATTAGTGAAATGGAAAAAAATTCCACAGACCAAAACAATACATTCAAAAACTCAATTGGACATATACAGAAAGAAGTAAAAAAAGCTAATGAAGAAAATAATTCTTTAAAAATTAGAACTGAACAAATTGAAACTAATGATTCATTGAGACAGCAAGAATCAGTCAAGCAAAAACAAAAAAATGACAAACTGGAAAAAACCATGAATTATCTACTTGCAAAAACGACAGACTTGGAAAATAGATCTAGGAGAGATAATCTGAGGATTATTGGACTTTCTGAAAACTATGATGAAAAAAAGAGCCTAGATACTATTTTACAAGAAATCATCAAAGAGAACTGCCCAGATGTAATAGAATCAGAAGGTAAAATAGGCATTGAAAGAATTCATCGAACACCTTCTGAAAGAAACCCTAAAATAAAAACCCCAAGGAATATTGTGGCAAAATTTCAGAACTATCAGATTAAGGAAAAAATTTTACAAGCAGCCAAAAAAAAACCATTTAAATACCGAGGTGCCACAATAAGGATCACCCAAGATCTGGCTGCCTCTACATTAAAGGAAAGAAGGGCCTGGAATATGATATTCCGAAAGGCACAAGAACTTGGGATGCAGCCAAGAATAAACTACCCAGCTAAGCTGAGCATTTTCTTCCAGGGAAGAAGATGGACATTTAATGAAACAAATGAATTCCATTTGTTTCTGAAGAAAAAACCAGAACTAAACAAAAAATTTGATCTCCAAGAATAGAACTCAAGAGATGCAGAAAAGGTAAAAATAACTCTTGAGAATTGTATTTCTGTTGTGGATATACAAAAAGAATACATGTATAATTTGATTGTACTGATATAACATAAAAAAGGGAAGTAGATATGGAAAAGGGATGATGGCAGAATAAGGTGGGAAGGAGGGATAAAAAGAGGGAAACCACATCCCACAAAGAGGCTAAGGAAACTTATCATATCTGAGGGAATTTAGAGAGGGGGAGGAACATTGTGTGAATCTTACTCTCATCAGAGTTGGCTCAAAGAAAAAATAATTGACATTTGTTTTAGAGAAAATTCTCTCTCGCCTCATTAAAAACGGGGGAGAGGAAAAGGGAAAAGAAAAAGAGTAATAAGGGAAGGAAGGGGGAAAGACTCAAAGGGGGGGAGGGAGGGATTATAAAGAGGATAAGTATCGTGATACAAGAGGGGTACATAAGTTTAAAAGGGGGAAAGAGGGTTGGGGGAGGCAAGAATAAGTAAAGCACAATCTGGGGTTATTAGGATGGCAGGAAATACAGATTTAGTAATTCTAACCGTAAATGTGAATGGGATGAACTCCCCCATAAAGAGGAGGCAGATAGCAGACTGGATCAAAAGTCAGAACCCTACAATATGTTGTTTACAAGAAACACATTTAAAGCAGGGGGATACATATAGAGTAAAGGTAAAAGGCTGGAGCAAAATCTATTATGCTTCAGGTGAAGTCAAAAAAGCAGGGGTAGCCATCCTTATCTCAGATCAAGCAAAAGTAAAAATTGATCTAATTAAAAGAGATAAGGAAGGAAACTACATCCTGCTAAAGGGTAGCATAAACAACGAAGCAATATCAATATTAAACATATATGCACCAAGTGGTATGGCACTCAACTTCCTAAAGGAGAAGTTAAGAGAGTTGCAAGAAGAAATAGACAACAAAACTGTAATAGTAGGAGATCTCAACCTTGCACTCTCAGAATTAGACAAATCAAACCACAAAACAAATAAGAAAGAAATTAAAGAAGTAAATAGAATATTAGAAAAATTAGGTATGTTGGATCTTTGGAGAAAATTGAATGGAGATAGAAGGGAATATACTTTCTTCTCAGCAGTTCATGGAACCTATTCAAAAATTGACCATATATTAGGACATAAAGACCTCAAAATTAAATGCAAGAAAGCAGAAATAGTAAATGCTTTCTTTTCAGATCATGATGCAATAAAAACTACATTCAACAAAAAGTTAGGGGGAAATAGACCAAAAAGTAATTGGAAACTAAACAATCTCATCTTAAAGAATGATTGGGTGAAGCAGCAAATTATAGATACAATTAATAATTTCACCCAAGATAATGACAATGATGAGACATCATACCAAAATTTGTGGGATGCAGCCAAAGCGGTAATAAGAGGGAATTTTATATCCTTAGAGGCTTACTTGAATAAAACAGAGAAAGAAAAGATTAATGAATTGGGCTTGCAACTAAAAAAACTAAAAAAAGACCAAATTAAAAACCCCCAATCAAATACTAAATTGGAAATTCTAAAATTAAAAGGAGAAATTAAAAATATTGAAAGTAAAAAAACTATTGAACTAATTAATAAAACTAAGAGTTGGTTCTATGAAAAAGCCAATAAAATAGATAAGCCTTTGGTAAATCTGATTAGAAAAAGGAGGGAGGAAAATGAAATTAGTAGTCTTAAAAATGAAAAGGGAGAACTTTCCACCAATGAAGAGGAAATTAGAGAAATAATAAGGAGTTATTTTGCTCAACTTTATGCCAATAAATTTGATAACCTAAGTGAAATGGATGACTACCTCCAAAAATACAGACTTCCAGACTAACAGAGGAAGAAGTAAATTGTTTGAATAGTCCCATTTCAGAAAAGAAATAGAACAGGCAATTAAACAACTCCCTAAGAAAAATCCCCAGGACCAGATGGATTTACATGTGAATTTTACCAAACATTTAAAGAACAATTGGCCCCAATGCTATATAAATTATTTGATAAAATAGGGAATGAAGGAGTCCTACCAAATTCCTTCTATGACACAGACATGGTAACTGATACCTAAACCAGGTAGGCTGAAAACAGAGAAAGAAAAATTATAGACCAATCTCCCTAATGAATATTGATGCTAAAATCTTAAATAAGATATTAGCAAAAGACTACAGAAAATCATCTCCAAGATAATACACTATGATCAAGTAGGATTTATACCAGGAATGCAGGGCTGGTTCAATATTAGGAAAACTATCAATATAATTGGCCATGTCAATAACCAAATTAACAAAACCATATGATCATCTCAATAGATGCAGAAAAAGCATTTGATAAAATCCAACATCCATTCCTATTAAAAACACTTGAGAGTATAGGAATAAATGGACTTTTCCTTAAAATAATCAGCAGCATCTATTTAAAACCATCAGTAAGCATCATATGTAATGGAGACAAACTGCAACCATTCCCAATAAGATCTGGAGGAAACAAGGTTGCCCACTATCACCGTTACTATTTAATATTGTATTAGAAACGCTAGCTATAGCAATAAGAGCTGAGAAAGAGATTAAAGGAATAAGAATAGGCAATGAGGCAGCCAAATTATCACTCTTTGCCGATGACATGATGGTATACTTAGAGAACCCCAGAGATTCTGCTAAAAGTTATTAGAAATAATCCACAACTTTAGCAAAGTTGCTGGTTATAAAATAAACCCACATAAGTCATCAGCATTCTTATATATCACTAACAAAATCCAACAGTCAGAGTTACAAAGAGAAATTCCATTTAAAGTAACTACTGATAATATAAAATATTTAGGAATCTATCTGCCAAGGGAAAATCAGAAACTTTATGAGCAAAATTACAGACCACTTTTCACACAAATTAAGTCTGATCTAACCAATTGAAAATATTAAATGCTCTTGGATAGGGCGAGCAAATAGAATAAAGATGACAACATTACCTAAACTAATCTATTTATTTAGCGCTATACCAATCAGACTCCCAAAAACTATTTTAATAACCTAGAAAAAATAACAACAAAGTTCATATGGAAAACAAAAGGTCAAGAATTTCAAGGGAATTAATGAAAAAAAAATCAAATGATGGTGGCTTAGCTGTACCAGATCTAAAACTATACTATAGAGCAGCAGTCACCAAAACTATTTGGTATTGGCTAAGGAATAGATTAGTTGATCAGTGGAATAGATTAGGTTCAAGGGATAAAACAGTCAACAAATATAGCAACCTAGTCTTTGACAAACCCAAAGATCCCAGCTTTTGGGATAAGAACTTACTGTTTGATAAAAATTGCTGGGAAAATTGGAAACTAATATGGCAGAAACTAGGCATTGATCCATACTTAACGCCGTACACCAAGATAAGGTCAAAATGGGTTCATGACCTAGGCATAAAGAATGAAATTATTAATAAATTAGAGGAACATAGGATAGTTTACCCTCAGACCTGTGGAAGGGGAAGGTTTTTATGACCAAAGAAGAACTAGAGATCATTACTGATCACAAAATAGAAAATTTCGATTATACCAAACTGAAAAGTTTTTGTACAAACAAAACTAATGCAGACAAGATTAGAAGGAAGCAATAAACTGGGAAAATATTTTTACAGTCAAAGGTTCTGATAAAGGCCTCATTTCCAAAATATATAGAGAATTAACTTTAATTTATAAAAATCAAGCCATTCTCCAATTGAAAAATGGTCAAAGGATATGAACAGACAATTCTCAGATGAAGAAATTGAAACTATTTCTAGTCATATGAAAAGATGCTCCAAGTCATTATTAATCAGAGAAATGCAAATTAAGACAACTCTAAGATACCACTACACACCTGTCAGATTGGCTAAGATGACAGGAAAAATAATGATGATTGTTGGAGGGGATGGGAAAACTGGGACATTGATTCATTGTTGGTGGAGTTGTGAACGAATCCAACCATTTTGGAGAGTAGTTTGAACTATGCTCAAAAAGTTATCAAACTGTGCATACCCTTTGATCCAGCAGTGTTACTACTGGGATTATATCCCAAAGAGATTATAAAGAAGGGAAAGGGACCTGTATGTGCATCGAATGTTTGTGGCAGCCCTTTTGTAGTGGCTAGAAACTGGAAACTGAATGGATGTCCATTAGTTGGAGAATGGCTGAATAAATTGTGGTATATGAAAATTATGGAATATTACTGTTCTGTAAGAAATGACCAACAGGATGATTTCAGAAAGGCCTGGAGAGACTTACACGAACTGATGCTGAGTGAAATGAGCAGGACCAGGAGATCATTATATACTTCAACAACAATACTAGATGATGACTAGTCCTGATGGATCAGGCCATCCTCAGCAACAAGATCAACCAAATCATTTCTAATGGAGCAGTAATGAACTGAACTAACTATACCCAGAAAAAGAACTCTGGGAGATGACTAAAACCATTACATTGAATTCCCAGTCCCTATATTTATGCACACCTGCATCTTTGATTTCCTTCACAAGCTAATTGTACAATAATTCAGAGTCTGATTCTTTTTGTACAGCAAAATAATGTTTTGGTCATGTATACTTATTGTGTATATAAGTTATATTTTAATATATTTAACATCTACTGGTCATCCTGCCATCTAGGGAGGGGTGGGGGGTAAGAGGTGAAAAATTGGAACAAGAGGTTTGGCAATTGTTAATGCTGTAAAGTTACCCATGTATATATCCTGTAAATTAAAGGCTATTAAAAAAAAAAAAAAAAAAAAAAAAAAAAAAAAAGAAATGAAGATAAGAAATGATTGTCACACCAGCATCCATGAACATAGGCTGATAAAAAACAAAGAAGGCTTAGAGTATAATAGTAGTCTTCTTGGCATAAATCATGAACACTCAGAGAAAGATATAAAAGACTACAGGGTCAGAATTAGTCACTAAGAAGTGCAAACATCTTCAAGATGGCTTCACAATAGCAGAGAACCCTAGAGCTATCTGGTTTTCCTGGAACCTCCCTCCTCTGAGATAGTGTGGGAAATCAGTTGTTTTGAGTCTAGGAAGATTGAGGCAACCTTTGCAGATTAGGAACTCAGGCCCAGCTGTGCTGCAGAATTACACCCCTGTCTAAGATCAGCACCCAAACTGAGTGCAGACTAGTGGGACAGAGAAGCTGGCTATGAGCACTTGCAGGAGTGTAGAGCTTTTGCTTCAGGGTACTAAGTCAGAGGGAAGCTGAAGTGAAGTGAAGAAGCATCCTACCCCACCGCAGAATTACAGGTGCTTACACTATATTTCTTAATATATTTACACAATATGTATTCAAAGAAGAAATAATTCAATCACAGAAACTTAGTTTGATAATAGGAATGGCAGATGTTCATCTTTAGAGGACAGTAAAGTAAAATAAATTAACTAATTAATTAATTAAAAATGATTTTTCTATCCCAAAGAGTAAAGAAAAAGAAAAGACCATACTAGAAAAACAATAAGATTATGACAACAAAGTTTTCCAACTAGAAAAGGAGATACAGATTGTTGAGGAAGAAAATAAATATTTGAAAATTATAATTTGGCAAGGAGAAGTCAATGATGCTAGAAGAGATCAAGAAACAACAAAATATGAAGATGGAAAAAAACACACAAAAAAGAATCTTATAAGAATAATAACAGATTTGGAGAACATATCAAAAAGAGAAAACAAAAGAATAACTGTACTATTTAAAAGCTGTGACCAAATAGGTTAACATAATAATGCAAGAAATAAAGAAAATTTTCAAAGAGAATAGAAGCAGAGGAAATGCACCAATCATCATTAATCCTTTGTGGAAAATTCATAGGAATATTATCTCCAAATTTTAATCCCCCATATTAAAGAAAAATTATGCAAGAAATAGACAAAAACAACAACAAAAATTCAAAATTATATATATGTATATATATATGTATATATATCATTGACATCAGTAACTGGACAGCTCAAAAGAATATTGGGACAGACTTGAGTGCTATCTCACTCAAAGAAGCAATATTGTTTAGGAAAAGGTTAAAACAATAATTATGTTATACAAATGAGATGAAGAAGAAAGATCAGCAATGTTAAATTTGTTTTATTTGTATGTTTCCATATGGGTAAATGTATGTATGTATGTATGTGTGGGAATATATGTGTATGTATGCATGTAAGTCTATTTATGTGTGTTTATAGATATATGTGTATGTATGTGGGTTTAAGGTTGAGTTTGAATATATGCCCTAATATTTAGCTATATCTATATATCTAGTTCTCTCTCTCTCTCTCTCTCTCTCTCTCTCTCTCTCTCTCTATCTCTATCTCTCTATCTATCTATCTATCTGTATTTATCTATACCTATCTGTGCTTAATTATAGCCTGTTAGGGGGAAGTGGAGGTGGTTAGAGATGAAAGAAATAAAATTAAAAGTATGTATCAGAGAACAAAAGAATTATCTATATGTAAGAAAAGAAAAAAATGGGCACTCATAAATATATTCTCTTCTATCATTTTAATGCTCTCTTAAAAAGGAAATCTATCATTATATATTTTGAATTTTTCCTGAAGTTCAGCTCCACCCATGCCTTCTTTTTTTGTCTTTCTTTGTTTTATTTTGTTTACTTTTCTTATTTTGTATTTATCTCAAAAATACATTTCTAAAAATAAAAGAAACAATTTTAAAATTACTGGAATGTGTCTGTGTATGTGTGCGTGCATGTGTATATCTCTCTGTGTGTAGCATGCTACAGAAAGATTTTGGTAAATTTAGAAATTGTAAATCTTTAGAAGATCAAGGAAGAAAATATATGACCTCAAACTAGAGGTAATGTTACCTCATTTCAATTTAATAAGCAATAAGTGAAATATTTAGTTTTTTTTATCACTCTTCTTCAAGGTTAATTGATACATCAATAAAAAGAGATTTTTTTTTCTGTGGATAATGTCACATATGAGCTACTAGGTATTTAGAATACATTTAAAATTGCATGCATTTTAGCAGTTAATTTAAAATTATCCATTGTTTTTCTTTCAAAATTAGACAGAAATTGAAAGGCTATATTAAAGAAGACATGTTGAGATACTGGATGGCCCACTAATAATCAGCAAACTTTAATTTTAAAAATACATTCCAATATACTGAAAACATATCTGGGAATTATTTTTAATAAATATGCTTAAAAATAGTGATGAAGATTTGTCAGGACACAAATCTTTCCCTGGTTCAGTAAATAGTTTCACATTCATATATATTGTTTATCCTCTTTTCAAAATCTTTCTTTGCTGTCATGTCAATTTTGCTGCAGCAACAATAACCTAGTTTTACTGTCAAAAAGAGTTTCATAATCTATTTAAAATGCATTTTCCTCCCCTCCAAAGAACTTAAATTTCCCTTTAACAGCTCCATCTTTCCTGCTGAAATAAATTCCAAAGACATTTTATTTTTATATGCCAGTGGTCTTTATAATTTCAGCTCTTGGAAACCCTGAAATTACCACTTCTATATCATTCAATAATTTTAACAATTTTAACATGACAAATTAAACATAATGGTGTTTAGAGAGACTAATATTACTAAAGTTAAAGAATCCATGACATTTTGTAGAGAATATACTGATTACATACACCCATGTTCTTATATAATTAAAAATAAATGAAAACTATATTCCACCATTTAGGGGAGGATCTCATCTCCTATTTTACTGAGTCCATAGCCATTAAAATTTACATTCATAAACCCCTTTTTTTCAAAATTTCCAAGTACTTCTAAGTTCCCACCCATCCTTCCTTTTCTTCTGTTTCAGATGGAGAAGTTGCCACCTATTACATTGTCTATTTCTATTGAATAGCCTTTAACCTTTATTCTCTTCTTCCAATAAGCACCTTTTTCATGAATTGTTATTTTCTTTAACATTTTAATAGCTTCTTCTTTATTTTTTTCCTCTTCACTTACTGAAATGTTTAGTTATTATATTCTTCGAAATATTGGCTCTATCTTTTGAATTCCTTATTTCATTATTTATTTTATTATTCTAAAATTCTGATATGCTTTAAATTTCAATGTTATCTTTGACTTCTCACAAGTCTTAGAAGTATAAATTCCCAAGTCCCATTAATTGAAATTAATAGAATAATATAATTTAGATTTGTAAAAGTCTTGTGAGACCATCTGGTATAACTTATACCTCAGAAATTATTAGCAAAACACCATGTTTGAGAAGTGGACATCCAGATTATGTTTAAATTTTTCTAACAATAGATTACTCTCTACTTCCCTTTGAATTTCATTCTTTTTAGATTTATCTCTCTTTGTTAAGATAATTTTGTTAATTTTTCTTTTGTTTCTTTTATTTTGTTTTACATTAAGTTTGAATTAGTTTCATTTTAACATTTACCCATTTTTCAAATTATACCATTCAAGCCAAAAAGAACAAGGATAGTTCTTCTTCCACACAACATTAATTCAAATAGTCAAAGGAAGTTATTTCCCCTGTGAGTTTCTTTTTATTCAGGTTACAAAGGTTCTATTCTTACAAGGAATTCCATCTCAAAAACATTGAATCAAGGACTTTTATCATTATGTGTATATGCTTGCTCTAGGCAGCCACTAGATTTGCGAACATCCTTGTACCACTCTGTATTTCCTATTACCAGTCTCTCCTAATTCCCAGACCCTCAGAGAAATCTCTGGTCACTGTCTTTTGCAGTGTTTATACCAATTTTGCCAAGCTTACCTCTGTTCGAGGTCTTCAGAGATCTCTAGCCATTGTTTCATAAGTACAATAGTTGAAAAGCACAGGTAGCGCGTTTGATAACAACCATGTGCAAGCTCAAGGTCTTTTATTCACATGTTCACACCCTGCCTAGCTGACCTTCTACTGGCTCCCAAATAAACACCAGGTCAAAGAGCACCTACTTTCTTTTCCCACTGCTTAAATAGGGTATATGAGGTCACATGCACAGCCAATCAGAGAAGGAGACACTTCCATTAATGATGTCATCTCAATGTGGCCAGAGTTCACGCTCACAAAGCAGTCCCTGTTTGCTCATAGCAAATCACATCCGGGGATCTCAGGGCTTCAAAGCCTCTCTGGATTGCAAAGTTCCATGACTCCTCCTCTTTCTGTAACCCTTACAATTATGATTATCTTGAGCTTGACATTTTCTAGAAAGTGCCCTGATAACACATATTATCCCTTGCTTGCAATATAAGAGCATGCAAAAATATACCATTTCCCAATGCCCTCTGCAAACTGCACCCTCCACACAAAACATATGTGTGTGCAAATATTCAAGAGATTCCTATCAAATAAGAATTAAATTTCCATTTTTTACAGAAATCCACAAAATCACTACTTTTGGTCTTCTCTCATATTCACCGCTTAATATTATCCAAAATGGTTCATTGGCCCATGAAATCATTGTTCAATTTTCTTTTTCCATGGCATTTTCCTTTTTTAAAAAAAAATAATTTTATATGCTTAACATTTCTTTCTTCCATCCTTCAAGAACAATTAGCATTTTACTTATTCTCTCACTTCTAAGTAATCTCTGCCTCCATGAATTCTCATAATACTTATATTTGTTTCTTGGTGGAACATAGACTATAGAAAGACTTAAAGCCAGAAGAAAATTCAGGAGCTGGAATGCCACCCAAGCAATTCAATTGATACTTTCCACAATTATTTTCTTTGTCAACATGACTCTTCTCTTGATCCCTCTTTCAGATGAAATATGTAGATAGCTTAATGAAGTTTTACAATAACATGTAGCATCTCAATCAACCAATATCTTACCAACTAGATTTCTAAATTACTAGAATTTTCCTAGATTTTTTTTTAAGCTAGTATGGCAAAAGGAAAAAAAATAATCATGCCAAAATTATTCTTATTTTAGTATTATCCATGATAAGCTCTCAGCTTAATTCATATTTTGTACATTTTTTTTCATTTAGTTATATGGCTTAATCAATAGAATGCTGGGGCCTGGAGTTCAAAACTGATCTCAGAACCCTAGGCAAATCATTTAGTCTCTTTTGTTAAATCACAACTTTCTATTTGCCTTCTTCCAACATTTGTCTTCCTCATTTTCTTTCTTGGGGCTTTTATCTTATTGATGTTTTCTGATCCAAAGGATTTAATAATTTCCTGTAAGCATATCACACATATGCTGTTTCTTTATCAGTCTCTGTCTCTATTGCTCTATTTCTGACTCTGTCTTTCTGTCTTTGTCTTTCACTTTCTCTGTTGATACACTTTCTTCACATACACAAACACATATACGTAAGCACACATATATGTATGAATATATGTATTTGTATATATATATGCACATATAAATGTGTGTATATCCAAATATCTATTCCTAAACAATATATTTCTTCCAGTTTGTCTTATTTCTATCTTAAATCTTGTACTAAATGCTTCCTGTTTTCTCACTTTCCTACATTCAATCACTTGTCAAATCTTGTAAAATCAACTCTCATAGAATTTCTGATATAAGTTCCCTTTATTTAGGAGGACTCATTTACTAGCCTACAGGCTTGTATATATGGCTGACAACATAAACAAGTAATTTAAAAAGACATAGTTTCTTAGACTATAAGAAATAGTTATCAAATATAATATGTTTTTCTGTTGCTAGTCCATCTATTTTCTATTTCTATTTCTATTAAAGACTAACATCTCTGATCTTGTACCAATGAAAACATACTAAAAATTACTGTTGTTGTAGCCACAAGAAACAGAACTGGCTAGAACTTTAAAGGCCACAATAAACCATTCCTGCCATTTCTTTTATTTCCATATTCTTTGAATGGCTCACCCTGGTGATCTTTTGAGTAGTTTTCAAATAGGCTCTACATGACTTGAGACAATCTTTCTTTAGACTCAATTCTCAAATAATTATTTGAATTTTTAGTACTCTTTAACATTATTTTTTTTTCTTTCATATACTTGAATTTTCATTATACCAGTTGCTCTTGTCCTTTTTCTTCATTCCAGATTACATGCACAACTATAAGGTCTTATTGACTAAATCAATGTCTGGTCAGAGCCAGAGATTTCATTTCTTTACTATCTACTTGCAGACACATCATATTAATGTAGATCCATTGCTCAACTGAAATATTTTAATTACCTCTAGTCAACAGCCATATATTCAAACTCATTAGTTGGATAACTATCATTTATGTGGAATTTATGATAGAACAAGTTTCAAACTCTCATCAACTGTTATTATAGGTAGTTTTAACTGGCAGCTGAAGTTAATATAATAACTTTTTTTTTCAAATTTTGCTCCTGTTAAGCCAGGAGCTGAACAATTAGCTCCATTAGAGTTGTTTCTTTTTGTTTTCTTACAGTGATAGCTATGTGTGCTGCAATTTAGCTGACAAAAGCATATGTCATGTCTACAAGGTAACCTCAAACATCTAGTAACTGATTAAAAGAATCTTTTTTTAAAGTATTAAGTACAATACTTTCACCCCCTTGCCAGAATGGACACATGTGAGTAACAAAGGATATCTTTAGTTATTTCTAAGAAGCCATCCTATATTGCAAAGCATATTGAAAAAAAAAAAAGGTGAGGGAGAAAAGACAAAATATTTCAGAAATGTAAAAAGGACATTGCATAGAGAAAATCAGCTAAAATTTCATATAAAATTTGAAAAATATGACTTCCCATTTCTGCAAAGATGTGTATATGTATAAGTGTGTATATGTGCACCTCTGTGTATGTGTATAGAAAGAAGATATAAGGATGGTGTCTTCTTTGTCTTCTTTAATAACATTCTTTTTCTTTGTCATTTTGTAACAATCACATTTAATTATTTTTGGGGGGCTGTGATTTTTTCCATTTTACTAAGTTGTAATTATGTTCCATATTTTTTTCTTGGTACTATGTATTTCATTTTGTATTTCCCCATGAAAGTCTTTTCATATCTCTCTGTATTCATCACATTCATCTTCATTACAACATGATACTATTCCATTAAATTAATCTACTACAATTTGTTTAGTTATTCACCAATCAATAAGCACAAATAATTTATTCTAAACTATATATTGACAGAGTAGTTCATCAAATCTTTACATTATAATTCTAACATTATTTAAGGTACATATTTTCATTTGAAACAATTAGTCATATTAGCCAACACTGAAGAAGTCTTCAATGATAATACATTGAATTGTGTGTTGTCACCAAGTTAAATAAAATTTAGTACAGTACAAAATCTTGTTCTAAAATATATATTGCTTTTGATCTCATTATACTTTTTTAAACATTCATTAAATTTTGGTACCTTCTATCTAGTATTAGGGGACAAATTGTATAACGCCTTGTTTCATCATTTTTCTCTAAACAAAACAGGATCTTTTGCACCCATCATAAACCATATATTAAAATTTATCACATATTTGAATATATGAACATAATATTGACCTGATAATTTTTCTCAAACTTAGATAGATTTGACTTATAACATCATATATCCAGATCTGGAAATGACTTCAGAAGTTATCTACCACAACTTGTCCATTTTACAACTACAGAAAATAAAATTGGGGAACTTTCCATACCCAGATTTCCAAAGATTTTCTACATTAAAAATGTAATTTGAACCAATTAGGATATCTGTCTCCACAATCAATTATCCTTATACTACAAATGCACCTAAAATTTAGCAATCCCATTTATAGTTGAGGATACTGTTCTCACATTTCTTTCTCCCTGCCTTTCTCCCTTGTCTTTCTCTTTCTCTCTCTCTCTCTCTCTCTCTCTCTCTCTCTCTCTCTCTCTCTCTCTGTCTCTGCCTCTTTTTCTGTTGCTCTCTCTCTGTCTCTCTGTCTGTCTCTGCCTGTCTCTGTCTCTGTCTCTGTGTCTCTCTGTCTTTGTCTGTCTGTCTATCTGTTGTTGTCTCTGTCTCTCTTTTTTTTCTCTCTCTTTCTATTCTGTGGGTGATGCTTTCTCTTTATCTCACTCTGTCTCACTCTCTTTCTGTCTCTCTCTTCTCAAACTTAAAAAAACAACAAGCTCCTCATTAACGTTTAGTCTCTCCTTCCTCTTCCAAATGTTCTGTCATTACTCAAAAAGACTTTTTACCTTAAGGTTTTATTTTCTTGTTAGAATCACCAAAAATAATTAGAAACAATGATTCAATTCTTTGAATTTTAGCAGATATTAAAGTAAATTAGTTGGAGGGAGGGCTATGTTTGCTTCACTCCATAGAACATCAAGATAACTCAATTAAATTGAGGCAATACCTTGGAACCTATACCTAATAATTATTAGGAAGTGATTAAAACTATTCAGAGGTGGCATTATATGGAGATGCTAGTTTTGAATTTCAAACTTACTACTTACTAGCTATCTAACAATTACTTAACCTTTCCACACATTGGAATTATCATTGCAATGAGTGGTTTATTGGCAAGGCAAATACATTTAGATATAAAAGAGTTAGATTCAAGTTCTCTGAGAACTTGAAGGATATTTTGTTTCTGGACTTAAACTTTCTCATCAATAAAATCAATATGTTGGAATAGATGCTATTTAAGATGACTTACATTTTTAATCCTACAAACTCATTTACTGCTAGTAATATGGCTTCCAAGGGATATTATTTTTTCAGGGGGTGTGAATTAGGTGATATAATAGAACATTCAATTTTATCCCCCCCTCTAGTAAAATCTTAACTCTCTCTCAACCCAGGGATTTTGATACTTGTTAAATCACTGACTTACTAAATTTACACTATCCCTATAATATCTTAGTGAAATAAACCTCCTATGCTATTCCAATCTTTCCTAACTGAACAAAATTGTTCATGCTATCCCTAGAGTTCATGACCTTAAGAGAATTATTGAATTCTCTTTGAGACTAAATGGGTGCCAAAAAAATTCTCACGCTTATTTTTCACCCAGTCCGTGAAAACTAAGGACATAACTGTGCTATTGCAAAATTAGAAAAGTTTAATAATCCTCAAAAAGCTCCACATCCACAGATACTATTTTTAATTCAAAAATTTATTTATATATACTTTGCAATTCTATCATGGGAAATGTCAAAATGGTAAAAAAAAAAAATGATGATGTAAAGCATATATTTGGAAGCAATCCACTTCAAGATTTATCAGCACTGATGGAATCATAAGTCAAATGCAAAAATAAATAAGCACACGCAAAATTCATTTTGATTATATTTTATATTTTATAATATTCATACTAATTAGGTATGAATGCAAGTAATGAAAATACAACATTAATGAAGCATTTAGAGTTTCTGGTAATTAAAAGTAGAAAATAATAGTGCATGTTCTAGTCATGTCCACTTACTCTAGGTGGCCTAAATCCTCTCCCTTCTCCTTCTTTACAATTTTTATTGGTCTTCTTATTAGTTCCACTGAATTCAGTTGTCAACTTTGCATATGAATTTATTCACAACTAACAAACCCCAACTTCCGGGCTAATATCTGAATTTTGAAATGTATGTATATATATAAACAAATGCATTCCAAAAAGAAAACAGCATGTGAAGGTTGTAGTGATATGGAGCAAAAGAAAGTAGCCTAAGAATAAGCCTTTTGCTTCCAAATATTTGGTCTTGCAATGATGCGAATTAGTGGATATTCTTTTGTCATATTAGTACTACAATTTGAAATTCGCCTAAGAATAGTATGATGCAGAAGAAAAATCTCAAGATGACTTACTAGACTTATCTTTTAAATAAAAGCAGTAAATAGATATGAATATCTCTCAAGGAATTAAGATTTCCAAAGAAACACAAAACAATTACATTCTCAAGGAAAAGTAAGAGAAAATACAAAGAAAATACTGGTTTGGTAAGTAAGACTTGAGTTCACATCTTGCTTCATACACTTTCTAGATGCGACTCTGGACAAATTATCTTAGTTTCCTCATTTTAAAAATGTGAATAATACCCCCTAAGTTCTCCCTTCCTATGATTGAATATATGTAAAGTGATTTGCAAATCATAAAGTTCTATATAAATGGTACTAACACAATCATTGAAAATAGCACTTGGAATCAAAAAGCCTAAAATTGAGGTAAAATTTCATCAATTATAGCTTTGAACTTTAAACATGCCACTTTTTTGTCTAACCCTTATTTTTCCTAGTATATAGTAAGACTAGTCATATACTATTGAACTTACAATGTTCAATTAAGAATTGATTGAGATGGGGCAGCTAGGTGGCACAGTGGATAGAACACCAGCCCTGAAGTCAGGAGGACCTGAGTTCAAGTCTGGCCCCAGACACTTAATATTTCCTAGTTCTTTGGCTCTGGGTAAGTCACATAATCCCAATTGGCTCAGGGGAAAAAATTAATTGAGATGATGATAGAATTTGTAACTGGAATCTGCTACGTTATTTATTATTAAAAATAAAAACTGATGGTGAAAAATATAAGATAAACATTATCATATTTACTTTTCCCATCTATAACTTCTTTAATTGTCCATGTGCTAATATAGAAAATTTTCTTTGGTAATTGAACCCTTCAAACCTGACACCTTCCTAATTTTCCAATGTTTTTAAACTTTTTACTCTCATAAATTCTCTCTCATTTATTCTGAAATAGTGACACAGTTATTTTTCTGTGCATAGAAGAACACAGTATAATATAATTTTATTTCATTTTCACTCTCACCCTAATGTCGGAAATCCTCTTGCTTCTTATGCCAACTTCTTACTTTCCTAGATTTCTTAATTGTAACTAAAATATCTTCTTCTCCAAAAATTATTTCATGATCCCCCTTTATGCAATATCCTTTCTTCTTAGATGATATTCAATTTATACTGAATATATTACATATATATATATATATATATATATATATATATATATATACACACACATACACACACACACATTTGTGTTTTTATACCATTATTCTGAGTTACTTGAAATCAGACATTGTTTTTGGCTCTCTTTACTTCTTTAATGTTTTGCTTAGTTTTTAGCATCTAATAGGCATTTAATAAATTGTTTTTAATTTGATTTGATCTTTTAAGTTTGAAGGAGTGTTCATTTATTTATTTATTTATTTTGGCTTGTGATCTTTTGACCTAGAATTGCCTCAGAATCATTTTGGGAATGTGGAGGAATTCATAATTGAAGAGAAAAAGGTAGGAATTCTTTTTTTTTTTTTTTTTTTTTCTGAACATACAGTTTTTATTTACCTAGTTTTGGGATACTCTCAACTACACTAAACTGTGTAACTCAGTCCAGGATGAAAAATATTTCCCACTGAAATCATATAATAGATAACTACTGATAAAATTTTTATCACAAAAATTTCAGAGGTTCAAAGTAGTTTTTATTGTACTTAACCAGAGAAAATTATGTCAGTGAAACAAAGAGTTTATTTTAACATACAACAATTTCACAATCATCCTAGGAAACAAAACCAACCCAGGATATTAATGTCAATGTATTCCTATAAATTGGAGTAACAATTGCTAAATCTAGCCCAACCTAGCTCAGAAGAAATTATTGTTAAATTTCCATTGTGAATATTCAAACCTTGGTAATAAACACACTACACATCTAGATTGTTGCACCATGAAAGTGAACAAACAAACTCTTATCACCTTGTAATCTCTGACTGAATTTCAAAGTAACTGATCCTATAATGTAGTTGGTGAATAATGCTAGAGATGGGCACTTTTATAAGACAAATGAGATCACTTGTCTCTTATATAGTCATACCAGAATTGAAAATATCTTCCAAACACTGAACAGCTTAAAAGGGAACAGAAAGCTTTAGAATTTTATCTCTGTTCTCTCAAAGGAGAGAGAGAGAGGCAGGTAAAATAGAGGAAAGTGAGGCATCTTCCTTAAATCACTTGAATTCTGAGCCAAGAAGGGAAGTTTATAAATGATAATTTATTTTCTGGTGCTTATATCCCATCTGTCTATAACGTATAAAGACTTTGGCTACCTTGAGGGAGTGAGTCAATGTATAGTACATTTATATCCCATCATATATGTCTCTCTCACTCTCACCTCCCATTTAACATCAGAATCATTCATGCTGCCCATTGTATTGTGTAATCAGTATTGTTCAGTTCTATGTGGTGTTAGTATGTGGTCTAGGAAAATAAGTAAAACTCAGAGTTTAAAAAAATTCTTAAAATACTTTTTATTGAAGTTTTTTATATCAGCTTGTGATGAAAGAAAAAAAATACTCATTCATATTTGGTACTTGCATATGTATTTTATAATTTGCAGATTATATATCTTTCACATACTCTTTATGTGTAATATGAATAACTATTTATGTACATATTATTTCCCCATTGACAAGTTTTCTTTTTCCAGGGAAGTGTTTTTCCCCTTTGTATTCGAAAGGGTAACATGAGGCCTGGCAGAAAGCTTCAACTAAATGCATTGTTGTTGATTGATTATGGTAATCTTTCCATTATAGTTTATTTTAATTAGACACTTTTTAAATTTAATTAACGGATTAATGAATGAATAAACTGTTATTTTGTAATTTTAAGCTCTACATTTGATAAACTCAGAATAATCTATTATATATAATAAGTGCTCAATAAATGCTTCATCTGCCTACCAATAGAATCATCTACATCCAAAGGCCGTTATCCCATGTATAAGCTATGGAGATACTCTAATTTATTTGCTTTAGACATTATAAGAGAGAAAGAATTGATATCAATATGGTTGGAGATTGCATTAAATGATGTCCAACGTCTCTTGTGAGTTAATATGATTATTTTTTGTAATCATGTGGATTACCAAAAAGCGGGTGGAAAACTTGTGAATTCCTGGCTGAAGTGAAAATATTAAGTTCTAAGATCAGTCTGTAAGTGAGAATTGACTAACAGCAGGAAAGCTTAAATAGCATGTACAAGCCAGTGTGTCTGTCCTATTTGCCTCCATAGAATTGGTTTTGATATTACTTTGAAAGTCTATAATTTACACCAATTTCTTTGGCCACCAGCAAATTTACTTAACCTCAATGTCATAAAGACTAATGGATTAGCCAGAATGTGACAATACAAATGTGAACTCTTATCTCTTGTTGAATTCAGTACTTGAAGTTAGGGACATGAAAAATTGGAAGGCTTCTGATCTGAAAGTATATCAAGAGAAGTATTTAAACACAGAGGTGAAATGTGCTTAAAATAAAATTGTTTACATGGGTTCTTTCTCTAATGTGACAAGATTTCAGATTATTTTTCCCTTTACAGGAGGAAAACTCTAAATTCTAAATGTGACATCTACTTGCTAATTAAGATGCCATATCAATACGGATTTCAAGAAATAATGAAGTAGAATACATATTAAATCATGGAATGGTTGGTATACAATATGCATACATGATGGGAAGGCATACATGATTGGGAAATTATGTTTTCTTTACACAAAAACATAGGTTTCCAAAATGTATTTATAAATGGAAAATGTTATGATCATTAAGAACAATATAGTGTATTTGAGTGCAACTCCTTATTAATGTCCTTATATATCCTTAATATATTCTTCAATCCTTTGAAAAAATGACAAGGGAAATTGTTCTTGCTATTGTTTTTTTTTCTGTACTTGATGTTTCTTTTTCACATGTTATTGACAGCATCCATTTGTCAAGTCTTGCGATCATAAATTTAGAGCTGGAGGATATTTTAAATTTGAAGTCTCTCATTTTACAAATAGATATTTGATGCCTATAGATATAATGTGAAGTTCATGTGATCTATGATCACATAGGTATCAAGCATTTTATCCAGTATTTGAACCAAACCAATTCAGCTCTCTTCCTTAAAATTAGAATGCTATACACCATGTAAAATTCTCTATGTTTAAATCATTTTCTTGTACTTGTAAGAATCATTCAAATCTTACTTCAAAGAGAAAATCTTAGTATCATAAATTAAGAGAGAAAATGAGTGAAGAGATCATCCATTCCAACCCCTTAATATCACATTTGATAAAATTGAGACCTGGGGACTTTTAAAAGATTTGTCCACCACTGTATAACCAGCAACATCTAATATTGGATACCTTCTGAATCCAATTCAGATTGAATCTGTGCAATCTGTGCAACAAGAAAACTGTTTGGATCTGCACACATACATACATATACATAGGATATACTAGGACATATTCAACATATATAGGACTGCTTGCCATCTAGGGGAGGGGGTGGAGGGTGGGAGGGAAAAATCGGAACAGAAGTGAGTGCAAGGGATAATGTTGTAAAAAAAATTATCCTGGCATGGATTCTGTCAATAAAAAGTTACTATAATAAATAAAATAAAATAAAATAAAAGCAGAAAAAAATATAAAAAAAGAAAAAAAAAACATCTAATATTGGATATGAACTAAAATCTTTCTGATTACAGGCCCAGTGTTATATCCACTAACCAATGCTCCAATGCTCCAAAAACTATAAAATGAATAGTGGCCATATCTGAGGAAAGCCATCTTGGCAGACAGACTAATTGAAGCTGATGGTAAATAATAGACAAACCCTCCAGTGAACCCAAAAGATGTCTATCCCTAACAAGAAGGATAAGTTATCTCAATGATCATGTAAATTAGTCATTATGAAGTGCTTCAAAGCACTTGCTTCAACTGTATTCATGGCCCATTAGAACAAATTGTTCACATTCCACACAGAGATATCTTCACATACTTGGAATAGGCAAAATCCTAGTTCTCTATCTAAAGCATTTGTTGCCTATTGGTTAGCCTCAATCTGGTTTAACCTGTCTTTCTAAATATTTTACTGTTGTATATCTTATGGCTTTTTTGAAGCCATGGATGAGATTTGGATGGCTGGTGGAAAGTTTTATAGTTTTTAAATTTTAGACCTCTTGCATGTAGGCCATATTCATTTGTATTATTTTTTCATTAATTCCATTGAAATTCTTGACTTTTTGTTCTCTTAGCTGAACTTTGTTATTATATTTTCTTGGTCTGTAAATTATTTTCTTGTCAGTTTGATTGGTATGACACTGAATAAGTACATTAATAGAGGGAGAGTTGTCATTTTTATTACATTGGCACATCCTATCCATGAACTTTTGATATTCTTCCAGTTTTTTATATATGACTTTTGTGTGGGAAGTGTGTTGTAATTGTGTTCATATAGTTTCAACTTTGTCTTGACAGGTAGACTCCCAGATATTTTATATTATCTACAGTTATTTTAAGTAAAATTTTTCTTTGTCTCTTTAGCCGCTATTAAACTTTGTTGGTAACATATGGAAATGCTGATTATTTATGGGAATTTATTTTGTCTTCTGCAACTTTGCTAAAGTTGTAAATTGTTTCTAGTAGTGTTTTTAGTTCATTCGTTAGGATTCTGTAAGTATACAATCATATGATCTGCAAAGAGTGATAATTTGGTTTCCTCATGATCTCCTTTAATATGTTTAATTTCATTTTCTTCTATTATTTCCAAAGCTAAAATTTTAATACAACATTGAATGGTAATGATGCTATTAGGCAAACTTGTTTCACCTCTGATGTTACTGGGAATGGTTCTAATTTATACCCATTACATATGATGCTTACTGATGGTTTTACAAAGATGCTACAGATCACTTTAAGACAAATTCCATTTATTCCTTGGTTCTCTAGTATTTTCAATAGACATGGGTGTTGGATTTTGAATGCCTGTTCTGGATCTATTGAGATAACCATATGATTTCTTCCAATTTAATTATTTATATAGTCATTTATAATAATAAATTTCCTAAAATTTAACCAACCTGGCATTCTTGGTATAAATCCTACTTAGATATGTTGTATTATCCTGGAAATAATTTGTTATAATATCTTTCTTAGTAACTTATTTAAGATTTTTGCATCAATATTCATTAGAGAAATTGGTCTATAAATTTTTTCACCGTTTTGACCTTAGTCATTAAGATATATCAAAAAAGCAATTAGTTAGGACTACTTCTTCCCTATTTGTCTAAATAGTTTGCATAACATGGGCATGAAATTATCTTTAAATGTTTGCTGACAATGCACGTATAAATTCATCTGGGCCTGGAATGTTTTTCTTAGGGAGTTCATTAGTAGTTTTTTTTTTACCTATTCTTTTTTCTAAAGTTGGATTATTTAAGTAATTTTTTTTCTTTTTTCACAATCTGAGCAATCAATATTTTTGTAAGTATTAACCCATTTCATTTAGACATTCAGATTTACACTTATACAATAGGGGAAAATAGCTTTTAATTATTAATTTCCTCTTTATTGGTGGTAAGTTCAGTCATTTCTTTTTTGATAATGTAACTTGATGTTCTTTCTATTTTATAATAAAATTAACTAAGCTTTATCTATTTTAATTCTTCTTTTCTTTTTTTTTTCATTTCAACATGAAATTTTATTTTGTTTTATATTTTTATTATAATAACTTTTATTGACAGAACACATGCCAGGATAATGTTTTACAACATTATTCCTTGCACCCACTTCTGTTCCGATTTTTCCCCTCTCTCCCTCCACCCACTCCCCTAGATGGCAAGCAGTCCTATATATGTTGAATATGTCGCAGTATATCCTAGATACAATATTTGTGTGCAGAACCAAACAGTTCTCTTGTTGCACAGGAAGAATTGGATTCTGAAAGTAAAAATAAACTGGGAAGAAAAACAAAAATGCAAATAGTTTACATTCATTTCCCAGTGGATGTAGGTGCTTCTGTCCATCATTGATCAATTGAAACTGAATTAGGTCTCTTTGTCAAAGAAATCCACTTCCATCAGAATACATCTTCATACAGTATCATTGTTGAAGTATATAATGATCTCCTGGTTCTGCTCATTTCACTTAGCATCAGTTCATGTAAGTCTCTCCAAGCCTCTCTGTATTCATCCTGCTAGTCATTTCTTACAGAACAATAATATTCCATAACATTCATATACCACAATTTACCAAACCATTCTCCAATAGAAGGGCATCCATTCATTTTCCAGGTTATAGCCACTACAAACAGGGCTGCCACAAACATTTTGGCTGGTGTGTGGCCACAAACACAGGTCCCTTTCCCTTCTTTAGTATCTCCTTGGGGTATAAGCCCAGTAGTAGCGCTGCTGGGTCAAAGGGTATGCACAGTTTGATAACTTTTTGGGCATAATTCCAGATTGCTCTCCAGAATGGTTGGATTCGTTCACAACTCCATCAACAATGCATTAGTGTCCCAGTTTTCCCGCATCCCCTCCAACATTCGTCGTTATTTTTTCCTGTCATCTTAGCCAATCTCAGGTGTGTAGTGGTATCTCAGAGATGTCTTAATTTGTATTTCTCTGATTAATAGTGATTTGGAACACTCTTTCATATGAGTGGTAATAGTTTCAATTTTATCATCTGAAAATTATCTGTTCATATCCTTTGACCATTTATCAATTGGAGAATGGCTCGGTTTCTTATAAATTAGAGTCAATTCATTATATATTTTGAAAATGAGGCCTTTATCAGAACCTTTAACTAGGAAGATGTTTTCCCAGGTTGTTGCTACCCTCATAATCTTGTTTGCATTAGTTTTGTTTATACAAAAGCCTTTTAATTTGATATAATCAAAATTTTATATTTTGTGATCCATAATGGTCTCTAGTTCATCTTTGGTCACAAATTTCTTCCTCCTCCACAGGTCTGAGAGATAAACTATCCTATGTTCCTCTAATTTATTTATAATCTCATTCTTTATGCCTAAATCATGGACCTATTTTGAATTTATCTTGGTATATGGTGTTAAGTGTGGGTCCGTGCCTAATTTCTGTCATACTAGTTTCCAGTTATCCCAGCAGTTTTAGTTAAATAATGAATTCTTATCCCAAAAGTTAGGATCTTTGGGTTTGTCAAACACTAGATTGCTATAGTTGACTATTCTGTCTTGTGAACCTAACCTGTTCCACTGATCAACTAATCTATTTCTTAGCCAATACCAAATGGTTTTGGTGACTGCTGCTTTATAATATAGTTTTAGATCAGGTACAGCTAGGCCACCTTCACTTGATTTTTTTTTCATTAATTCCCTTGAGATTCTCAACCTTTTATTATTCCATATGAATTTTATTGTTATTTTTTCTAGATAATTAAAATATTTTCATGGAAGTCTTTTTGCATTAATTCCCTTGACATTCTCGACATTTTATTATTCCATATGAATGTTGTTGTTATTTTTTCTAGATCATTAAAATATTTTCATGGAAGTCTGATTGTTATAGCAATAAATAAATAGATAAGTTTAGGGAGTATTGTCATCTTTATTATATTCGCTCGGCCTATCCCTGAGCACTTAATATTTTTCCAATTATTTAAGTCTGACTTTATTTGTGTGGAAAGCTTTTTGTAATTTTGCTCATATAATTCCTGCCTTTCCTTTGGTAGATAGATTACCAAATATTTTATGCTGTTGACAGTTATTTTTAATGGAATTCCTCTTTGTATCTCTTGCTGTTGGATTTTGTTGGTGATGTATAAAAATACTGAGGATTTATGGGGATTTATTTTATACCCTGTAACTTTGATAAAGTTATGAATTATTTCTAATATCTTTTTAGTAGAATCTCTGGGGTTGTCTAAGTATACCATCATATCTTCTGCAAAGAGTGATACTTTGAAACAAAACTAATGCAAACAAGAGATTAGAAGGGAAGCAACGAACTGGGAAAACATCTTCACAGTTAAAGGTTCTGATAAAGACCTCATTTTCAAAATATATAGAGAACTGACTCTAATTTATAAGAAACCAAGCCATTCTCCAATTGACAAATGGTCAAAGGATATGAATAGACAATTTTCAGATGATGAAATTGAAATTATTATCACTCATATGAAAGAGTGTTCCAAATAATTATTAATCAGAGAAATGCAAATTAAGACAATTCTGAGATACCACTAAACACCTGTCAGATTGGCTAAGATGACAGGAAAAAAATAATGATGATTGTTAGAGGGAATGCGGGAAAACTGGGACACTGATACATTGTTGGTGGAATTGTGAACGAATCCAACCATTCTGGAGAGCAATCTGGAATTATGCCCCAAAAGTTATCAAACTGTGCATACCCTTTGATCCAGCAGTGTTTCTACTGGGCTTATACGCCAAGGAGATACTAAAGGAGGGAAAGGAACCAGTATGTGCCAAAATGTTTGGGTCAGTCCTGTTTGTAGTGGCTAGAAACTGGAAAATGAATGGATGTCCATCAATTGGAGAATGGCTGGGTTAATTGTGGTATATGAATGTTAATGAATATTATTGTTCTGTAAGAAATGACTGGTAGGACATTGATGCATTGTTGTTGGAGTTTTGAACGAATCCAACCATTCTGGAGAGTAGTTTGGAACTATGCTCAAAAAATTAGCAAACTGTGCTTACCCATTGATTCAGCAGTGTTACAACTGGGCTTATATCTCAAAGAGATCATAAAGAAGGGAAAGGGACCTGTATGTGCACGAATGTTTGTGGCAGCCCTCTTTGTAGTGGCTAGAAACTGGAAACTGAGTGGATGCCCATCAGTTGGAGAATGGCTGAATAAATTCTGGTATATGAATATTATGGAATATTATTGTTCTGTAAGAAATGACCAACAGGATGATTTCAGAAAAGACTGGAGACACTTACACAAACTGATGCTGAGTGAAATGAGCAGGACCAGGAGATCATTATATACTTCAACAACAATACTATATGATGACCAGTTTTGATGGACCTGGCCATCCTCAGCAGTGAGATCAACCAAATCATTTCCAATGGAACAGTAATGAACTGAACCAGCTACGCCCAGAGAAAGAACTCTGGGAGATGACTGAAAACCATTACATTGAATTCCCAATCCCTATATTTATGCCCACCTACATTTTTTATTTCCTTCAGAAGCTAATTGTACAATATTTCAGAGTCTGATTCTTTTTGTACAACAAAATAACTGTTTGGACATGTATAAAAAAAAAGAAAATAAATGACCAGGAGGATGAATACAGAGAGGCTTGGACAGAATTACATGAACTGATGCTAAGTGAAATGAGCAGAACCAAGAGGTCATTATATACATCAGTAACGATACCGTATGAAGATGTAATCTGATGGAAGTGGATTTCTTTGACAAAGAGATCTAATTCAGTTTCATTTGATCAATGATGGACAGAAGCAGCTATACCCAAAGAAAAAAATATTGGGAAATGAAAGTAAACTGTTTGCATTTTTGTTTTTCTTTCAGGGTTATTTTTACCTTCTGAATACAATTCTCCCTGTGCAACAAGAAAACTGTTTGGATCTGCACATATACATTGTATCTAGGATTATACTATGACATATTCAACATATATAGGACTGCTTCCCATCTAGGGGAGGGGGTGGAGGGTGGGAGGGAAAAATCGGAACATAAGTGAGTGCAAGTGATAATGTTGTAAAAAAAAAAAATACCCTGGCATGGGTTCTGTCAATAAAAAGTTACTATAATAAAAAAAAAAAGAGTGATAGTTTGATTTCCTCATTGCCTACTTTAATTCCTTTAATCTCTTTCTCACCTTTTATTGCCGAGACCAGTGTTTCTAATACAATACTGAATAATAATGGTGATAGTGAGCAACCTTGCTTCACTCCAGATCTTACTGGGAAAGGTTCCAATTTTGCCCCATTGCATATGATGCTTACTGATGGTTTTAAATATATGCTCCTGACTCTTTTAAGAAAATGCCCATTTATTCCTATACTCTCAAGTGTTTTTATTAGGAATGGATGTTGGATTTTATCAAATGCTTTTTTCTGCATCTATTGAGATGATCATAGGGTTTTTGTTAGTTTGGTTATTGATAAAATCAATTATGCTAATAGTTTTCCTAATATTGAACCAGTCCTGCATTCCTGGTATAAATCCTACTTGGTCATAGTGTATTATCCTGGGGATGGCTTTCTGTAATTTTTTTGATAATATTTTGTTTAAGATTTTAGCATCAATATTCATTAGGGAGATTGGTCTATAATTTTCTTTCCCTGTTTTCAGCCTACCTGGTTTAGGTATCAGAGCCATGTTTGTGTCATAAAAGGAGTTTGGTAGGACTCCTTCAATCCCTATTTTTTCAAATAGTTTATATAGCATTGGAGTTAATTGTTCTTTAAATGTTTGGAAGAATTCACATGTAAATTCTTCTGGTCCTGGGGATTTTTTCTTAGGGAGTTGGTTAATAGCTTGTTCTATTTCTTTTTCTAAGATGGGACTGTTTAGGATATTTACTTCTTCCTCTGTTAATCTGGGCAGGCTATATTTTTCAAGGTATTCTTCCATTTCATTTAAGTTGTCTAATTTATTGGCATAAAGTTGGGCAAAGTAATTCCTAATTATTGCTCTAATTTCCTCTTCATTAGTGGCGAGTTCTCCCTTTTCATTTTTGACAAAAATTTGATTTTCCTCTCTCGTTTTGTTAAATCAGATTTACTAAGGATTTGTCTATTTTGTTGGTTTTTTCATAGTACCAACTTTTAGTTTTATTAATTAATTCCATAGTTTTTTTACTTTCAATTTTATTGATCTCTCCTTTTATTTTTAGAATTTCAAGTTTAGTGTTTGACTAGGGGTTTTTAATTTGTTCCATTTCTAGCATTTTTAGTTGCAAGCCCAATTCATTGACTTTCTCTTTCTCTATTTTATGCAAGTAGGCTTCTAGAGATATGAAATTTACCCTTATCATCACTTTGGGTGCATCCTACACATTTTGGTATGATGTCTCATTATTGTCGTTTTCTTGGGTGAAGTTATTAATTATGTCTATGATTTGCTGTTTCACCCAATCATTCTTTAGTATGAGATTATTTAGTTTCCAATTATTTTTTGGTCTACTTTCCCCTGGCTTTTTGTTGAGTGTATTTTTTATTGCATCGTGGTCTAAAAAGGATGCATTTACTATTTCTGCCTTACTGCATTTGAGTTTCAGATTTTTATGTCCTTATATATGGTCTATTTTTGTATCGGTTCCATGAACTGCTGACAAGAAAGTATACTCCTTTGTCTCCATTTCATTTTCTCCAGAGATCTATCATATCTAACTTTTCAAGTATTCTATTTACCTCTTTGACTTCTTTCTTATTTATTTTGTGGTTTGATTTATCTAATTCTGAGAGTGCAAGGTTGAGATCTCCCTCTATTATAGTTTTGCTATCTATTTCTTCTTGCAGCTCTCTTCATTTCTCTTTTAAGAATTTAGATGCTACACCACTTGGTGTATATATGTTTAATATTGAGATTGCTTCGTTATTTATGGTACCCTTTAGCAAGATATAGTGTCCTTCCTTATCTCTTTTAATTAGATCAATTTTTGCTTTTGCTTGTTCTGAGATCAGGATGGCTACTCCTGCTTTTTTGACTTAACCTGAAGTATAGTAGATTTTGCTTAAACCTTTTACTTTTACTCTGCATGTATCTCCCTGCTTCTGGTGTGTTTCCTGTAAACAACATATTGTAGGATTCTGGCTTTTAATCCATTATGCTAAGTGCTTCCTCTTTATGGGGGAGTTTCCCTGTTCACATTTATGGTTAAAATGACTAATTCTGTATTACCTGCTATCTTGTTAACCCCTGTTTATGCTTTTCTCCCTTTGTTCCCCCTTCCCCCTTTCCCAGTATTAAACTTGTGAGTACCACTTGCTTCTCACAATCCTCTCTTTTTAGTATACCTCCCCCCTGCCTTAGAGTTCCTCCCCCTATCTTACTCTTTTCCCTCACAGTTTCCATATTCCCTTCAGCTTAGCTTATTCCTTCCCCTTTCACTTTTCCCTTCTCACTTTTCAATTTGGTGGGAGAAGTTTCACCCATGAATTGAATATGTCTAAATTTTTTCTCTTAAAACCAATTCTTTTTTTTTTTTTTTTTCTATTTAATAGCCTTTTATTTACAGGATATATACATGGGTAACTTTACAGCATTAACAATTGCCAAACCTCTTGTTCCAATTTTTCACCTCTTACCCCCCCCACCCCCTCCCCTAGATGGCAGGATGACCAGTAGATGTTAAATATATTAAAATATAAATTAGATACACAATAAGTATACCTGACCAAAACGTTATTTTGCTGTAGAAAAAGAATCAGACTCTGAAATATTGTACAATTAGCTTGTGAAGGAAATCAAAAATGCAGGTGTGCATAAATATAGGGATTGGGAATTCAATGTAATGGTTTTTAGTCATCTCCCAGAGTTCTTTTTCTGGGCATAGCTAGTTCAGTTCATTACTGCTCCATTAGAAATGATTTGGTTGATCTCGTTGCTGAGGATGGCCTGATCCATCAGAACTGGTCATCATCTAGTATTGTTGTTGAAGTATATAATGATCTCCTGGTCCTGCTCATTTCACTCAGCATCAGTTCATGTAAGTCTCTCCATGCCTTTCTGAAATTATCCTGTTGGTCATTTCTTACAGAACAGTAATATTCCATAATTTTCATATACCACAATATATTCAACCATTCTCCAACTGATGGACATCCTTTCAGTTTCCAGTTTTTAGCCACTACAAAAGGGCTGCCACAAACATTAAGATATCCACTATATTCATCCCCCTCCATTCTTTCTCTCAGATATAATAGATTTCCTTTGCCTCTTCGTGAAATGTAGTACCCCACTTTACCCTTTTTCTGGTACAAAGTCCTTTCCACCTGTAGTTTCTAGAATAAGGTATACATGTATTCTTTATACATCTTTACAGCAGAAATATAGTTCCCAAGATTTATTTTTACCTTTTTAGGTTTCTCTTGAGTTCTATATTTGTAGATCAAACTTCTTATTAAGGTCTGTTTTTTTTTTTTTTTCATCAAAAATAGGTGAAATTCACTTATTTCATTGAATGACCATCTTCTTCCCTGGAAAAAGATGCTCATTCTGTCTGGGTAATTTATTTTTGATTGCATACCGAATTCCTTAGCCTTTCGGAATATCATATTCCAGGCCCTTCGATCTTTTAATGTGGATGCTGTGAGATCCTGGGTGATCCTTATTGTGGCTCCTCTATATTTGAATTGGGTTTTTCTAGTTGCTTGGAGTATTTTTCCTTCGTTTGAGGGTTCTGCCATTTGGCCACTATATTTCTTGGTGTTTTGATTTTAGGATCCCTTTCAGTAGGTGATCGATGAATTCTTTCAATGTCTATTTTACCCTCTGTTTCTATGATTTCTGTGCAGTTCTCTTTGATAATTTCCTAGAAAATAGTGTCCAGGCTCTTTTTTTCATCATATTTTTCTGGAAGTCCAGTAATTCTCAGATTGTCTTTCCTAGACCTATTTTCCATGTCTGTTGTTTTCCCAAGAAGGTATTTCACATTTTTCTCCATTGTTTGATTTTTTTTTTTTTTTTTGGTTTTGCTTGACTGATTCTTGTTGTCTCCTTTAGGCATTCAATTTCATTTGTTCGATTCTTATTTTCAATGAAGTATTTTCTTCACTCACTTTTTAAATATCTTTTTCTAATTGTGCAATTGAGTTGTTTTGTTCTATGCATTTTTTTCCATTTTGCCAATTTTATTTTTTAGAGAGCTATTTTCTGTTTCCATTTCACTAATCCTATTTTTCAAGGATTTGATTTCTTTCTCCACTCTGTCTTTAAATGAGTGGAATGACTTCTCCAGGCTCTCTTGCCAAACTTCCCTCTCCTTTTCCCATTTTTCTTCTAGCTCTCTTGTGAGAGCCTTTTTAATTTCTTCTATGAGATTCATCTGTGCTGAGAAGCAGATGATCTCCTCCTTTGGGGATTCATCTGGAGACAGTCTGTTTTTATTCTCCTCAGGGTTTAGAGCCTGCTCTCTATCCATACAGAAGCTGTCAATGGTTAAGCTCCTTTTCAATTTTTGCTCATTTTCCCAGAGAAGAATCAGAGACAAACTAGCAAAGGAAAAAAAGAAAAAAAAAAATAACCCCAAATGGAATCTCCTTTTTTGGGAGGAGGGGCTGGGTGGTGTTACCGAGCTTTTTCTACAGACTGCAGGGGGCAGCAGTGAGGCACTAGCAGGAATGTGCTGTGCTTGCACTCTGAGATTCTGAGAGTGTGCTGAGATGCTGTGGAGAGGGGTGGCCAAGTCCCGAGAAACTCCAGCTGTTTGGGGTTGTATTCTTCACTCCTAGTGTTTTTAGCTTCTCTGCTGGGCTTCTGACTTGCTGCCAGGGCAAAGTATCCAATCCTCTAGCAAAGCTCTCCCCACATATATGGCTGAGATGACACCCCACCCCTGTCTGGTCTGCTTGGCTCTGAGCTGCCTCCTGTGCTCTTGCTGCCACTGCCTTCAGCCTGAGCCTAATCTAAAACTGTCCCCGTCCTAGAGCAAAAACAGACCTTTCCTGTCCAATCTGAACGATGTCTTCTTTTGATAACTCTGTGGGTTTTTTTTTTTTTTAGTCAAGCATTAATTCAGTGGCTTGTCATGAAGTGAATTCTGAGAGAAAACGTGGAGCTTACACGCCTCCTCTCCACCATCTTGGTTGGAAGTCTGCCTGTTCATATTCTTTGACTATTTATCAATTGGAGAATGGCTTTAATTCTTATAAATTTGAGTAAAATTTCTATATATTTTAAAAACAAAATCATTATGAAAACCCTTAAATGGAAAAATGTTTCCCCAATTTGTTGCTTCCCTTCTAATCTTGTTTGTTTTAGTTATGTTTGTATAAAACCTTTTTAACTTAATATAATCAAAATTATCTATGTGGTGTTCAATCAAGTATTCAGGGTGTTCTTTAGCTAAAAATTCCTTCCTTCTCCACTGATGTGAGATGCAAATTATCCAATTGTCTTCTAGTTTGCTTATAATATCACTCTTTATGGCTACATGAATCCATTTCCATGTTATCTTAGTATAAGGTGTTAGGTGCTGGTCAATGCCTATTTTTGGCCATACTTGGCATCTTCCTCAAACACTCCTCCCCCTTTATCCACTTCCTCCTTTTCACACTTTTCCCTGCTACTTCTATTTTCCCTTCTTTTAGCCTTTCCTTTTTTTCCCCCTTTTTCCTTCCCACTTCCCTCTAAGGTGAGACAACTTTCTCTATAAAACCAATATGTATTATATTCTCTCTTTGAGCCAATTGTGATGAGAGAAAGATTCACACAATGTTCATCCCCCTCCCTTCTTTCCTTCTATTAAAATGGGTCTTCTTTGCCTCTTTTTGAGACAGATTTTCCCTTATTTTACCTCCATTTTCCACTTCTTCCAGTACCAATCCTCTTTCTGCATCGAGTTTCTTTTTCATACACTAATCAAACTTAAAAGAAATTATTTCATAGTGCTTAAAAATAGTAAGAAAATTCATTTGCAAGAACAAAAGTTCAAGAATTTAATGGGAATTAATGAAACAAAATGCAAATATAAATGGTTTACCTGTACCAAATCTAAAACTATAGTATAAAGCAGTTGTCATGAAAATCAACTGGTACTTTACTAAGAAATAAGAGTAATTGATAGTGTAATAGTTCTGATTCACAAGACATAATACTCAATGACTATAGCAATCTAGTGCTATAGTTTCATAAACCCAAAGACCACACTTTGGGGATAAGGAATCACTATTCAACAAAAACTGTTGGGGAAATTGGCAATTAGTATGACAGAAACTAGGGATTGGCCCATATCTAACACCCTATAGCACAATAAGATCAAATTGTATTTATGATTTAGACATAAAGTGATATTACAAGCAAATTAGAAGAACAAAATTTTACCTCTCATATTTGTGGAAAAATAAGGAATTTGTGGCCTAAGAAGAACTTGAGTACATTATTGAATGGAAAATGGATAATTTTATTGAAATTAAGTTGAAGTTTTTGTACAAACAAAACCAATTTAGACAAAATTAGAAGGGGAATAATACTGGGAAAACATTTGTACATTCAACTGTTCTGATAAGGGGCTCATTTCTAAAATATATACAGAATTGACTCAAATTTATAAAATTCAAGCCATTTTCCAGTTGGTAAATGAGCAAAAGATATGAACAGACAATTTTCAGATGAAGAAATTAAAACAATTTCTAGTAGGAAAAGGTGCTTTAAATCATTATTGTTCAGAGAAATGGAAATTAAGACAAATCTGAGGTACCACTACCTTTCAGATTGACAGGAAAAGATAATGACAAATGTTGGAGGGGATGTGGGAAAACTGGGAGAGTAATGGATTGTTAGTGGAGTTGTAAACTGATTCAATCATTCTTGAAAGCAATTCAAAACTATGAAGAAAGGGCTATCAAATTGTGCATACTCTTTGATCCAGCAGTGATTCTACTGCACTTATATTCTAAAAAGATCATAAATAATGGAAAGAGACCCACATGTGCAAAAAATGTTTTTGGCTGCTTTTTCAGTAATGTCACAAAACTGTAAACTGAGTGGATCCTGATCAATTGCGTAATGGCTGAACAAATTATTGTATATGAATATTATGGAATTTTTTATTATAGCTTTTTATTAACAAAGCATATGCATGGGCAATTTTTCAACATTGACCCTTGCAAAACCTTTTATTCCAACTATTCTCCTTCTTCCCTCCACCCCTTCCTTTAGATGGTAGGTAGCCCAATACATGCTAAATATGTTAAAGTATATGTTAAATACAATATATGGGGGGGGGGGGCGGAGCCAAGATGGCAGAGAAGGCACACGTGACTTTCTAAGCTCTTCTCTTACCCTCTTTATCAATATTATATCGAGCCTCAAAAATAGTCTTGACTGCTACAATTCATAAAGATAAGAAGTATAACAACTCACCAGCCAAAGAAAATCTGCAGTCTCACCACAAAAGGTTTGTTCCGGGGCTAGGGGGAGATCAGCATAGACTAGGAGAGAAATTAGGTTCCAAGGAGAGCCTCAAACTGAAAGTGAAAGCACAGATCTCAGCACAAGCTCCCATCCCCAACCTGCAGTACAGGGCTTTTCCTTGGGGCAGTTGCGAACCTGCACGGCAGGAGGGCACAGCCCAGGTTAGCCTCTAATCTGCACAGTGGGGAGCTCTGCTTGGGGCCATAGAGCTTTCGCAGGGTCGATTTGCAATCAGGCAGGACATTGGGGCAGAGATGTTGGAGCAGAGACTGCCAGGCAGAATCCTGGTAGAATCAGAGGTTTGTGTTCAGCTGCTAATACCCACAGCCCCACAAGAGGCTCTGGCCTGGGGCAGTGACACATTCACCCCTTAGTCTCCAGCCTAGGACAATCGCTAACCCACACAGCCCAACTGGGCACTTCTATAGCTCGGCCAGTGCTGAATCCACCTCCTGTTGGGGGAAGGGAAAACTCTCACTCAGAGTACTCCCATACCTCGGAGCCGGAAACCGGTTTACATCTCTCCCTGCTCTGCAGAGGAAGCTGGTAACCCCCTTACCTAGGAGGCATACACTAAAGGCTTTAAAACATGAATAAAAAGATGAAAAGAACTTCGACAGCTTCTATGCAGAAAAAGAGTAGGTCAGCAAACCTGAAGAGATAGCAAATAGCAAACATGCATCAGACTGTCCTCTTTTACATGATGCTCTCATAGAAGAGACCATTAAAAGTCTCAAAAGAGAGTTAGAAGATAAATGGGGAAAGGAAAGAGAAGCCTTAGAAGAAAGCAACAACTTCCTGAAATACGAATTGGAAAAAGTAAAAAAAAAAAAAAAAATCTCAGGAAAGTAAGAATTGTGAATTGGAAAAAATAAAGAATTCACTAGAAAGTAGGATTTGTGAATTGGAAAAGACAAAGAACTCGCAAGAAAGTAGGATTTACGAAATGGAAAAGACAAAGAACTCGCAAGAAAGTAGGATCTGTGAATTGGAAAAAGAAAATAATTCACTAAAAAAAAAAATTAGTGAAATGGAAAATAATTCCACAGACCAAAACAACACATTTAAAAACTCAATTGGACATATACATAAAGAAGTAAAAAAAGCTAATGAAGAAAATAATTCTTTAAAAATTGGAACTGAACAAATAGAAACTAATGATTCATTGAGACAGCAAGAATCAGTCAAGCAAAAACAGAAAAATGACAAACTGGAAAAAACCATGAATTATCTACTTGCAAAAATGACAGACTTAGAAAATACATCTAGGAGAGATAATCTGAGGATTATTGGACTTTCAGAAAACTATGATGAAAAAAAGAGCCTAGGTACTATTTTACAAGAAATCATCAAAGAGAACTGAGAACTGCCCAGATGTAATAGAATCAGAAGGTAAAATAGGCATTGAAAGAATTCATCGAACACCTTCTGAAAGAAACCCTAAAATAAAAACCCCAAGGAATATTGTGGCCCAAATTTCAGAACTATCAGATTAAGGAAAAAATTTTACAAGCAGCCAAAAAAAAAAAAACCATTTAAATATCGAGGTGCCACAATAAGGATCACCCAAGATCTGGCTGCCTCCACAATAAAGGATCGAAGGGCCTGGAATCTCATATTCTGAAAGGCACAAGAACTTGAGATGCAGCCAAGAATAAACTACCCAGCTAAGCTGAGCATTTTCTTCCAGGGAAGAAGATGGACATTTAATGAAACAAATGAATTCCATTTGTTTCTAAGGAAAAAACCAGAACTAAACAAAAAATTTGATTTCCAACCATAGAACTCAAAAGATGAAGAAAAGGTAATAATAACTCTTGAGAATTGTATTTCTGTTGTGGATATACAAAAAGAATACATGTATAATTTGATTTTACTTATATAACATAAAAAAGGGAAGTAGATATGGAAAAGGGATGATGGCAGAATAAGGTGGGAAGAAGGGATAAAAAGAGGGAAACCACATCCCACAAAGAGGCAAAGGAAACTTATCATATCTGAGGGAATTTAGAAAGGGGGAGGAACATTGTGTGAATCTTACTCTCATCAGAGTTGGCTCAAAGAAAAAATAATTGACATTTGTTTTAGAGAAAAGTCTCTCTTGCCTCATTAAAAAAGGGGGAGAGGAAAAGGGAAAAGAAAAAAGAGTAATAAGGGAAGGAAGGGGAAAAGATTCAAAGGGAGGGAGGGATTCTAAAGAGGGTAAGCATTGTGATACAAGTGGGGTACATAAGTACAATATATGTATAAATATTTATATAGTTATTTTGCTGCATAAGAAACATTGGAATTAGAAAGAAATTAAAAATACCCTGGAAGGAAAAAAAAATGCAAGCAGACAATAATAGAAAGAGTGAAAATGTTATGTTGGGGTCTATACTCATTTCCCATAGTTCTTTTGCTGGGTATAGCTGATTCTCTTCATTACTGAATAACTGGAAGTGATTTGGATCATCTCATTCTGCTGGTCATAACATATAATGATATGGAATGTTATTGTTCTATAAGGAATGATCAGCAATATGCTTTCAAAGAGGCCTGGAGAGACTTACATGAATTGATACTAAGTGAAATGATCAGAAAGTGATCATTATATATTATACATAGATCAGTTCTGATGGACATGTCTCTTGTAAACAATGAGGTGATTCAATCCAGTTCCAATTATCTTGTGATGAAGAAATCCATCTTCATTCAGAGATGACAATGTAAACCGAATGTGGACTACAACATATTATTTTCATTCTTTTTTCTTTTTTTTTTGCTTGAATTTTATTTTCTTTTTCATTTGCTCCCTTTTTGATCTGATTTTTCTTATACAGTATGATATTTGTGGAAATATGTGTAGAGAAATTGTACAAACAAAAACATTTTAGACAAAATTAGAAAGAAAAAATAAACTGGGGAAATTTGTACATTCGAGTGTTCTGATAAAGACCTCATTTCAAAAATAGAAAATTGACTCTAAGTTATTCAATATTTGATCGCTTGCAAATTGGTGGAGTAGGGTGAGGAAAAGCGAAGGAAAAATTCAATAAAGGATTTTATAGGGGTGATTTTCAAAAAGTACCCACATATATATTTTAAAAATAAAAAAGCTTAAATTAAAAAAAAATAACTGAACAAAAAGGAAAAAAAATCATGAGGAAAAAAAAAAAAAGAAACAAACAAAAAAAAGTAAATGATCTTCATTTAATCTCCATAGTATAGTTCTCTCTTCAGATGTGGATGGCATTTTCTATCCCACATATATTGGAAATATCTTGGATCAATGTATTGCTGAGAAGAGCTAAGTCTTTAATTGTTGATCATCACTATTCTCATGTAATCTGACCATTGCTGTATAAATTGTTTACCTGGTTCTGCACATTTCACTCAGATTCTGTGCCATTTGTTCCATATATTTAATATTTATAGTAATTCATTTTTGTTGATATAATTTTATTTTAATTTTTTTGAAATTTTTTTTTTTATTTTGTGGAAGCAGATGGTTTTAAGTAACTTGCCTAGGTTTATGCAGTTAGTGATTTCAGAGGCAGAAGTTAAAATTTAGTTACCTTTTAGCAAAATGCAGTTTCTTTGTCTGTCTTTTTAAATTAGGTCTCTTTTGACTTTCACTTTGCCTGAAATCATCATTGCTAAATCACGTTTTTGTTTTTTTTTGTTTGTTTGTTTTTTTGTGTTTGTTTGTTTGTTTGTTTGTTTTTTATCTCAGCTGAAGGATAATAAATTTTCTATTCTCTCCTATATGGATATGCATGTGTTTTCATACATACATACATATATACATTGCATTATATATAAAGATACACATATATACATACAAAAGCATTTTATACACATACATAAACATACATATGTGTATATGTGTGTTATATAAACACACACAAACCTTATGTTTATTTTTCTTATATCTAATTTTCTTGGATTCATTTTGGTAGCCACTTTTTTATTGACAAGTTTGTCTTATTCACATTGATGTTTATGATTATCAGCGGTGTATTTTTCTCCATACTATTTTTTTTTTATTTTTATCATTTTATCTTTCTCTTTCCCCCTTACACTAATTTTCTGGTAAGTTTTCTTTTCCTTCTCACCACTTTCTCTCTTAATCCATGCTCCTTTTTTTTTTTTTTTTTTTTTTTTTTTTTTTTTTTTTTTGGCTTATCCCCTTTTCCTCCTACTTCTTTGTTTGGTGAGATATATTTTGATTTCTTTAATCTCTTTCTGATCAGTTGTCTGACCTTATTTTCATATGTATGCTGAAAGCACCTGCAAATGCTGCTGTCACTGTCATAACTACAGTAATTGTTTACTGCTGATATTGAAGCAGTGGTATTGTCATGACCTGCATTGTGATCTACCAGTTGTTTAGGGGGAATGTTGGAAGAGTTCACCTGAGCTGCCTATCCTCTGCTGTCTTGGCTCTTTCCTTAACACTTTTATATTTCATTTGTTTTGTTTATAATTTTTGTTAGTTCTTTTTTTTTTTGAAATCTCATCATCTGGCTCTCTGTCTTACTAATACTACCAATGTAGCTATAGAACCACAGGATAATATATCCGTTCATTAAGCCTTCACTCAATATTGGAGATGTACAGGATATTAAAGATTCTTTAGTCCAAGCTATCTCAATTAACAGAGGAAGAAGTTCATATCCTTACCTAGGAATTGTCTTCCCCAATATCACATATATACTGATTATCAAATTTATATCAATACAGTAACAGATTCCTAAATACTGTAGATATTTTGTTTGGTAAAACAAATTTTTCTTTTAATTGCTTTTCTAAAATGTCCAATTTTATTTTCTTTCTTTCAATATCATATTCACTTATTTTGTCATTCATAAATCATTCAGTTATTTTTGCTCCTCATTTCTTACATTAAAAAACATTCATGATGATATAAATTAAAATACAATAGTCATTATGTTTACTCTTTTCCCATTGGAATGTACATTTTTGAGAAGAGAAATAAAACTACTTTTAATCTTTATGATTCTAGAATCTAATATAGTACTTTATATATAGTAAACATTGATATTTAATATATTATTTGAGTTTATCCTCTAAGTTTATCTTCTGTGTCTTCTTTATTTAACTTTTATATATGATTTATGAATATATTGGGTCCCTGATAGAATGTAAGTTCCTTAAAGAAAGAAGTTGTTTGTTTGTTTGTTTGCTTTTTTTCCCACTACCTGGCAAATGGTAGACAACTAATAAATAACTTTTTGATTAATTATATTTAAATTTATTTTTCCAGTGTTAGTTGATCACCTTTTGGTAAATTATTTGGAGTAAATATTTTACAAGGGAAACATAAACTTAATAAATTCTGGTCAAGAAGTTATGTGCGCCATCAATTAGAAGGTACTGAGAGCCAGACAAATGTTAAAAAGATACAATCTTCCACAAAAGAATATATAAAACAGAATTGTTATAGTTTTGATAGGAATAGTGGATTTAGTATAAAATATATTGCAGAATATGTTATTTCCCCCAAAAAATGAAAAAAAATTATAAAATGTGCGACAAAATGACAAAAATCACAAAAGACAACACTAATTGGTTAATTTTAACTTTTTGTATGTAATCCTTAAGATCTGTTGTTGTTAACTTGTTTCAGTTTTAGATTTCATGGTTCATAAGTATAATGTTTTTGAAAGACAAAAAACATTTTAAGCTAAAATGTTTTCTTTTCCATAATTTGTTATAAGAAAAAAAATATTTTAAACATCCCCTTTAATCCTATTTGTAATTGTTTTTCAAATAAACAATTTGCACATGAATTTAAAATTTTAACACCACAAATACATCAGCATTGTTCTGCAACACACTATACAATTAAATCTAATAAAATCAATATAACATTAAATTTTGTTATTGGATATTTTATTGGATTAATTGAGAACTGCAGATAGATAGATATCAATAAAATATAGATATAAGCCCTTCAAATTTTGGAAATTTTTAATTTCAATAAACATAAATGGCTTTCTTCAGTAAACCCACTCAACATATTGTCAACATTATATGTATATCTTTATTTATATGTATATAGATAATTAGCATATTATAAGTTGAACACTAAGACAGATATACAAATAGAAAAGCTCCTAAAGAATCAACATAGCAACTAAATTATAAATGTCAATATACTTTAAATATATCTATAAATTACTGAATAAACTTCCATACTTAAAGACATACAAAGATGTTTGTATACCATTACCAATTCAAATATTTACTGATATAATTTACTTAATATAGCATATTTAGTAGTCTTTCAGGAGGGAGTATTGATGTCAAGAAGACAGTTTCAATTACTGTCTCATATACTTAGTTTTTCTGTCACCTTGAATAATTCATTTAACCTCCTGCAAATTATTATGTATTTATAAAATTAGAGAGTTAGTGGCCTCTCAGTTTTATTCTACTTCTGTAACTGCACTTCTATAATTGAAGATAATTTCTATTGTTATCAATAGAGTTTGAAATGATTTTTCAAAAAAAAAAATATCTCAGGATATGTCTACATGATCAACCATTAAAATATTCATTTAAAAAAGTTTTGATTATTTACTTCAGCACCATCTTAATTTATTAGGATTTATTATATACTACAAGTTTTTATTAGTCATCTTAAATGTAGGTTGTCAACTATTATTCAGTGGAACCTTTAAATTTTAATTGAAATTGACCCTACTGATGCAAAGGTTTTAAGGAAAATATAGCATTATATAATGATACAACACAAAAATTTTATCTACTTATAGAGAAATTAGCTAATTTCTGTGAATAGAACATTTTAATGATCAGGAATAGTCAGATTATCTCTATACTTCTAGTCTATCAGGTTTTTTTTTTTTGGTTTTTTTTTTTGGCCAGTAATTGGAAAGTCTGTTTAGTCACTATACATATGGAAGAATAATTGGTTGCTACTGTATTCAGAGTTCTGAGAGCTTTTATAATAATTTGTTCTCATGTTGTTATACCAATCACACAAGTCACTTTTCTGCTTATATATTTATTCACATTAATTCATATAATCTTTGCTTTATTATTTTTGTCCAAAGTCAGCCATAATCTTTAATTCTGTTGGTATTACAAAATTTTATTGAATTTGTGTGACACAATTTTCTCAGTTATTTCCCAATTTATTGACACCAATTTTGTTTTAAGATTTTGTTATGACAAAAAGTTATGTTCTGTATATTTTTGAGCATGCATATTTTTACCTCCTCAAACTTCTTAGGACACATGCCTAAGAATAGCAATATCAAGTCAATTTTGTGAATTGTTGAGTTCTTTTCTAAAATGGGTGCTTATAGATTATAACTAAACCAAGAGAACAAAAATGCCTTTTGCACATGATGAAAAATAATATTTTAAAAAATTCATCTGATAAAGTGTATTTATATTAGAAACATTTTATTCCAGAATAAATAATATTTGTATTGGTAATCATGAATTTTGCATTTGCCTTCCACAATTCTTTAGAGAAATCATGGTAACTGAGATAACAGCTGTCCTTCTAAGATCTCTCTCTCTCTTTTTTTCTTTTAACTTTTTTTCTTCAAATTGTTTTTAGAAGTGGTGTCCTATAAGCCTTAAAAACTGTCTTTCTGAATAATGTATGCATGGCAAAAATTAACATAGATAATTAATCTTTTATTTAATCTAGACAGCCAATGAATACTATCAAGAAAAGTTGAACTTTGCCCAGAAATCAATCATAAGCCACTAAATTTCTATGAGGAAAGGAATGTCATGACTACATCACTTCAAACCTATTGATGAGTAATCAAATTAACAACAAAAAATAGTTTTCATATAAAATTCTGAAGGCATATCTGACAAAAGAATAGAGTTCTGTGAGAAGTGTATTGCATTAAATCAGAAAAATAGGAAAATAATCTCTTACAGGATAGATTTTTCACCATGTATATTTGTGTGAAAAATTTTGGCAATTTCCTGGAGCCTAATAGAATGGACCTCTTCTTAGAACAGTGATTTAAAGTGCATTAAACAGCATGCACAAATTCACAAAGCTAATAAAATAAATAGAATTGAACTAAAATTATCAGAATTCAGAATAAGAACAACTGTAACTATATGGAAATATAATAATTGAAGTAGACATGAGAGGGTAGACAACAGTGATATCATAGAAAAAGAATCAACAGGACTTAATTAGTAACAGGGTATATTAAATAAAGGAGGGGGATTGGGGTATTTAAAAAAAAATATCAAAGGTTTCAGTATGAAACATTGAGTGAATACTATGTCAGAAAAAATAGTAAGCTAAGGAAGAAGAGTAATTATAGACAAACATAATTTTAATTTTGCACATATTGACTGTGAAACAATGGTGGAACATTTATAGGGAAGTGTAGGCAATTATTGATGAAAATTTAAAATAACTTTTAGAGGAATGAAAAGGATAGACACTAAATTGAAAATCACTATAAAGAGTGGGTGTTATCAATTGGAGAATGGCTAAATAAATTGTGGTATATGAATATTATGGAATATTATTGTTCTGTAAGAAATGATCAGCAGGATGATTTCAGAAAGGCCTGGAGAGAGTTACATGAACTGATGCTAAGTGAAATAAGCAGGACCAGAAGATCATTATATACTTCAACAACAATATATATGATGATCAATTCTGATGGATGTGACCCTCTTTAACAATGAGATGAACCAAATCAATTCTAATAGAACAATAATGAAATGAACCAGCTACACCTAGTGAAAGAACTCTGGGAGATGACTATGAACCACTACATAGAATTCCCAATCCCTCTATTTTTGTCCACCTGCATTTTTGATTCCCTTCACAGGCTAATTGTATACTATTTCAAAGTCTGATTCTTATTGTACAACAAAATAACTGTTTGGACATGTATACATATATTGTATTTAACTTATACTTCAACATATTTAACATGTATTGGTCAATCTGCCATCTGGGGGAAGTGGTGGGGGGAAGGAGGGGAAAAGTTGGAACAAAAGGTTTTACAATTGTGAATGCTGAAAAATTATCTATGCATATATCTTGTAAATAAAAAGCTATAATAAAAAGAAGGGAAAAAAGAATGGGTGTTGAGGAGGGATAAATATTTTCCATGAACCAGTTTTTTAGGAAGTTTCTCAGTGAAGGAAAGTAGAGTTAGAATAGGAGTAGGATTGCATAAAAATAATTATGGGGAAAATAACTTTTAAGATTGAGGAGGTAGGAACTTTTTCTTTTTAAATAGATCTAGTAATGTGGAAAATTTTGAAGATGTTAAGGTAAATCAGTCTTGATCCTGGAATGGGGTGGGAGAGGAAAGGATCATGGTTGCATGCATGATTATTTTTCAAGACAAGAAATCATAAACATCATGCTTAAGGGCAGAAAACTCATATGGAAATTCTATTGTGAATTACTTTCTCTTAGAAAGGGGAACGTATTAATATTCTTAGTGGTCTTATTTTCTTTGGAAAAATGTACAATTATTGCCTTCACACAGAAGAATTTTCAGTGTCAAAAGAAGGAACAAGTAAAAACACCACAAAAAAGTAATTTACAAAGAAATCACATTTTAGATCTCTTCATTTGCTTTTGTGAATACAAAAGACAAAAATACATACACTACTAAAATAGATTTCAGTTGCTGAGATGTCACCAGGCCTTAAGTGATGATTCAATATTTCAAAGAGTTATGGGTTTCCTAAATAACTCTTTATATATAGCCAGACATCTGCTGTCTTGGATGAGTTGCTAAAGTTTTGAGATTAAGGACAGTTTCCTCCCAAATAATACTGCTGCAAATTCAGTTTACTTTGAACTACAGAGCATTGATTATGTAGTAAAATGCCTTGAATAGAGAATCAAAATATTAATAAATTGCTTGTGCTCAGGAATCAATTGGATAATAAATTCATATGCATTACTGTATCTTCTTAAAGTGTATGAATTCCTCTTTTAGTAAAGCAGAATTTAGGGAAGAAACCTGTTTGTTATAGGTTGAGTTCAGATACCATCAAGTTGAGAAATGTTGAATTAAAATTTTGAAGTGACTAATTTTTATGGTAAAAACACATACTAATCCAAAGGGTACAATGTTGAACATTTCAGCACATCCTTGTCTCTTGATATACTAAGACCCTTCAAGATTCACACAATAGTTACCTCTGCTAAGAAGTCTTTTTTTGATACTCTCAGTCAGTAGCCACTTCCTGCTTATAATCTATTACAAGTAAAAGTAATTTGTACATATATATACATATGTATTAAATTTCCTTTTTTTATTATAAAGCTCATATTTATCTGGAAACAAGTTGTATAGTCCCTATAAATATAAACTTCCTGAAGTTTCAAATGCTCTTATTTTTTTTTTTCTTTCTGTGCCTGAAAAATAGTAATAGTTTAATGAATGCCTATTGATTTACGAGAATATATATATATATATATATATATATGTACATGCACAAATTACTTTTATTTGTAACTTATTATAAGTAGGAATATTCATTTGCCACCAAGTATCACACAATGATATGTTTTTTTTTTTAAATATATTTAAATAAACAAACATTAGTTACCTAGAATGCAGTGTGTTCAAGATTCTGGGGATACAAAGAAAAACAATCAAAGAGTATCTAACCTTAGATAGCTTATTCTACTGGGCAGATACAAACGTAAATATATATACAGATTACTTGTTGAAAGTGAACAACAAGAAATGAGGGTTCAGGGAAGTATGTGATGAGGAAGTGATATGTGAAACAAGTCTTCAGAAAACTAAGGATTCCAAGAGGCAAAAATGAACAATAAATTGTAAAAACAACCAGGTGAAAATGAAGAGAAAACTGTACAAAGGCAGAGAAATGTGAGATAAAATGTACAATTCAGAAAATACTTTAGTGTAAAGTACATGAAGGAAAATAACATGAAATCAGTCTAAATAAAAAGGTCTTCCTCAATATTCTTCAAAAATGTACACCAGGAATCAGTTTGGAAATCTCAAGTTGTAAAGAATGAATTTTGTTTTAATGTAACATTGCATTTTGGATTGGATATATTTGCAAAACCTAATCCTTCCAAATTGTTAGGAATATCATTGTCATCTCCCATCTTATACTTTTAAGAAAAAAAAAAAATAAAATGCTTGTGATATTCAGTAATATATTGTGAAATGTCTTACTCCTTTCCAAAAGCAGTATTAAGTGATTAGTTCCTTGAGAAGTACAATTTTGTAACTGTAAATGAAAATAACTCTCTTGCGATATTGTTATTAGCTGCTCTTAATGTAAATAAACCTCCTAGCATACATATTTTTGTTTTTCTGTGTAAACATATATTTAAGTTGATGATGATCTTATGCCATGAAAGACATTTGATTCTATACAACACATAACCAAATATCTTGAGATAAAATGAATTCAATTACAATCAATGTCCACTAGCACATGCCTTTTGAAAGACTTTATTATGATATTTTCAAGTATATTTGTTTTCAAATATTTAAGTTTATTTTTCAATAAAAATTCAATTTCCCATAAATCCTTATTCTTCCTTTTTTGAAGAGGAAGTGCTAATTTTTTTCCATAACTCCTATATTGTGGTTGCCTCTGTCCTTTTTGTGAAGGTTTTTGTTTGAATTTTTTTCCAAATGCATTAGCTTTCATTATACTATTTCAAAATGCATACTAAAATTGATATTGGCTTATTGTATTGATGTATGCCTGTAATCCCTGATACTTGGGATATGGAAACTGGTACATTGCTTGAGCTCAGAAGCTCTGAGATATAGTGAGCTTCATATTTGTACACTAAGTACAGCACTCATATACTGAGACCTTTGAAATGGAGATCACCTGAACATATAAGGAAGAATGAGTTGACAGATTAGAAATGCAACAAGTGAATGATAACATGTTAATCAATAACGATATTGAGCCTATAGATTTCAGGTGAATTTGTAACTTGAGAGAGGAAGACCCTATCTCAAGAGAGAAAAGAAAAATAAAAGAAAAAGAAAAAAAAAAGAATAGCAAAAAAGTTTGAGTAGTCCTTTCTATAAATGATTATTCATATTATTATCATCTTTGTTGTTATTACTCTTTTGGATGAAAGTTTTCCAGTGTGGGCTACTGGCTAACATGCACAATCTTAGAAGCATAAAACAATAAAAAGGGATTTGCATGAATACTATTTTTTGTTTCCTTATAAGAATCAATGCCCTAAAAAGACATCAAGTAATTGGATATTATAGGTGCTTCCTTATGAACTGTTAATTGAAGGTGCTGTATGAATTTGTGGAATAGCCGTTTCTAATTAGGCAAAATGGGCCAGAAACTGATTCTACTGGTTTATTCACTTCATGTTTCACACCCTTATTTGATGGAAATATTTCCCATTCCTTCTTTGTGTATTATTATTTATATATTACATGAGACAAAGGGAAAATATTACTGCTCAATCAAATGCAACTGGTTTTACAAAAGAAAAAAAAGTGTGTCCATTAAGGTGAAAGAATATTTCTACCTATATGAGGAAAGGGAAGAAGTACACTTTAGTTAGTATAATTTCACAAAATCACAAAGAACTACACATCTGTCAGGATAAAAGAGAGGGACCTTCTTTGGGTTATTAAAGTTCTTTCTTTTGGTAGCAATTGTTTTATATCAATTAGTGGAATAAGGAAGATGCTATAGAAATCCAGCTGTTGCAGCTCATCTTGCTGTTTATGCAGACACTATACAGAACAAAATAGAGAATATGAACAAAATAGAGGTAGTTATTTCCTTCCCTAAATCCATTTTCTGTATAGAACAATAAAAAAATGGAAAGGAAATCAGTCTCACTCCAAAAAATTAGAACAAATTGGATGGATAAAAGTGTGACATAATTCAGGAAGCTGAACTTCTTAGGGAAGATGGAAGTGAATGAGAAATGAATTAAGCAATAGTAGTTGCTTAAATCCAAAGACTACTTCTTGGAAGGGCAAATGGTGCCTTAGATAGCCTTGGAATTTCTGTGATTTTTTTTTGTTAGTTTTTTTTGACTTTTATTTGCTTTTCAATAATTATCCCTCTCTTTAAAAAAAAAATCCCTTTAAAAGTAAGTGAAACTACATAACATGGTGATTATGACTGCTACAACATTCACCTTTATGGTTTTGTAGTTTCTTATGTTAAGAACAGAAATATTTTAATTTTAGGAAGTTGAAACTTACTTTATCCAATAAGTGGGGGTAATTTTTTAGTGTTTTCTTGACAAAATAATATTACTGAATCAGTAAATTACCCTGAATAGGTCACCACAGGATGGCATATGACAGAGATCAAACTCTCACTAATTCCCTTCAGAATGCATTGGAGACAGATCATGCACTGTTCTGAAGAACCATAAAAATAGCAAAAAATCCTTCTGCTCTCTCTCATTTAGTGATCTCATCAATGCCTTGTGTTTTTGCTGTGATATATGGAAAGCTGTTCCCCAGTTCTATATTTTCCAACTTTCCTGGACTACTTTATCCTATCACCCACTAGTTTTTAGACATCTCAAACTGGATTACTCCAAGTTATTTTATACTCAACTTATCCCAAATAGAATTTATATTTTTCCCCAAAACTGCATCTCCCCCATCAACATTTCATTGTAACTAAGAAGGGCCACACCATCATCAAAATCAGTCCGGTCTGTAACCCTGCTCTCATTCACCATTTTTCATTTAAATCATTCCCACATATTCAAGATGTTGCTTTAGAACTTCACGATATTTAGGACTTTAGGACAATGCAATTTAGTACTTTAGGACTTTATAATATCTCTTACATATCTTCAGTTTACTATATACTTATCATGTTGCATACTTTTTCACCTAATCTTTGGTCTACTGTTAGGATCTTCTGGCTATTTTCCTTACCTTTGGTTTTTGCCTGCTAAATTTTTTTACTTAGTTATCTTATTAATTCTTCTAAAGCAAAGATATGGCAATGTAACCTCAGCTGTCAGCAAACTACAATAAAACAGTATTATATTTAGGATAGAATAGAGAATTATTTATTTTTTCTTTACAGAAATTTGCAACTTGATCACTCGCTCTCGTTGTGTCCAGACTAGTTCTCTGGAGGACCTTGACACCAGTCTGAGTCCTTGGTCTTAGAAAAGAATTGAAGAAGAGAGACTCATGTGGATGGTCAAACATGAAGTCTACTTATTCCAAATTCTCTCAACTTTCGATATCCTAATATCCTTATGTAATTATAGCAACACTACACATGCACTAAATATCTACAGTGCATGTAGGACCACATAAACAACTTACTATTGTTTGTAGATGACTCTTTGCCACTTGGTATCACTGGGCTTTAAGTACAACACAGGTTTTCCCTGCCTCCTGACTTCTCAGGAAGGCCAAGAGCCCTTAGGAGAGATGGGGAGCTGAACCAAACATTGTCAGCAGATTTCCTCTGGGTCTTATACTTCATCCTCAGTTGCCCCACTGAATGTGGCTTTCTACATCCCTTCCTTTATTTTGTTTTATTTAAAGCAGGTATACATCAGTGGCTAAATCCATTAGCATGGGATAAATCACACAAGCAAGTAGTAATATAACAAACAATATGAATAAAGAAGATATCTATGAGTCCCAGAAGGAAGGTGTAGATAATAATTATCAATTTACAATGACATACACACCTCCTTCAGCATCCAAAAGATAGTCCAAAGTCAATCTATTGTCCTTCACTTCATGTGTCAGGGAATCCAATGATTCCTGCAGATTTTGAAGTTCTGCATCAGTCTCATTAACAGTTATTTTTAATATTCATGAGTCATTTGCCATACGCTTAGGGTTAACTGCCATGCTCTTTCAGTGATGGACATAGTCAGAGATGGACTCACCTGATATTTCCTGGGTCTTCTCCTTTATTTCAAGGATCTTCCCCTTTTCTGTCTCTCTCTGATGGACAAGGCACTCATTGGCACTCATCTGATTCCTTCTCCATCTGTAGAGATACAAGCAAACCCTCTTACCCAAAGTATTAAGCTACCTGGTTCCTTCCATTCACCACTCTGTGGATCTCTTCACATTACCTGGTGATTATCTAAAGATACTGGAGCTGCTTGCCCTGGACACTGTCCTTCCAGAAGGTTATGAAACCTATCTGCTGGAGCCAGTGCATCCTCATCAAAACCCAAAAAATTAATAGTATAAAAGGTAAAAGTTAGAAGCTCTTTAGAGTTATCTGTGACTCCCCTTCTCTCTCTCTCTCTCTCTCTCTCTTTTGTTTTTTTGAGGAGCATCTTGATGTCTCTATTCCTCCTCTCTACAATTGTCTGTCCTTGAGGATTGAAGGACATGCCAGTGGTGTGTAAAATACAATACTGGGCACAAAAGTATGCAAAATTGTTAGAACTATATGCAGTTCCATTATCTGTTTTTATTGTTTCTGGCATGACCATAACTGCAAAGGCTTGTGTAAGGAATTTAGTGAGGGACATCTCTTTTGATGCTGTTACTGCAAAATAAATCCTGAGAAGCTGTCCACAACAACATGGATAAAAGACAGAAAGCCAATGATTTATAATGGGTCACATTCATCTGCCCAATTTCAATGCATCTCAAACCATGAGGGTTCTTTTCTGGAGGGAGCATAGGAACATGGAAAGGAAGGCAAGTGGAATATGCTTTTACTATGCTTCTAACTTTCTCTTTTGTTATCCCAAACTGCAGACATAAAGCTTGTACATCCTGATAATATTTTGACTACGTTGGTAAGAAGGCCATCTGTCTTTGCGTTTCCATAAAAAAAAAAAAAAAAAAAAAAAAAAAAAAAAAAAAAAAAAAAACCAGGACCTGGAAGTCTCATATGAGAATAGACATGCAAGAGATAATACTTACCTAGACAGTTTCTTACTTGTTCCTGAAATTCCTTAAAAAGCTGGTATATGTTAGAGCCTACAAATTTTATTTGGACTATAACAATTCTTTGTACTACAACTACCAAAAAAACCAAAAATTACATTTACATCTCCTGTACAATGTTAGAAATAGCATAATTGCATACAACTCATTCTGCTGACTGGATAGTGAATGGAAGCTCTGACTACTGTTATTATAGTTAAGTCAGGAGAATATATAGCATAAATGTTATGTTTGGATGCATCTGTAAAGATGGTTGGTCTTTGAAAAGGTAGTAGAAATATTTTCTTCAAAAATCCATGACCAATTATGTAAGAGCCAGGTTATCTTTAAGGTAGAATTGTCTGTAAAATTTGGAGCTATGACCAAAAGTTGCCACTCTGGGATGGTTTCACAGCATACATTATTTTGTGCATTAGTATAGAAAGTATATATCTTGTAAGGTCTTATCCCAGATAATTTTATTACTCGTTTAATGGCCTTTTAATAAGAGCTAGCCACAAGCACTGGGTAAGGAAAAAGGTTTGGTATAGTTGTGCTGGGAGGTTCACCCACTCAGTCACACTGTCTCAAGAAAGGACTGATGTAGCTGCCTCTTTTGTAGCAAAAACTGATATTTCCAAGGTTTTTTTGAGGGACTCTTTCAGCCACATTGGATAAAAACAATTCAACTTCTCTCAGAGCCTCTTGGGCTTCTTTTATAAGCTGATATGGTGAGTTTAAAGCAGTGTTTCCCCTTAAAATGTCATATAATGGTTGTAATTGATACTGGACACATCCATTGGATATTTCCTATCAATTTCTGAAAGTCATTTAAGGTGTTCAACTTCTCTGTTCTAAAAGAAAGTTTCTGTATTGTAAGTACCTTGGGGTATACTTCATATCTTAAATATTGAAAAGGAGCCTTTGGATTTTTTCTGGGGCTGTATACAATTGGTAGTTCCCTAATATTTTTATGTTTTTTTTAAATAGGCATGCTTCTAACATTTGCTCCTCAGGTGCATATCCCAAGATATCACACATGTAAGGTAGTGACACAATTTTTGGAAATGCTTTTTTTACTGTAGTAAGAGCAGTAGTCCCATACATTTGACACATGGTAGGGCTATTTTTCATTTCCTGTGGCAAAACTGTCCATTCAAATCTTTTATAAGGCTCAGCTAAATTAGCGCTGGGCACTGAAAAGGCAAATCTTTTCATATCCTCCTTATCCAGAGAGATAGAGTAGAAACAATTCTCTAGGCAATTAAGTAGGAGATGGAAGTCCAGGCTGAAGAGTTCCTATTGATGTGGGAAAGATTCCAATCTTTGATTCCCAACCCCCCCTCCCCCAGTTAATGTAAATTACCCTTTGACTCACAAATCCTGGTCCCTTTGAATTCCAATAGAAGATCCCAACCTGTCCCAGACCCACCTGGATCTGAGCCAACTTTGGGGCTACACCCAAAAGCCCCTCCAGCTTAGTCTCCGACTTAAAAGGGCCAAGCTGGGAACCCCTCTTTGCAGAGATTCCAAACATGCCAGCCATGTGAGGACCCTCTGTCCACTGGACCCTCTATCCAGTGCCCTTCTTATCTCTACCTTCACCTATCTCCTACTTTTAAACTCAATAATAAACCTCTTTTATCAATCTAGCTCTCTGGGCCAATAAATGCTTTTATTGGGAATTGGCGACGCTACTAGACCTCATTTACCGCCATATCCTTGCACCGAATCCAAGGGGGTTGCAGGGGAACTCTGTTTGACTCCCTGTACCCCAAACCTGCCACTAGACCTTAACTAAATCCTAATTTCATTTAGGTAACCCAAATCTAGACCTCAACATGTGGTCTAAACCTCAACATTTGGTTCCCTGACGAAACAAACACCGGAAGCTAGATAATTTGGCGACCAAACTGAACTCCAACCTTTTGGGGGCACTCAGAACCAATCTGGGTTTTGAGCTGTTCAGGCAATGTTCTTCTGGGAAGAATCTGCGTTCTTTCTTTCGTTTCTCTCTCTAAAGGTAGTGGGGAGAATATCTGCGTTCCGTCTCACCCTACTTGCATTTCAGGAGATTCTTACCAGGCAATCTGGAACTCTGGCCAAGGTAAAAGACTTTTTTCTTTCCTAATCTTGCACTGGACACCCAAAGCCCTTGGGTTGGGCTTGGGTCATTGGTGGGAGCTCTAAGCTCTGGCACAATTCTTGAGGAATTGCTGCAGATTGACAAAAGGCCTCTTTTGTTGTCTCTCTGTCTCCAAGAGATACGAGAGGCTGTGAGGATTTGGAAAACCAAAAGTTTTTACCTGTCCACAATCTAGACCCTACTTCCATTTTAGGTGAAAAGGCCTCTATTCTTACCAGACAATCCGGAAGTCTGGATAAGGTAAAAGACTTTTTTCTTTCCTAATCTTGCAGTGGATACCTAGAGCCCTCGGGTCGGGCTTGGGTCGTAGGTGGGAGTTCTAAGCTCTGGCACAATTCTTGAGGAATTGCTGCGGTTTGACAAAAGGCCTCTTTTGTCGGCTCTCTGTCTCTAAGAGATATGAGAGAAGCTGCAAGGATTTGGAAAACTAAAAGTTTTTGCCTGTCCACAATCCAGACACTCCCCTGCCTCTAAAATCTTTCCTGGAGCAGATGCTTTGCCTTCCTTTGCATCTCAATGCATTTCTAATCTCTTTTCACCACTAGAAAGCCCTCCTCTCAGGCAGGGACTCTGAGACAAGAGAGGATGTGTCTCAACACTCCCTCCCCCCCTCCCCCGACCAAGGAGACACATGGCCATTCTGGGGACCCCACCCTTCTCAGGGGTCCCAGGCCAGTGCTCTCTTTGATCTGTGCTGGGGAGATAACCGGAGAAATGTAAGAGGAGCCGTGTTTGAGCCCTTCTCCCACTCCACTGTTAAATGCAATGGAGTCTCTAATGGTCAGGCTTTAGCCACGAGGAGTAAGGTCACTGACTTGGGGTGAGTTTAGAGAATGTCTCTGCCCATGGCTGCTACTCCCTGGACAGGGGTAAGCGGTCTCTCCTTCAGGTCTTGCTCTCCCAGCAAGATTTGGGGGCTTAGATGAGCTGCCCCGCCCTCAACTTCCTGCGTGGAATCGCCAGAGGAGCCCTCGCCATTCGGGACGCACCGCGCTGGGTAAAATGGCATCTCTTTCTCCCCCCACCCTCGCTCTGGCCTTTCCTCCCCCTCTTCCATGGAGTGGGAAGTGTAGAACTCGATGCCTGTTTCAGACCTCTCCCATGTGGCTTGGCAACCTGCCGTTTAAATACTCCTATCCTGTTCCCTTCTTGGGGTACTGTACACAGTGGGGAGATTGGAGACTCAATCTTAATCTCCTCAAATCTCCGGCAAGGTTTTAAACTTTTAAAACAGAACTTTGCTAGCAATCTGGACAAGTGAGCCACGCCGCTCCCAGACCTAAAGGCTCCTAAAGCCGCAGCTTCCAGCCCTCTGGAAGCATGTTCAGCCCATACATTTTAAATGGGACTCAGTTTCCCTGATTTGGTCATCTTGTGTTAGAGCAATGCCCCCTCCCGGCACCCTTTTAACTGTAGAAACCTCAGAATTACGCTTTTGCATGAAGGCTGTCTACAAAGACAGGGGATTTTAAACTGCTCTCGGTTTTTTTCTTAGCCTCAGGGCACCACTTAAAACCTTTTTTCAGCTGCTTGTGAAGAGATAATTTAGCTAAGCCAGGCTAGGTCTGTCTCTCTCACTTTCCTACCCAACCCCACAGGTGGGAACTCTTGCTCCTAATTTTCTGTCCTAAGACCTTTTGCTCTTAGCACACTGTTCTATTTTCTGGATTGGCAGTCTATGTCCCTGTCAACAATTAAAAGGTTTTTTCTGGGCTCCAACCCTAGCCAGGTTGTAGCTTCAAGAAAGACCTTTGAATGATGGCTGGGGAATAAAATTCCAGATCTAGGCAAATTAAATTCTTTAGAAGATGGCTTTTTTTTTTTTTTTTTTTTTCTTTTCTCCCCTCATTCCTTGACTGTAGCAAGAAATGAGTTAGTGGGAGAAACTGAAGCCATTTAAGAATTCGGTGAAAACCTTTAGGAAAGAAGTCTGTCTTAACTGTTGGTGCTTTTATCAAGCTCTCTAGACTTATTCTGTTTTCCCTCCCCCATTCCTTGAGACACTATGGCTCAGGGAATCAGGGGCTATAGAATATGCATATTGTCTAGAGTTAAGTGAGGAGCTATTGAAATGGAGATCACACCCACTCCTACTACACCACATCTCTCCTTTGCTACCTTGCCCTCAATGATGGTGGCCCTCTTAGGAGGTTTCCACTGAGGCAAGCCCACCACATCACCCTTCTATAACGGGGTGGGGGGGGTTGGGCGGGACGGTTCAAAGTCTCGAGCTAATTTGAGCTTGCTGACAGACTCTGGGAGTCTTTCAAGGAAATTAGTCACCTGCGGGAAGCCGTGGGGACAAAATCCTGGGTTTTTTTTGGCAAACGGCCTTCTAGGAGGCCCTTTGTGACACCTTCTAGAGACGTTTATGAAGGTTACGTTATAGAATGGGAAAGTCTTCTGGTTTTACAATGAATTGGCTTCCCTCCCCCATCCCTGGAGATTTTAAGCTGTCTCAATGCAGAGACAAACACTGGGTTTGAGAAAAATGCCTTAATCTCAACACCTGAATTCTGAATAGATTAGCTGAATTCCAATCTCTCTCTGGACAAGTCCATCCTTTTAAAGTGCTTTTTTTCTTTCTAATCCTGGGACTGATTAACACTTGTGCCCTCAGACAAAAGCAGCGAGCCAAAACAAACCCAGCACACTTGTCTCTTTTAAAGCTGAAAAAAACTCAATGAAACTTAGGACCCACCCACCACTTCAACTTTTTCCGGGGTCCAAAACTCATGTTTCTTCCACTCTGCTGCCAACAGCTGTTTGTTGGTTTCCCTTTACCTCCAGCCTGAGACTCTCAGCTCTTTTCTTCTCAGGGCAACTTCTGCCTCCTCAAAAACACTCAGAGCAGAAGCACCTTTTAATACAAATCTCTCCCAGACTTAGGCCTGTAGGTGTCTCGGAAACTGTCTGAGGAGACCCCAGTCCCTGTCCTGAGTTCCAGCAGGAGGAATACAGGAGAAACTGCGTCACACCACGGGGGCTGACTTGATCCCCGGCTTCCTGCTCCCTGGTAGGGAATTGGGGTCTGGCCCTGTTTCCCTTTTTATCCCAGGACAATCCCAACACCTCAGGGGCCGGTAAGTTGGGTTGGCAGTGCTGAGATACTTTACACTCCCTCTGACCCCTTCTACCTCCTCCCCCATAAGAGTGGGGAAAGTGGGGGGAAAGCTCAAGGTCTTTGCTTATTAAGGAACCAACTCTTTTTAAAGAAAGGCAGCACAGTTAAAAGATTTCTAAGAGCTTAAATTGCATTCTTATCTTGACTAGAGATATAGGCCTCTTGCCTACCCTGACTTCTTAGTCCACACCCTTTAATACCAACCCCAGGAGAAATTAGCTTTCCTGGAAATTAAGAATGAAAGGGCTACTACTTAACACTTTTTACTATAGACAAATAATCTTTTGCTCCCAGCATTTTCTCCTACTTCTCCTTGTTAGATGGGTTCTTACAGGCAGCCCATAGAAGGGACCTGAAGCATTTCCTGCTGCATCTCCACCCTGGATGACACCCCGGTTTTAGCCTGCTCCCGAGATCTGGGCTTCAATCTTTGGACTCTCAACTGCCCTTCATCCTGGAGAACATGGGACAACTGACTGGGAACAACTGACCGGGACAAACACCCCTTAAATGCCCTGCTGCCATACCCAAATCCCATACATACCTCACGCCTCACCTCCTGGCATGAGCCCCAAATCTCTACGACCCTTGCCATCTCGAAGCAGTTAAGAGGAGATAAGTGCCCCTTTTCCCACATGCCTTTGGAGGTAACTGCTTGAGGGGGGGTTGAAGAGGGGACCCCTGAACTTGGAAAATCCTGGAAGGACTTTGCCCCATGTTTTTTTTTTTTCCTTAAATGAATTTAAGTTCCAACTGCTTGAGGGGGGAATGATGCGCAAAAGATTCCAATCTTTGATTCCCAGCCCCCCCACACACACACTTAATGTAAATTACTCTTTGACTCACAAATCCTGGTCCCTTTGAATTCCAGTAGAAGATCCGGACCTGTCCCAGCCCCACCTGGATCTGAGCCAACTTTGGGGCTACACCCAAAAGCCCCTCAAGTTAAGTCTCCAATTTAAAAGGGCCATGCTGGGAACCCCTCTTTGCAGAGATTCCAAACATGCCAGCTATGTGAGGACCCTCTGTCCACTGGACCCTCTATCCAGTGCCCTTCTTATCTCTACCTTCACCTATCTCCTACTTCTAAACTCAATAATAAACCTCTTTTATCAATCTAGCTCTCTGGGCCAATAAATGCTTTTATTGGGAATTTGCAATGCTACTAGACCTCATTTACTGCCGTATCCTTGCTCCGAATCCAAGAGGGTTGCAGGGGAACTCTGTTTGACTCCCTGTACCCCAAACCTGCCACTAGCCCTTAACTAAACCCTAATTTCATTTAGGTACCCCAAATTTAGACCTCAACATGTGGTCTAAACCTAAACACTATTGCTTCCATCTATTCATTTACTTTTCTCAAATCAGTCAACATCCTCCATTTTCCAGATTTCTTTTTTTACAGCAAATACAGGGGAATTCCCAGGACTTTGAGAAGGTTGAAGATGTCCTTGGTCAAGTTGCTTCTGTACTATATCTAATAAGGCCTGGGTTCTTTCAATGCTTAAGGATCACTCTTTCACTCACACTGGTGTATTAACATTCCATTGGATGAGGATAGGTGTAAAGGCTGACAGATTTTCAACAATGCCCCAGCCTAAAAAGTCGGAAGTGCTCAATAGTAATCCTAACTGCTGTAAAATGCCTCCTCAATTTTGCCTTGCCTCTAGACATAGAAGGACAAAACTGTGCTAGAAGGGCTGATGGTGTCATTGCCCTCCAGCTGCTCCTCCTCCTCCTGCCCATAACTGCAGAAGTTGAGGGATGAGCATCAGGAGACTGAGAATTCCCTAAGGGCACTTGTTTTGGTTGAAAGTTAAGAGAAGTACCATACCCCTCAAATGGCCCAGTGTAGTCCTTATTTCCCTTCCTGCCCAACCATCCATGCCTCTCAAACCTCCTACTGCATTAATAAACAATATAAATAAACAAAATGCTAAAAAAAAAAAAAAAAAAAAAAAAAAAAAAAAAAAAAAAAAAAAAAAAGACTTCCTTAGCTCCTTGCCACAGGCTGTACCCTCTGGGGCTACAGGCAACAACCTTCTACTTGTTTTACTCATCATACTTCCTGGTTTGACACCCCAGGCTAAAAGCTTCCTTTTTCTTATATATGGTATTTCTTAAAGGCAATTTTATCCTATTGTATTCAGTTAGTTGTTCTTCCCCTCCCTTCCACATCTCTGGCTCCAACCTCTCTTCCTTAGAGAGCCATGGAGACATGCACTCCAGAGCATCTGAGAATTCAGTGATCTGCTTCTAAGCTACCAATAAACCTTCCTTCGCTACTAACCCAACTAAGCATGCTTCATACTTCCCTCAGGAAGAAGGATCCTTTGTTAGCACTAGCCCCTTTTCTGCTAAAAAACCAAAGTGACTAGTTTAGCACTTGCCTAATCTTCCTGCTTGCCTGTCTTTATACTTTCTCTATTCCTAGGATCAAGGGGACTCCTCCACTGAACTCACTGATCATTCCAGTTGAGCTGCTGGGTATCTCACTTTCTATGGCCCCTTGTTTAGGCACCAGATGTTGTGTCCAGACTTGCTCTCTGGAGAGTCTCAATATCAGCCTGAGTCCTTGGTCTTAGTGGAGGAGTGAAGAGGTGGGATTCATGTGGATGGTCAAACAGGGAGTCCATTTATCCAAATTCTCTCACCCTAATATAATCATAGCACACTGCACATGCTCTAATTATACTGCCTGTGCAGGACCACATAAATACCTTGCCAGTATATGTAGATGACTCTGGCACTTGGTATCCCTCTGCATGAACTACAACATAAGTTGTCACCACCCACTGACTTCTCAGGAAGGCCTAGGGCCATTAAGGAAAATGGGAGCCAAACCACACATTGTCATTAATTTCCCTCTGGGCTGAAGTGTCTTATACCTCACCCAGAGTTCCCCCACTATCTGTGGCCTTCTACACTCCCTGAAGAGCTTCGTTTTCTAGTTTACTTTCAAACCATAATAACATTGTTTTGGATAATTAGTTTTATTGTCAAATTTGTCCTTTGATATTAGTAAACCTTTTCCCAAGTCCTTATCTGTTTTTCTGATGATTTAAAAAAAATTGTATCCCTTGTATCCCTCTAATAATTTACCAATTTAAATATATATATATATATATATATATATATATATATATATAAAGTTTGTCCTTGATAATTTGATTAATATAACACTAAATATTTAGATTAATTTAGACAGTATCATCATTTTGATCATATTTTGTCATCACAGTCATGAGTTGTGTATGTTGATACTTCAATTTTCATGTTATACACAAATTCTAAGCATTTTAAAAGGGATTTAAAAAAATTTTTTTTTTTCTTGACTTTTGTTCTTAATATCCAGCAATGGTTATCATTCTTTTGCACAATTATTTTGTATCTTGCTATTTTGCTTGCTAAAATCTAATCATCTTAATTTGTAAATTTCTTTAATCTCTAGGATTGTTTATTAAAATTTGCAAATAAGATAATTTGGATCTAACTTTGCCATTACATATACACTTGATTTTATTCTCTATTATTTATGAGAATTTTATAAGAATGATTAGTATCTAAAACATTATATTATTTTTATTTGATTTGTTTCTACCATCTTCTTTCTCTTAAAGAAAATATTTTAATTCATTCTTTGATTAGTAAATATACTTAGTAAATATACATTTATTTCATATTTCATTTCATATTTCCTTTTTCACATGAATATATCTTATATGAACATCTACAAATGATGAATTTAATATTACAGCATAGATACTGAGAAATTTATTTTTCCATTTTCATACATTTGGAATATCACAGTGTTTTTCCAACTCTGAGGTCTGCTTTCCTTATACATATTATTATGTCACTTAAAAGACTGCATAATACATTTGTTTTTACCATATGTTAAATCTGCATGCTATTTTATAATTTAAATATATTTTTAAAAACACAAATTACTATGCACATTTTTGGTTAGTGTTTCACTAAGAGTAAAGTCATAAACTTTGTATTCTTTCTTAATCTGAATATGTTAAAATTACAACTTTTGCTTTCTCTGACTGCCTTTATTTATTTTTCTTTTTTTCTTATTCTGGTTTTCCTTTTTTTTTTTTTATTCTTAGTTTTCTGGTTGTTATTACTGTTGATGTTATTGCTGTTCTTTTTCTTGTTTGTCTCTTCCTCCTCCTCCTCCTCCTCCTCCTCCTCCTCCTTCTTCTTCTTCTTCTTCTTTCTTCTTCATACTTCTCAACCTTCATTCAGATAAGAAGAAGCAGACATTGGTTTGAAATACAGGTTCTTTGCTCCTGAATCTAGCTTTTTCCCCCTACTATAATAACTATACTTTGATTATATGTTGAGGGATTGGACTACACTGATCTTTATTTATTAGCTTTTGAAACTCATAACCTTGACAAATTCATTTATTTTGTGATTGCCTTGAGTTTTTTCTTGGCTACTACCCTATACATATTAGTAATCTATACTTTGCTTTCAATACTTCTAAAATTCAATTATAAGTTAAAATATGAAAATTCTTGATTTTATTTTTCAATAATATGAAATGTTCTCAAATTATTTTGCATATATCATTTTCAGAACTACTTGTTTAGCAATTTTTATTGATTTGAAAATATTCCAAATATCTTAACTATTTATACAGTTTTGTTATATTTATAATTGCTTTTTCTTCTATCTCTGTATTTTCGGACCCAGGTTCTTTTATCTTTTTTATCCCATTGCTTTATTAAAATTCCCCACAAATTAAAAAAAAAAAAAAGAAAAAAGAAAAAACCTCTATCATTTGTCTTCTGAAAATCTAATTTGAATATCCCCATTTCTAAATTATTCTTCAATCTTATTTTTTTCATCTTTTAAACTTTAAAAAAACTAGTATTTAAATTTCTGTACATTCATTACTTTTGTAGTAGTCAAGTAAATGTATTATCCCTAATTGCCCAAAGTTGTATACAATTATTGCCCTCTGACTACTGGTTTTATTTACTTAAAAATCTTTTCAACTCTTCTCTATCTATTCTACACCTAAAAGACTAGAACATAAATTGGCCAGAATACAACTACATTAGAAGCAAGCAAAATCTCTTAGAAAACCATAAACCATGAGCTAAATTCATAATCATTTTGAGATTAAACATTAAAAATAACAATAATTCAAATTAAATTACCATAAAGTCCTTGCTTGCAGTAAATGCATATATAACTTGTTATCATCCTATGAAATCAATGGAGTCAATGACCATATTTTATGTTACAAGCAATGCAATTCAAAGCAAATATAGAATAAAGATAAATATATAATTGATATTAGCTAGGAATAATAAGTTAGCAATACTTCATTATTATATAGTATTTTAGTTATGGAAAACACTGTGCAAATACTATCTTTATAAGGAAAACAACATGCTACATTGGAAAGAGTAAAGTATTTTCAGTCAGAGACACTAATTTTAAATACCATTTATTGCCTTATCACCTGCATGGTCATTCATGAGTAACTTAAACTGTTTCAGCTTCATTTTCTTCATCTTTAAAATTGAGGAAGTTAAATTGGATATCCTCTCATGTTCTTTGCATCTCTAAATCTATGACTATTTGATTTCATGTTATCCTCACAACAGTTCTTTTTGGTAGATGATACCAATTGCAGTATGAGAAAAGTGGTCATGAAAAAGACTACATTGTTTTTTGAATACCACACAGATAAGTGTTTGATGTGGAACTGGAGTTCAGGGTCTACTATTTTCATGTGCAGTTCTGTGTACATGAAACTAAAAGTGGTTTTAATAAGTGACTGCTATATGCAAATAGACAGGAATTCTCAATTCAAGAGACATGAATCTTATCTGAAACAGATTAAAATATAGAATAGATATAATACATAGATAAATAAATATATTACACATAATAAGTTTAGGAATAAAAAAAGAGACAATCTATTAGAAAAAAAAAAACAATTGGAAGTTAGATGTAAGGGACAACAAAGACTTCATAGAAGAAATATGAGTGCTTGTGGGTGCTTAGGTAGGATTTCAACAACCACATATGGGAATAAAGTTCAAATATATTGCAGTAATATATTTTTCATAAGTGTTCCTTCCACAGTTCCATCGGTATGAGGTTGAGACTAGGAAGAACAGCACAAGCCAAGTTAAATAAGTTGAAATATTTAATACTTTATCCTCTAGCACTCCAATCAGAGGGGAAAAGAATGCTGACGTGATATCAATCAAGGTTTGAGTTAGTATATGATGGTTAGTTTAGAAGTGATGAGCTGAAGCAAAAAGGGCAGCTTATTCCTTGGGAATTAAAACCAGGTAGTGTGTAGAGAGAGAAAGCCTATGTGAGTGTGTGTGTGTGTGTGTGTGTGTGTGTGTGACAGAGAAAAAAAGAGGAAAGATGTATGCATATATATATATATGTTTATGTGTATGCATATAAATATACATGCACATGTACACAGATACTTGTAGCTGTATTACATACTATATACATGTATGTGTTTGCATGTAAACATGTATATCGCCAAATACATGTTTATGTGCCTATACACACATATCTGTATATATGTGTTTATGTCTATCTCTATGTGTGTATGTGGGTTTCCGAAACTAGTCTGTGTGTGTGTGTGTGTGTGTGTGTGTGTATGTGTGTGTCTTCCAAAACTGGTCTCATGTACTCTACTCACACTTCTAACATACTGGTGTAGACACTCATCTACTTATTCCTAAACTAATGTAATACTTTGGGTATAGTTCTCTTTTTCACTCCATTCTCTATTCTGTCTAAATCACCTTCCTAAAATGCAAATTTGATTATGATATTTCCTTCTCAATAAACATAAATACCTACTATTATCTGAAGTATCAAATATTAAAAAAAAACTTCTTTGATTAAAGGCATTTTACTATATGATACTTTTGTTATTTGTATTTCAATTTTTTATACCTACTTCTCTCCACATATTTAAAGATCCTGCAATACTTACCTTATGTTTTTAAGTAATTATAAGGGCTATAATTATGATTTGAATGATATATGTTTCCCTGGTAAATAAGAGAGTTGTCCATATCTCATCTTAAAAAGCCACATAAAAATGCTCCAAAATAAAAATATTTACAATCAGAATGATTAGTTTAGTTGTGGCATCATCCACTTACACTCAACAAATTGTCAAATAAAACAAACAAAAAGAGTAAATAACAATTGTTGAAGAGTATTCAGAGAAACAGATATCCACATTATACATGGAGTTATAAATCAATCTACCAGTTCTGGGGAGAAAAATAGATCTAAAAGTCAATGTAATTAATACTATCATTAATACTATTATTACGTTTATTTTGAAGGAGGTTAAAATATAATTGTTCAATTAAAAAATGTTATTCACAAACTAAAATAAAACTTTACCTTTTTTGGTAAAAATTCTAAACTTTATCATCAAAATAATTCTCATTAATTAAATTGAAAAAAATGCTTAATAATCTAAAGCCTTCTGAAATTTTTTTAAAAAGTGAAACTTATCAGTTCAGTAAATATATTTTAAGCATCTTTAATATGTAAAGAATTGCAATTTTTTATATTTACATTTTTTTTGAAATACATTGCTTTATTCCTCATGTGGGGAGAAAAGATCAGAGCAAAAGAAAAAAAAAAAACATAGAAGAGGTAAAAAAGCAGAAAAAAAAAGTGAACATAGCATGTGTTGATTGATATTCAGTCTCCTTTTTTCTTCTTTTTTTTTTTAATGCAGATGGTATTTTCTTTCCAGAGTGTACTGAGATTGATTAGAAGAACCAAATCTTTCATACTAGATTATTATACATTCTTGCTGTTACTATGTACAGTATATTTCTGGTTCTGCTTACTTTGCTCAGCATGAATTCATGTAAATCTTTCTAGGCCTTTCCAAAATTGGCTTGTTCATCATTTTTATAGAGCAATAATATTCTATTATCTTCATATATCACAACTTGTTCAGGCATTTCCCAACTGATGGACATCCAGGCATTTTCTAATTCTTTGCTACCACAAAAAGAGCTGCTGCAAACATTTTTGCATATGTGAGTTCTTTTCCCTCCTTTATGATTTCCTTGAGATACAGGTCTAGTAGTGAACTTTCTATATCAAAGGGTATGCATAGTTTTATACCCCTTTGTGCATAGTTCCAAATTGATATCCAGAATGGTTGGATTGTTTCACAACTCTACCCACAAGATATTAGTGTCTCAGTTTTCCCACATCCACTCTACCATTTATCATCTTTTTCTGTCATCTCAACACCATTCTTAGAGGTATGAGGTAAGTTCAAATTTACATTTCTGTAATTAACAGTGATTTAGAACATATTTTATATAACTATAGATGGCTTTAATTTTGTAATCTGAAAATTGCCTTTTTACATCCACTAACCATTTTTCAATAGAAGAATGACTTGTATTTTCGCAAATTTGACATCATTCTTTTGGTATTTTAGAAATGAGATCTTTATCAGAAATACTGACTATAAAGATTTTTCCCAGTTTTGCACTTTCCTCTTAATCTTATTTTTGTTAGTTTTGTTTGTACAAAACCTTTTTAATTTAATGTAAATAAAGTTGTTCATTGTGCCTTTCATAATGTTCTCTATTTTTTTCTTTTATCATAAATCCTTACATTCTTCAAAGATCTGATAAATTATCCCTTACTCTCCTAATTTGTTTATGGTATCATTATGCCCAAATCATGTACCTATTCTTTCTTATTTTATTATGGGATGAGAGATGCAGGTCTCTGCCAAATTTCTGACATATTTTTTTTCCAGTTTTCCCAGAATTTTTTTTCTCCAACAGTGAGTTCTTATTCCAGAAGTTAGAGTATGGGATTTATCAAATACCACATTAATATATGACTTGATTATTGTGACTGTGTATCTAATTTATTCTACTGATTCACTATGCTATTTCTTAAACAATACCAAATGGTTTTGATAACTGCTGTTTTATAATATAGTTTTATATTTGGTACTGCTAAGACACCATTTTTTTTTTGTATTTTTCATAATTCTTTTGATATTCTTGACTTTTTCTTCTAGATGAATTTCATTATTATTTTTTCTAGTTCTATAAAATAATTTTGGCAGTTTAATTGGTGTGGCACTGAATAAGTAGACTAATTTAGACAAAATTGTTATTTATATTATATTAGCTCGGCCTACCCATGAGCAATTGGTAATTTTTTTTCCCAATTGTTCAGATATCACTTCATTTGTTTGAGGAATGTTGTGTAATTGTTTTCAAATAGTTCTTGGGTTTGTCTTGGCAGGTAGGACTCTAAGTGTTTTATTTTGTCTAAAGTAATTTCAAATGAAACTTCTTTTTCTATCTCTTGTTGATGAACTTTGTCAGTAATATATAGAAATGATGATGATTTGTGTGGGATTTATTTTAATTGTGCAACTTTGCTAAAGTTGTGAATTATATCTAGTAGGTTTTTGAATGGTTTTGTAGGATTTTCTAAATATATCATCATATAATCTGTAAAAAATGAATTTTTCCCCATTGCCTATTCTAATTCCTTTAATTTCTTTTTTTTTCCTTTTCTTATTGCTAAAGTCAATATTTCTAGGATAATGTTGAATAATAGTGGCGACAATGGGCATCCTTTTTTCACCCCTTATCTTATTGGGAATGTGTCTAGCTTCCTTCCATTTCAACTAATGTTTGCTGTTCTTTTTAAATTGATACTACTGATTATTTTAAAGAAAGCACCCTTTATCCCTATGGTTTTGAGTGTTTTAATATGAATGGATGTTATATTATGTCACAATCTTTTTCCGCATCAATTGAGATTATTTTATGATTGCTGTTGGGTTTTGTTGTTGTGGTAATTGTTTTCCTTAAACCAGCCTTACAATCCTAGTATAAATCCAAGTCAGAAATACTATATTATCCTGCTGATAAACTGCTGTAATCTCTTTAAAATTGCAAGTTTAGTCAATTATTGATTTATCCATTTTCAGTCAATAAGGGAATGTTAACTGTTTACTTTGTGTCTGACATTGTACTAAGTGCAGGATATATAATTACTTCATGAAGAATTTTTTTAAGAATTATCTGCCTGAGGAAATGGATGTCAAGTGACTTCCTCATAATTAACAAGTTATTCATTGTATAAGGAGAAAAGGTGAAATGATTTATTAGTTTATGACTCTTATTCAGCCCTTCCCCAATTGATGGGCATTCAACATATCTAAAATAGGATTTATATTGTATAAGGAGAGTTTTGCACTCAACTTTTCTTAACCCTGATAATATCCCAGTAATTGATTTTGTCCAGATTTTGCTACATCCTTCTGTTATGAAAGAATTGTACAGAGGGAGGTGGGTATAAACAACACTATAAAGACTGGACAGTTCACAAATAAAAATAGATTGAAAATATGGGAAGATACATGCCTCCAAGGAAGGTATGATCCATTTTATTATTTTAGAGTTGAGTTCTCTCAATAAGAATGGATAAAAAAAGATAAATGGTGAGCATATCAGAAGGGAGCTGATAAAAATGATAATAAATAATTAAAACAGTGCAGCAAAAGAAGGCATATTATTAATAATAGGAGTTCAAGGAAATGTGTTTAAAAATAAAAAGGCCCATTAATTACTATTATAGTAAGATGTCACATGAATGAAAGTAGTAAAAATTATTATTCAGAATCTTTCACATGAAAATTTATTCCAACTATTTCTAATGTTTTGTTCTGAAACAATATTTTGTTTCAATATGTATTTATTTCATTAATGAAACAGAATTTTTTTCCTCCAGTTTAGACATCATCTTCCAAAATGGTCATGATTAAATATTCCGGACTAAATCTGCTGGTGTACTTTTTCCCCTTATGTAAGATAGTTTTCAGAGAATTGTCAGTAAATCAGTAAAGGTTTTTGCCTAGACAAGAAAAACAAGCCTGTGAAGTCAACTTGCAAGAAATAAATACATATATGCAAAAATATAATACAAGTAAAGATTCTACCCTTTATTTTCCAATTGTGATACAAAAAAATTCAAGAGACATAATTTTGGATAATAAATAATTTTATGAAATATGCTAGCAATAATTAATGAAGGGTCAGTGACATTTTAAAATGTCAAAGACCACTTTTAAAACCTTCTGAATTTTTATGTGCTCATGAAAAAGTGGGTATTCCTTCAAGTGAAAATACTCTGTTTAACAATTAATGAAAGAATGAATATTATAATGAGAAATGGACCTATTCTAAAGAGGGTCTGGGGTACATTATTCTGATCACTCAGTCTTGTTCAAAGAGACTTATCTATATTCATATGGTACCTTATTACAAAAAAGGAGAATTCACTTCCAAGTCTTAAAACATAATGAGCTAGCATCCATCAATTCACCTAATCTAAAATGTCTTTACCTTTTCAGTTTTCCCTCTTTTAGCCTTTAGGCTATCTAAATAACAATGACTGATTTCTAAATGAAGAGGTAGGAAAGGAGAAAAAAAACAACCATAACTCTAATTCAATAATTAGTAGTTAAGAGAGAAAAAAAAAAAGGATCTTTACCAAGGTTCATTGTTACTATGTAATTAAAAGAAAATAACTGGTCTTCTAATGAATCATTGCTCAACTTTCTAAGGAATATATTAGGGGAAAGCTATTTGTATATCAACTTTAAATTTGGAAACATTACTATTAAGTAAAACAGAGACATCTAACATCACTTTTTTCTTGTTCTTATGAAAACATGTAGAGAATAGTGAATATCAGGTATTGCATTCATCTGAAATTCAGAGTATTCCTAAGAGACCTTATATTCCTTTTAAAGCAATATTTAGGATGATTATATCTTTTCACATATTAGTGTTTATCAAACTGTATTTACCACTATTCAAGGACTTTCATTCCATAACAATGCTGACTCTCTTCCGTCAAATTATTCTACCCTGCTCTCAAACACACACATACCTTATAATAGCACTAGCATTTGAGGAAACTCTAGCATGCATCTTCTACCTTGGACTCTAGAATTGCTTTAAGAAGCATAAGTTCACCTCTTTCCCTCCAGCATGCATATTCAACTCTTTTGATACATCTCAAGCTACTTATTCCTGGACATAGGTGCGTTATTGTTCAAAATACAAAATGAAAGAAACCAAACCCAATTAAAAAAACAAACAAACAAACCTTGTAGTTTATCAAGACATGAATTTGGAATCCATCTCTATCACTGTGACCCTGAGCAAGTGATTAAACAACTCTGTGTCTTTCTCCTCAGCTATAAATCGAAGCAGTTGGAATGGAAAGAACTTTCTTTCTCTCTAAGCAGAAATAATATTAGATTTTGAATTCTATATGATCTGTTTCTGCTACTTACTACTTATATGATGTGAAACTCATTTCTCTATCTATAAAATGAGAAGTGATGCACTAGATAATCTCTTATATTGCTTCCTTTTGAATTCCTTGTAAGATCTTTAAAGGGAGACATTATTTGCTGTCTTTTTTTTTTTTTTTTTACTTTCCTATTTTTAGCACAGTTCCTGGCACATAATATGTACTTAATAAATATTGATTGAATAAATCTAAGAAATATGAACCTTACTAATATTTCTATTTTATATCCTGTCATGCAAATCACAGTTTTCACATTTCTCAGTTAAATGGGACAGGACACTAATCACATATAATCAAAAACCTTTATATTCAACTTACTCTTTTTGATCTTTCTCTTAAACTCTAAAAAAAGAAATTTTTTATTATTAAATGAATACATTTTAAAAAATGAAAATACCACAAACTAACAAGTAATAGAATGGATTGTTTTTAATTTCAGTTATTTTCATTTCTTCTCACTACCCTCTGGCAGAGGTGCTAATGAGCAGTGAAATGGCCCAAAGGCATATTACCAAAGGGAGGAGGAAAAAAGAACCTGGTTAAAAAATAATAAAAATTGAATAATTAGCTCTTGCTCAATTGAGGTTTGGCTGTACAAGTAAATGGAGTACCAGTAACAAAGAACATAGCATTTTTTCTCAGAAATCAAATGCACATTTATCCTCTTACATGTAATATTGTCTTCATTATTCCATAATCAAAAGAATTTAAACTATATTAAAACTAATGAGAGTGAAAGTAATTACTAGTAATGCTGGGACACCTCATTAAATTTAGGGGCTTTTTTAACCCTGGGATCTGAGTGGTGTGCCATTAGAAAAATTAAAGCCCTAATGACTTGTGTGCATATAACTGAAACCTCCTTTTACTGATAGATAGAACAGGTCATTCCAGCTCATTTTTCTTTTCTTTTTTTTTTTTTTTTTTTTTTTTTTGTCTTTGCTAACATCTCTTATGTCTGTTTGACTTAATTAACTTAATTAACTGAAACTTTATTTTTAGGCCAAAATAGTTCCTCTGCAATGGACATAGCAGAAAATATTTAATCTGTTATTTTTGCATTCATCCTAATTAAAATGCACTTATTTCTTTTTGTCTGAGGGTGCTTTTTCATCCATCATGCACACAATCAAATAGAACAATATTCTTATGCCACACAGGCACAGGTTTTAATGATTTGCCACAATTTGAAAGAGCTATTCATGTGCACTTTCAGTGTAATCAAATGTGTCATGAGTTTCAGACTGACTACTGACTATTAGAAATGTCAGGACAAAATAATTGTATCAAATTGACTTGAATTTTAACTACGGTTTTAAATGCCGTATGACTTAGATTTGAGGGTATTTTTTGCCAAGTGTATTTTACCATAATTTAAGAACACTAATGACATGTTTAATAATCAAGTGCTTCATATTTGTTAAATGGTTTCAGAAAATCAGTCATGTCTATGACTAAAATGTGAATTGAGATTTAAATCATGGTCTTACATTCTTATTAATTACACCAAAATTGTAGAGCAACTTTAAAAAAAAAATAGCCTGTTTTTTGCCACCTACTCATTTCAGTCTCTTTACCTAAGGATCCCCTGAAAGTTACCTTTGGTTGGAAGCACATTATAAGTAAACATAAAATTAAAAACCCCTTAAAGTCAACTTACAAACTCTTGTACCTTTCATAAGACAGGCTTGTCTTGAATTAAAAACTCAGTTAAAAATAGATTTTAACTTGAGTTAAAAACAAAATGTATTTAATTAACTAATATAGAAAACATGTCATAAGAAATATTTCTCCCATACTAACTTTAGTAGGCTACCAAATCACCTCATATTCAGAAGTGTCCAGAAAATATGTATAGCTAGTATAACTCATGCTCCTTATTTGATATTATAAATAGTCTTTCTGCCTCTGAGGCATTATGATAATAACTTGTTCACATAATTTGTCATACTTACTTATAACATCATCAGAATATAAGATAATTTCTACATTTATGGTGGGATGTCCTTTGATAATTCATCCTGTTTCCACTGTCATTTATTTATTTTTGTTTCCTTATGAAGTTACACATAGCCATACCTAAGAAATATACTCATGGTAGTAAGTTTGCATATAATATCTGGAGTTCTTCAAAGATGGGCTGGCTTTCACACTCTCTGGGAATCTCAAGTTGCTGCTTCTCATCTTAGTATTACCTGTTTCTTTATACTTCTTAACATTCAATAACTTTCCCTATTATTTTCTTACTTGATTATCATACAGCACATGATCTCTTATTTCTAGATTTGACCTACTTCTAGATTTTCTCTACCATAAGGCAGCTTCTGTTCTAGAAATAATTTGCTTGGTAAACTTGAGGAGTTTGATTTTTGTGGTGATGCTAGTTGTTTTAGTTTTTAGTTTTAGTATTTTTTTTTTTTGATGCAGTGGGCTGTTTACCTTCTTTCTGATCACATGACTCTCATGATTATATATGAGTACTGTAATCATATGTCTACAATGTTTTCCTGTTCTTGCTCACTTTGCGTAAATTTCCATGAATATTTTGATGCTATTGTTTGTGTTTTCATTTTCCTGAAAATATTCTTCTCCTTATTTTCTATAACATGATAGTATTCCATCACAATCAGATGTCAAAACTTGTTTAACCATTTCCCAGCTGAAGAAAAATTTTTCAATTTTTGACACTAAAAAGAGCATTTATACATTGTTAATTACAAATGGATATTTTCCCCATTTCTTTGACCTCTTGGAGTAGAGAACTAATTGTGAAATTCATGGATTAAAGGGTATTTATTTTGGGTTTATTACCACATAATTTTCTAAAGTAATTGGTCCCTTTTGCAACTACATTCACAGCATATTAATTTCTTATTTTTCTATATCACTACAGTTTTTATCATTTTCCTTTGTGTCATGTTAGCCAACCTGATAAATATAAAGTGTTATAATTGTTTCACTTTTTATTTCTCCAGTAGAGATTTCTCCAGTAGAAATATACACCATTTTAATATTTATTTTCATGACTCTTAACAAATTCATTTTCTTTTTTTAAAACTTCCTGTTCATATACCTATTTTTTGAGGAATGAGGCTTTTATAAGAAAAACTTCTGCAAAATTTTCTCCAGATATATGATTTTCTTCTAATTTTGGCTGCATTAATTGTTGTTTATACAAATCTTTTTGGTTCTATTTAATCAAAATTGTCTATTTTATTTATAATAATGCTCTGTAATTTTAGTTAATATTTAGTTTAGTTTAATCATAAGGTTTTCCTTGTGATTTGATTTGACAAGTATATTTTCCCATGCATAAGTAATTTTCTTATTTTTTATATTGAAATCACTTATCAATTTTAACCATTTCTTGGTACATAAGTTTTAAGATGTTGATCAGTGTCTATTTCTGCCAAACTGATTGCCAGTTTTCCTAACAATGTTTGCCAAATAGTGATGTTTATCCCCAAAATTTAGGTCTGTGGATTTACACATGACTACAATCATTTGCTACTATGTATTTCATAATTAATATATTCCACTTATTCATTACTCTATTTCGTGGCTAGTATCAAATTGTTTGATAATTATCACTTTGTAATATAGAATAAAACATAAAACTTCTAGGCTATATGTGATGTTCTCGGTTCAGTTTTCTTGGGGTCTTTGGCAGTCTTTTTTTCAATTCAGTAATCACCACAAGAACAGCCAAGGGTTAAAGTCCAAATCTTTTATTATATCTTTCTAAGTCTTGTCTCCTTTCCTGGGGCCCAGTTAGCTTTCTTAGAGGCCTTCTGGAGAATTAGTTTCAGTGGAGAAGTGCAGGAAGCCAGGCCAGTCATCAGGAGCCTGAGTGAAGATGGAATTGAATCTCTCTCTCTGCATCCCCCCCTGGGTTATATGCTCCACACTGAGTATAAACCAATCATTATATCACTAGGAAACCATTATTTGTTGTAAGATTAAATCAATCATACCGAACTTAGAGAACTATTAATCACCATGATAAACTAGATAACCATTGTATTTATCAGTTCCACTGAGGTACCACATTGTAAGAATTCTTGTTTCAAGTTGAGAGTTCTGGCTCATAACAGCTATAAAATACACAATAGTCTTCCATGACATTCATGCATCACTGCTCATTCACCCATTCCCCAAGTAAAGGACATCCTTTAAATTTTCAATATTTTGCCACCATGAAAAGGACTGTATTTGTTTTTGCATATATAAGTCCTTTTCACTTTTCTATGATCTTTTTGGGATATAGACCTAGTAATAATGCTGGGTCAAACCTCAGCTTGGCTGTCTTTTGAATGTAGTTCCAAATTTTTTCACACAATAATTAAATAAGTTCACACCACCACCAACAAAGCATTAAGGTCCCAATTTTCTCAAATCCATTTCAACATTTATCACTTTTCTTTTTTGTCATATTAAGCACATATTAGGTCAAATGTGACTTGGCACCTCAGAGTTGTAATTTGCATTTCTCTAATCAAAAGTGATTTATCACATTTATTTATATTACTGTGGAGAGTTTTGATTTCTTCAACTGAAAACTTCATATCTTATGCAATGGGCTATGGTTTATATTCTTATAAACTTAGGTTTCCATATATTTGAGACATAATGTCTTTATCAGAGACACTTACTATGAGGTTGTTTCCCAACTTTCTGCTTTTCTTCTTATTTTAGTTACATGGGTTTTGTTTGTACAAAAGCTTTTATTTTTTTCAATTCAATAGAATCAAAGTTATATATTTCACATTTTATGATGCTCCAAATTTCTTGTTTGGTCATGATTTTTTCCCTCTTCCCAAAGATCTAAGAGGTAGATTATTCCTTCCAATTTACTTATGGTCTCTCATATTTTAGTTTTCCTTCTTTTGAACTAGCCCTGAATTCCTGGTATACGTACAACTTGGTTTATAATGTATTATCCTAACAATAATTTGTTGCAATTTATTTGTTAATATTTTACTTAAAATGTGTGTGTGTGTGTGTGTGTGTGTGTGTGTGTGTGTGTGTGATTGTGTGTGTGTATGTTTGTGTGTGAATATTCACTAGGGACATTGGTTTATAATTTTGTTTTTGTTTTGGCTCTTACTGGTTTAGGATAAGCACCATATTTGTGTTATACAATGAATTTGTGAGAACTCCTTCCAAATAGTTTATATAGAACTGAAATCAATGTTCTTTAAATAAATTTAGATAAATGTTCTTGCAGTTCTGAAGATTTTTTTTTTCTTAAAGGATCAATAGATGGTTTGTTCAATTTCTTTTTTAATGAAGTTTGAGATCCCCCACTAATTGTTTTGTGTCCATTTCCTATATTTGGTTAAAAATAATCTCTAGGAATATGGCTGCTTTACTACTTGCCAATAAGAATCAGCAATACTTATTGTTTACAGTATCTTTGATTAAGATTCACTTTCCTTTTTTATCTATTTTATTAAGATCTATTTTCATTTTTTATCTGATATCAGAATTATTACTTCTCTTTTTTTTTATTTCAGTTGAAGCATAGTAAATTCCATTCTAGCCTTATACCATTATCTGTATGTCTATGTCAGATATGTTTCTTGTTAAAATATATATCTCTGTATATATTGTATGATTGAATTTTCAAATCCACTCTGCTTTTCCTCCTATTTTATGCAATTTCAATAATGATAACTATTCTATAATAATATAATTAACTGTATTTCTATGTAAAGTATTTGGAAAAATAGATAAAGAAGGAGTCATTTCACATTCCGTTTATGATATAAGTATGGTACTGATACCTAAACCAGCAAAAGTTAAAAAAGAGAAAGAAAATTATAGATCAATCTCTCTAATAAATATTGAGACAAAATGAGCAAAGAGATAACAGCAAGTCATCAGCAGGATAATACACTATGGCCAAGTGGGATTTATACCAGAAATGCAGGGCTGGTTCAATATCAAGAAAACTATTAAGATAAACAACCATATCAATAACAAAACCAATACAAATATATGGAGAAAAATCTCTTGAAAAATTATAGCATCCATTCCTATTAAAAACAGTTTCTTTTTTATTTATTGTGTGGTTTGATTTATCTACTTTTGAGAGAGAAAAGTTGAGATTCCGTACTAGTATAGTTTTGCTATTTCTTGTTGCATCTCTCTTAAATTCTCTTCTAGGAATTTGGATGCTATACCACTTGATGTAAATACATTTAGCATTGATATTTCATTATTATCTGTGGGACCCTTTAGCAAGATATTGTTTCCTTCCATATTTCTTTTAATTAGATCTATTTTTGCTTTTGCTTGATCTGAGATCAGAATCGCTACCTCTGCTTTTATACTTCAGATGAAGCCTAATAAATTTTGTTCCAGTCTTTTACCTTTACTATGTATATATCACTCTGCTTTAAATGTGTTTCTTGTAAAGAACATATTGTAGGAATCTAGCTATTAATCCAATCTGCTATCCAATGCTGTTTTATGGGAGAGTTCATTCCATTCTCATTCAGTTAAAATAACAAATTCTGTAGTTGCTGCCATCTTATTTATACCAAGTTATGCTTTTTTCTTTCCTTTTCCCTTTTCCCTCTTCTCCAGTATTTGACTTTTGATGATCACCTTGCTCAAATAGTCCTTTTCCTATAGAACTCCTCATCCTTTCTTATTCCTTTTCCCTACACTTCTGTTTTCCCTTATGTTAGCCTCACCCTTTCCTTTCCCTTTTCCCCTCCCACTTCTCAATAAAGTGAGACAAATTTCTCTGTGAAACCCAATATGTCTGATATTCTATTTTTGAGCCAAATCTGATGAGAGTAAGAGTCACATAAGGTTGATCCCTCTCCTTTCTTTCCCTCATTTATAATATTTGCCTCTTCATGAGATGTATTTTCTCTCATTTTAACTCCATTTCCCTCTTTTTTCAGCATAATTCCTTTTCTACATCTAGTTTCTTTTTCATATTATCACAATGAATTCAAATTGTACTCTTTCTCTCTAAGTGTGTACATAACAGAGATGTAGTTTTAAAAAAAATATTTCCTTTTTACCTTTTTATGCTTCTCTTGAATTCTGTATTTGGAGATCTAAATTTTTGTTTGACTCTAGTCTTTTCATCAGAAATAAATGACATTCACCTGTATCATTGAATGTCCATATTCTTCCCTGAAATGTAATGCTCAATTTAGCTGAATAGTTAATTCATGGCTGCAATCCAAGTTCCTTTGCCTTTTGGAACATCAGATTACAGGCCCTTCGGTATTTAAGGTGGAAGCTACTAGGTGCTGGATAATTCTGACTGTGACTCCCTGGTATTTGAATTGTTTCTTTCTGGTTGCCTGCAATATTTTATGCTTGATCCAATACTCCTGAAATTTAGCTATGATATTCCCTGGAGTTTTCTTTTTGGGTTCTCTTTCAGGAGGTAATTGGTGAATTCTTTCAATTGCTACTTTACCTTCTGATTCTAGTACATCAAGGCAGTTGTCCTTGATGATTTCCTGAAAGATGATGCCTAGGCTCTTTTTTTTTAATCATAATTTTAAGGAAGTCCAATAATTCTTAGAATGTCTCTCCTAGATCTGTTTTCCAAGTCAGTTGTTTTTTCCAATGAGATATTTCATATTTTGTTCTATTTTTTTTTCATGTTTTTAGTATTGCTTGACTGATTCTTGAAGTCTCATTGAATCATTCACTTCCAGTTGTTCAGTTCTAATTTTGGTGTACTATTTTCTTCTGTTATCTTTTTAAACTCCTTTATATTTGTCAATTGGATTTTTACATGAGTTGTTTTGTTCATTGCATTTTTTTTTCATTTCATGAATTTTGTTTTTCAAGGAATTAGTTTCTTTTTTCATATCTATTTTGTAAGTAGTTATATGCTTTTCCCATTTCATCAAATCTATTTTGTAAGGAGTTTTCTTTAGCTGATTTCTGTTTTTCCTTTTCTATATCCTCTTTCAAAGATCTCATTTCCTTTCTCCATTTTCCTTCTTACTCTCATTTAGGATCCTTTTTGAATCCTCAGAGACCCTTGTGAAATAGGGACTAGTTCATATCACCCTTTGGGGCTTCATCTGTATTTCATTTGTCTATAGGAATACATTGTGAAAATATTTTTACATACAAGGTTTCTGGCAACGGCCTCATTTCTAAAATATATAGAGAATTAATTCAAACGTATAAGAATTCAAACTATTCGCTAATTGATATATGATCAAAGTATATGAACGAACAGTTTACAGGTGGAGAAATTGAAACAATTTCCAGTCATATGAAAGGGTGTTTTAAATCACTATTGATTACAGAAATGCAAATTAAGACAGCTCTGAGATATCACTATACACTTCTCAGATTGGCTAAGATGACAGGAAAAAAATAATGATGAATGTTGGAGGGGAAAACTGGGACACTGATACATTGTTGGTGGAACTGTGAATGGAATCAATCATTCTGGAGAGAAATTTGGAATTATGTTCAAAAAGCTATCAAACTGTGCATACCCTTTGACCCAGCAGTGTTTCTTCTGGGCATGTATACCTAAGAGATCTTCAAGGAGGGAAAGAAACCTACATGTAGAAAAATGTTTGTGGCAGCCCTCTTTGTAGTGGCAAGAAACTGAAAACTGAATGGATGCCCTTCAGTTGGAGAATGGCTGAATAAGTTTTAGTATATGAATGTTATTGAATAATTTTATTCTGTAAGAAATGATCAGCAGTATGATGGCCTGGATGAGACTTACATAAACTGGTACTAAGTGAAGTGAGCAGATCCAGGAGATCATTGTACACAAGAATATCATGATTATACAATAATCAATTATTATGGAAGTGGCTCTTTTCAACAATGAGATGACTCAGTCCTGTTCCAATAATCTTGAGAGGACGAGAGACTTCTACATCTAGATAGAGGGCTGTGGGAACTGAGGTTGTATTACAATATAGCATTCACTCTTTTTGTTGTGGTTTGCTTGAATTTTATTTTCTTTCTCACTTTTTTTGATCTGATTTTTCTTGTGGAGCATGATAATTGTGTAAATATGTATGCCTATTTTGTGTTTAACACATATTTTTACCATATCTAACATATATTGGATTACATGCCATCTAGGGAGAGGTTGGAGGGAAGAGAAAGAGAATTGGGGCACAAGTTTTTTCAAGGGTCAATGTTGAAAACATTACCTCTGCATATGTTTTGAGAATTAAAAAAAAAACCCTCAATAGAAAAAAAAATAACTTTCCTTAAAATAATAAGCAGTATCAATCTAAAACCCACAGCAGGCATTATTTGATGGAGAGAAGCTAGATGCATTCCCAATAATATCAGGAGTGAAACAAGAATGCCCATTATCACCACTATTATTTAACAATATACTGGAAATGTTGACTTTACCAATGAGAAAAAAATACATTAAAGAACTTAGAATAGGCAATGAAGAAATAAAACCTTCACTTTTTGCAGATGATATGATGATATGCTTAGAGAATTTTAGAAAATCATCCCAAAATCTACTTGATACAATACATATGTTTACAAAATTGCAGGGTATTAAATAAACCCACACAAATAATCAGCATTTCTATAGATTATTGACAAAGCCCATCTGCTAGAGATAGAAAAATAAATTTAATTATTATTATTGTAGAGAAAATAAAATAGTTGGGGATTTACCTGCCAAGACAAATCCAAGAACTTTATGAATACAATTACATAACACTTCTCATACACAAAAAAAGTGAGATTTAAATAATGAGAAAATATCATCAATTGTTCATGGGTAGGCTGAGTTAATAAATTAGACAGGACAATTCTTCCTAAATTGGTCTACTTGTTCAGTATACTACCAGTTCATCATTTTTTATAGAACTAGAAAAATAATAACAAAATTCATCTGGAAGAAAAAAAGGTCAAAAATATCAAGGCAATTAATGAAAAAAAATACAAAGGATGTTAGTTTAGCAGTACCAAACCTAAAACTATATTACAAAGCAGCAGTCATCAGACTCATTTGGTATTGACTAAGAATTTAGAGTAAGGGATCACTGAAATAGATTAGATACAAAGACACAATAATCAAGGCCTATAGTAATCTGGTATTTGATAAACTTCCAAGTTCTAGCTTCTGGAATAAGACCTCAGTATTTGACAAAAAAAAATGCTAGGAAATTGGTAAATAATATCAGAAACTTGGACTAAACCTACATCTCACACCGCATAACAAAATAAGGTCAAAATAGATACATGATTTGGGAATAAAATTAGAGAACAAGAAATAATTCACCTATCAGATCTGTAGAGAAGGTCATAATTTATGTTCAAAGAAGAACTACAAAACATTATGAAAGAAAAATTGGACAACTTTGATTACGTTAAATTAAAAAAAAAGTTTTTGCTCCAAGAAAACTGATGGAAACAAGATTAAAGGGAAATCCAAAGGTGGGAAAATCTTTATAGCCAGTGTTTCTATTAAAGATATTTCTTCTCCTTTTTTTTAACTTTTTGTATTGGACCTTTTTTATTTTGAAAAATTATGCATGGATAATTTTCAAAACTCACCCTTACAAAACCTTGTGTGCCAATTTTTTCCCCTCCCTTACCCACCTCCTCCCTTAGATGGCAAGTAATAAAATATAGGTTAAACATGTAAAATTCTTCTTAAAATACATAGTCACACAATAATTGTGCAGCAAACAAAACTCAGATCAAAAAGGAAAAAAAATGACAAAGAAAACAAAATGCAAGCAATCAACAACAACAAAACGTGAAAATATCTTCTGATCCACATTCAGTTCCCACAGTCTTTTCTTTGGGTGCAGATGGCTTTCTTCATAACAAGACCATTGGAACTGGCCTGAACCATTTTATTGTTGAAAAGAGTGACGTCCGTCAGAATTGATTATCATATAATCTTGCTGTTGCTGTGTACAATGATCTCTTGGTTTTGTTCACTTCACTTAGCATCAGTTAAACAATCAGTGAACAAATCCATGAAACAAACAGAACCAGAAATACATTGCATATAATAACAGCAAGGATGTTTGATGATCAAGTATTAAAGAATTGCTTCTTTTCAATTGTTCAGTGATCCAAAGTATTTGTACAGAAACTCCCATCTGTACTCAGAAACAGAACTAAGAATATTGAATATAAATCAACACATGCTATATTCACTTTCTTTTTTTTTTAAATTCTGTTTTTTTCCTCCCATAGTTTTTTTTCTCTTTTAATGAGATGTTTCTCTCTCAGCAAGATTGATAATACAATGTGTATTAAAAAGGAAAGAAGTTGCAAAATTCTGGGCAATACTGATTTGCCTCCTCAGTATTTGATTTTTTTTTGTTGTTGTTGTTATTGTTGTTGTTGTTTCTCTCAGCTTGCAGTAGTTTTTTTTTTTTTTACTTGTGATTATAATTTTGGAGTTTTACAAATGTGTTTGCAATAAGATTTCTTGTGAAATTACCATTGCTTGCTGTATTTACCTCATTTATTCTATTTTCTTTCTTTTTTTTCACTCACACTCTCCAAAAAATATTTTGCTACTGACCACCCCTTTCTCTAATATGCCGTCTCTTCTATCATTTTCCCCATTTCGAAATCCCCTTCCCCTCCTCCTTGCATTCCCCTTCTACTTCATTGTCAAAATGTTTTCTTGCATCTTTTATGACAGATAATTTATGCTATTCCAACTCTCCCTTTATTTATCAGATATTATTCCTTCATATTCAGTTCACACCTGTTCTCTTTTCTATATATACTCCTTCTCCCATAATAATGAAAGAAATTCTACTGAATTATAAGTATTATCTTCTCAGGTAGGCATGTAAACAGATAAAACTTATTAATAATATCCCTTTCCTGATTACCTCTTTATGCTTCTCCTAAGTACTGTATTTGAATATCAAAAGTTTCTATTCAGCTTTGAATTTTTCATCATGAATATATGAAAATATTCTATTTTACTTAATATCCACCTGCACCCTAAAGGATTATACGCAGTTTTGCTGAGTAAGTGAATCTTGGTTGCAATCCTAACTCTACTGTTCTTCAAAGTATCATATTACAGCTCTCCATTCTTTTAATACAGAAGTGCCTACATCTTATGTTACCCTGACTGTGCCACCACAATATTTGGATTTGTTTTTTCTTTCCAGATATTTGCAATATTTTCTCCTTGCCTGGGAGTTTGGGAATTTAGCTATAACATTCCTAGGAATTTTTTGGCATCTATTTCAAAAGGTAATCATTGGATTCCTCCAATTTCCATTTTCCCCTCTTGTTCAAGAATATCAGGACAGTTTTCCTTGATAAGTTATTGAATGATTATATCTATGCTTTTTTAAGTGATCATGGATTTTAGATAATGGATAGGGATATGCTAATAATTAAATTATCTCTCTTGGGTCTATTTTCCAGGTCAGCTGTTTTCTAATGAGATATTTCTTTTACATTTCTCTCTTTTTTTTTTTTTTTGGCTTTACTGTATCTTCATTTCTCATAAATTCATTAGCTTTCATTTGCTCAGTTCTAATTTTTAAGAAATTATTTTCTTCAGTGAGATTTTGGACTCCATTGCCCATTTATTTAATTTTGCTCTTAAAGACTTTCTTCTCCTTCTACGCTTTTTACCTTTCATTTAACACTGATCTCAGTTTTCTTCCTATTTTTTCCTTTCTCTCATTTATTTTATTTTCAAAATCTTTTTGAAGCTTTTCCATGCCCTATGCCTGATTCTTATTTTTCTTGGAAGCTTTGAATTCAGAAGCTTTGATTTTGTTATCATCTTTTAAGTGTGTCTTTTGATTTTTTTTCACTATAATGATTTACTATTGTCAAAATCTTTTTTTTTTTCTATTGTTGGCTCATGTTCCCAGGATATTAATCAGCTTTTAACTCTTTGTTAAAGTAAGGCTCTGTTTCCCTAATAAAAAGTGCACTATTCCAAGTTATTTTTAAAGATCCTTCTAGGTACAACAAAAACATTCTTTTCTATCTTGGAATTGTGAGAAATGTCCCTCCCCATTTCATTAGAATTATAAATTCTAGTGTGTTATAGCAAAGGTCCTTTCTCAATGCTAATAAAGATATTTCCTGTGAGATAAGACCTCCAAAAGTTGCTGCTGTGACCATCACCCATACCCACTCATTTTTTGTTGATTTCCCAAGGCTCTCTCACCATACTGACAGACTTATCCTGCTGACCTTCTAAGATATTTTTGATGTCTCTGTCTGAGAGGTCTAGAAACTATAAAATCTATGAACTAGGCAAACATCTATCTTTCAAACCAAAACCTTAAATTCATCTATTCATCAGTAAAAAAAAAATGCAAAAAATTTAATACTGACAGTATACAAACTTAAAATTTATCAAATTTTTATTTATTGTTTGTGTAGCTTAATACAAAGCAAAGCACTGAAAATGCTTAGATGGGCTTTAATCAGTTCCACAAGGACAAAGGTTTGGTCCTGACCTTACTGTTAATTTTTATTAGACCTACACATGCAAGTTTCCACAATCCAGTGAGTCTGTCCTTTTAACTTCCATTGAGTTTAAAGGAGCGGGTATCAGGCACACTTCCCAAAGTAACACATGACAACTTGTTTAACCTCACCCCCACAGGTTATAGCAGTGACTAACATTGAGCTATAAACGAAAGTTTGACTAAATCATAATAAAAAGGGTTGGTAAATCTCATGCCAGTCACCGTGGTCATACAATTAACCCAAATTAACAGAAGAATGGTGTAAAACGAGTTTAAGCATTCAATTTACCAAATAAAATGAAAGCTCAACTGTTCTGTAATACGCCCTAGTTGATATTAAAATACGCAATTTACGTGTCTTTACCCAGGCTGAAGACACTAAAGCTAAGGTACAAACTGGGATTAGAGACCCCACTATGCTTAGCCATAAACTGAAGTAATTAAATAATAAAATTACTCACCAGAGAACTACTAGCCACTGCTTAAAATTCAAAGGACTTGGTGGTGTCCTAGACCCTCGTAGAGGAGCCTGTTCTATAATTGATAAACCCCAATATACCTCACCCCTTCTTGCTTATCAATCTATATACCACCATTGTCAGCTCACCCCAAGGAGAAGTTTCTTCCATAGAACTAACTACCACTAATATCCAATGACTCTATGGTTGCCCTCCCCCATACCATACATTTGAGCAACCAGTTTTCATTAAAACTTAAAATGAGCCAGAAAGGAAGGAATTGAATTCTCAAAAAGTTGATTTCAAGTCAACCCCATAACCATTATGACTTTCTCCAAAAGATATTAGTAACAACCATTATATAACTTTGCCACAATTAAATTATAGGTTTGAGCCCTGTATACCTTATCATGCCATATCCTATACAGCTGGGCTTTCAAGTTGCTACCTTTCCCATCATAGAAGAACTCATATTATTTTCATGACCACACACTTATAATTGTCTTCTTAATTAGCTCACTAGTACTTTATGTGTTAATTCTCATGCTCACAACAAAACTAACTCACACCAGTACTATAGACACCCAAGAAGTCGAAACTATTTGGACAATTATACCTGCAGTTATTCTAGTCCTAATCACTCTCCCTTCCCTCCGTATTCTTTATATAATAGATGAAATTTTCAACCCATACCTTACAGTCAAAGCCATAGGCCTTCAATGGTACTGAAGTTACGAATACACTGACTATGAAGATTTGTCATTCGACTCGTACATAGTACCAACCTAAGACTTGACTCCTGGACAATTACAACTTCTAGAGGTAGACAATCGAGTAGTTCTTCCTATAGACTTCCAGTTCAAATGTTAATCTCATCAGAGGATGTAATCCACACATGAGCAGTACCTTCTCTAGGGCTAAAAGCAGATGCTATCCCAGGATGATTGAACCAAGCCACTTTAACCTCCACTAGGCCTGGAGTTTATTTTGGTCAATCAATGTTCAGAGATGTGTGGGTCCAACCACAGCTTCTGCACTGATTCAGAAGCCTCAGACCAATTTTTCTTTTGCTGGTTCACATAGTCTGCACCAGAACTGCATCCTGGACTTCTATCCTGGTGCCATAAACCTTTCCTGGTGATCTTCCAAATTGTCTTTTAAAGGAACTGTTTCACTCTGTCTTTGTGTGCATTCTGATGATCTAAAATTTGTTTAAAGTTATTATTTTATATAATTTGGAGGGTTTTTTTTTTTGCTTTTTTTTTTTTTTTGATAACTCAGCTTGTTTTTACCTTTATTGTTCCATCTTTGATCAGCCCCTCACTCCAGTTTCTGAATATGGTCAGACTACCAGTTGCAAAAATAACAACATTCATGAAAAATTGAATCAAAGGATAAAAAGGATAAAATGGCATTAAACACAAACCATTTTTATGGTATAATTAAATAAGGTGACAATCCTAAAAAATGAATAATGTATCAAATACAAAAATTATAACAGCATCACCATTTCCTAATAAAGCTTGAGCAAGTGCATTCCATACTTATTTAAGAATAAAGAAATAAGGAAAGCACAAGAAAAAGTAAATAAATCCTATGCAGGTTTGTAAAGCAAATAAATGTGTAATAGTAGAGACAAATCTTAGATTTGCATAACAATCTCAAGGCATAAATTTTCAAGATATTATAAAGGATGAAGGAGCTCTCTTTCTCTCTCTCTCTGTGTGTGTGTGTGTGTGTGTGTGTGTAGTGTGGGCATGTGTATGTCTATATAAAGTTTCTCTGTATCTCTATATATGTATAATATTTATTTTTAACATATAAAAATGTGATCTCTTTTAAAAAGAAAGAGAGAGGAACAGAGGAAATGTTGGAAAGTGTGCATACATCCATCAATCAGAAAATATTTAGATTAATTTGTCAAATAGGTAAAGCTAGCTACCAAAAGAAAAACTAGAAGAAAATATAAAATTATATTACAAAAATGTACAATCATTAACAGTAGTATCTCACAAAACAGAAATAGATCCCACTGCAAAAAGAGGAAAAAGGAAAAAAAATAAACTAGATAATCAAATAAGTAAAGAAAATATCTCAAGAAAATAGAACACTTAAAACAAGAAAAAAATTAAAATTGAAAAATAGGCATTTTGTGAAATTTTTATGTTCTGAATTTTTTCCTGAGTTATTTTTTGAATGCAAGAAAGTGAGATTGTAAACCTTAACATGACTGTTCTCTAAGCGTTTATAGAAGACTTAGAAATGCTTCAAAAGGGAACAAAGTAGGGGGGAAAGTATATTAGAAAAGAAATGGATGGAAAAAAGGACTAAGATATATTGTGGGAAGTCCTTAAAACAATTCATCATTTCCCATAGGACTGCATTAATCTGAACTTTTTAATTTTAGCAGCAGTGGTCTGAGAAATCTGATTTCTCCAGATGCACTCATTTTGAATTTCCTTGATTCCAATGTGTCTTATATTTGTTTTATTTTTATTTTTTTAATCGGTTTCTGCAAGCCTGGGTAAAATGTTTGGAGCATAGTAAATGTTTAATACATGTTTGTTGACTACTGACTTTATAGATAACCAAAAGAAAAAAAAATGAATACAATAAAAGCTAGAACTTAATAGCAAAAGAACAAAAAAATTATTGTTTACCATTGACCTATATAAATACTATTTCTTTAATAAAATACAATACAAATATTTTCTAAGAATCATCTATGAAATAATAAAATCATCCTTTATTGAAGAATTCTTCATAGGGAATAACATATACATTCAAAATATTCAACAACATTGCACAATTAAGTGTAAATTGTTGAGAATATATCATCTTTATTGTATTTGTTTTCTTTTTAATGAAAATAAATATTTCCTAGAACTAAAGTCTGACTTACAGATTGTCCTATGATCAGGGTGTTTTCTTCCATAACAACAATCCTTTAGGATTCCTTATAAAATGTAAAAACAGTAATTGCCCTGTTCAATGACACTTTGCTAATAAGCAACAAAAGGAAAATACATGCGCAGTAATTATTCTCCATGGTCACTTAAGAAAGTTAATATGGGGTATGTGTCAACAAAGATTCCCCTGTGGATATTGAGATGTTCTACCATCTGCAATGTGTACATAACATTGTATTGATTGCATTAAGCCTCACAACATTGCACATTACTTTAGAACAAATCTTTAATAACTTAAAGGAATCTGCTCTTTCCTTCTACATGAGAAAGGTCAAGTCAATCACCTAGATTTCAAGACACATTTCACTGATGACTTTAAGGACCCTGAAAGGAAGAAAAAAAAAAAAAATCTTCGTGTGTGTGTGTGTGTGTGTGTGTGTGTGTGTGTGGTTGTTTTGGACGCAGAAAATATAAATGAGCCTAAAATATAAAAGAGAGGACATTGTGTTTAATTGTATTTGGAAAAATCTCAAATTATTTTTTTTACTGATTCTAAGCTTCTAATGAAAAAAATAAAACAAACTTTTCAATAATAAAATATTACATATTACTTCATGCCAAAAAAACATTTAGTAAGCACCTTCTATGTGGCAGTGTCTATTGTAAATTCTGGGGACAAAAAGATTTTTTTAAAGAAAAATATAACAATATTGAATATAAAAGTAGAAACAAACAAATACAAGAAAGCCTGCTTTTCAGGAGCTCATAGGCTAGTAACTAAGATCAAATGGGGTAAAAATACAATAAAATGAATGTATATACTTATACACATATATATGTACCTTTCAATAATTTTGCATACACATACACATACATGTGTATTTATACCTCCTTATATGCATATATATGTAAATGTGCATAAATATGCATAAACATAAATATACATGTTATGTATGTATATTCAAAAGGAAAGAACTAGTACAATGTTTCAAGAGGAGAGATATCATGAAAAGTCTCATGTCAGAAATAAGGTTGGTCTTGAGCAAAGTCTTAAACAAAACTAAGAAATTTAGGAGTTGGAATCAAGGAAGGAGATAATTTTGGACATGGGGAAGAAAGTTGCCAGAATCCCTCAGCAGCAGGAAGTGGGATGGGATCAATAATGAAAGTTAAAGAAGCTTTCATCAGTTAATTACAGATTTTATGGAGGGAGTAAGGTGAAAATGGGTTATAAAAAGTAGGAAATATTCATAGTATACAAAAATGTAAATGTGGTGGCAGTGCTACAGAGAAGATGTCATGTAAAAAAAAAGATGCTTAGAAAGTGTAATCAATTGGTCTTAGGAAATAATTTGAGTTGGAAGGGAGAGAGAAAAAGACAGAGAGAGGCAGAGACAGAGACAGAGACAGAGAACAATTAGTGATTGAGGATGATATGTAGATTGAGCTTGACTGATTGGTGCTCTTGAAAGTAACAAGAACACTAAGAAAAGATGGAGTACTTAGAGAAGAGAAATAATGGGTTCCATTTTGAACTTCTCAAGTTCAATATGTCTGTGAAAAATACAATTTGAAATAATCAATTCACATTTGTAGATATAGGACTGGAGATTAGAAGAGGTAACAAAATGGAGGAACAGTAATTTTCTCTTTCCAGAATTACATCACCTTGGACTCAATGAAAACTTATAGAATCCCAAAACTAGATCTGAAAAAAAAGTAAAAACAAACAAACAAACAGACCTGAAACTTGTAACAGTGCTTCCCTACCTATAAGTTAAACAGAGGTCAACTTTAACATAATATTCAAAGTCAAGAAATAGGTTGGAAAAATGAGCAAAGTGAAGGATTTCTCCAGCCATCCTCAGCAATGAGATCAACCAAATCATTTCCAATGGAGCAGTAATGAACTGAACCAGCTACGCCCAGATAAAGAACTCTGGGAGATGACTGAAAACCATTACATTGAATTCCCAATCCCTATATTTATGCCCACCTGCATTTTTGATTTCCTTCACAAGCTAATTGTACAATATTTCAGAGTCTGATTCTTTTTGTACAGCAAAATAACGGTTTGGTCATGTATACTTATTGTGTATCTAATTTATATTTTTATATATTTAACATCTACTGATCATCCTGCCATCTGGGAGAGGGGGTGGGGGGTAAGAGGTGAAAAATTGGAACAAGAGGTTTGGCAATTGTTAATGCTGTAAAGTTACCCATACATATAACCTGTAAATAAAAGGCTATTAAATAAAAAAAAGAAAAGAAAAAAATATTTCTCCAATTACATCCAAAATTATTTTAGCAATAATTTTCATATTTAAAATTTTAATATTAGTCATGTTTAAAAAAAAGCATAGACCAAAAAATCCATGAAAAACTAATTGAAAATTCTATGCTTTGAAATTCATTCATATTCCATAAGTTCTTTATATGAACATGAATAATAATTTTTTTATCATGGGCCATTTGAAAAGATTTGGTCCTTTTATTTATGAGAATAGTCAAGGAATTTACACTTGATTGCTACAAAATATTGCTGTTATTTTAAGACTTTTCTTGATTCTGTTCACTTCATTTAAATCTCTTAAAAAGTTTTTTTTTCATATTTTTTTTACTAAACTCATATCACTCAATATTTTAAAACTTTTTTATTATTTTATTTTTCTGGATATACATGTCTACAAATTTTTAAAATATACATTTCTTCATGAATCAAATTGGTAGAGAAAAATCAGAACAAAATGGAAAGCTATGAGGAAAAAAAGAGCAAAAAGAAGTGAACATAGCATGTGTTGATTTATATTCCCTCTCCATAGTTTTCTTTTTGAATGTAGATGACATTTTCTATCCAAAATTTATTGTGATTGTCTTGTAGAACCAGGAGATCATGGTACACTAAAATAGCAAGATTATAAAATGATCAATTCTGATGGACGTGGCACTTCTCAATAATCACACAATTCAGAACAGTTCCAATGACCTTGTGATGAAGAGAGCCATCTACACCCAGAGAGAGGAATATGGGAACTTAGTGTTCTTGACACAACATAATATTTTCACTCTTTTTGTTGTTGTTTGCTTGCATTTTATTATTGTCTTTCTCATTCTTTCCTTTTTGATTTGATTTTTTTCTTGTGCAGAAAGATAATTGCATATATATATATATATGCATATATTGGACTTGACATATATTTTACCATGTTTAACATATATTGGATTATGTGCTATCTCAGAGAAGGGTGGGAAGAAGGGGGAAATGGAATACAGGGTTTTTTAAGGGTTAATGTTGGAAAAGTATCCATGCATATCTTTTGAAAATTAAAAAAAGCTTTAAGAAAAAAATAGAAGAAAAAAAACTGGGTATAGTTATGTTTTTCTGCTTTCAAGCATCCTTTACTGGTAAGTCATATCTAATTTCTTCATTTAGAAGCAGCTAAACTGCAGATTTCATAAGAAACCTTTACTTTTCTTGTGCTCTTTCCCTAGAGCCTTCCTCATATTTATATTGTATATACAGTATTATGCATATTTTATTCATAAATACCGTCTCCCTTTTAAATGCAAGCTCTTTGATATCATATTTGAGTTTATATTTTTATTTATTTTTAATCTTCAGCATTTCTCACAGTGCCTGATAAATGATAAATGCTTAATAAACTCTTATTGTTTGGTTAATAAATTTTTTGAAATAGCTTCCTCTTATACACATACATTACATCATTTATTATAACTCGAAATACACAGTTCATTAGTGAATTTTGTTAAAAGGCACAGATTTGACATAATTACAACTTTCTCAAAATAACCCATATCTTGTCACTTGGAATAGGCCCAAAATATTACATTATGTATTACATGATCCTTTTATGTATATAAAGAACTTAGTATTTAAATGCTTAATGCTCCTAAGTGCCACCCCCCCAAGAAGGATGTTCTATCTGTTTCAACTTGCATTTTATACATAATAAACTTTTATTAAACCACTTCATCTTGTCACTGAACTTGCAATTTGCTTGGAATTTGATCATGGCAAGGGAATATGGGATAGAAGTAATCAATATTTAGGATTATCTAAAAAGTGATTTATTTTCTTTTTAATATTGCAATTTATCCTTCAATAAAACCTATGCCTGCAAATTAACTCTGATTATACAACATTTTATTGGATATGGGAATCCATTAAATCTATAGTAGGATACTGTTGCTATTGTTGTTGATGTTGTTTCTACTTCTATTCTTATTAATTACTTACTATTATTGTCATTATCATCATAATATTTGTACATAACAAATACATAATTGTACGTAATATTTGATCTAATATGTGTATATAGGATAGTTTTGCCCTTTCTTCCCTACAATGCCTAGGTCAAAGCTTGAAATATGGGGGCACTGCAAAAGATAAAATTAAAAACTTTTTAATATATCATTGTCAAATTTAATGATTTATACAGAGAAATATAATCTGATTAGTAGGGATTAAAAATCAAGAACATTATATCTAGTCAAAACCCAAGAGCTCCATTAGTCAATTAATCAACAAATATTTCTTAAATTATTGTGTAGAAGAATCTATGATCACCACTAAGAAAAAATTATTAAATAAAAACAATCCCCCAAAATACCCTGTCTCCAATGAGCATATTTTAAATGGAGGAAGTGTTATGTAAATATATAGACACATGAGATACAATGCTCAGAGTTGATTGGACATAATCTTAATGGGAATGGCAATAGTAGCTGGCAGGATTGGAAGTTTCTGCAGAAGATAAATTTTGAGCTTAGCTTTGAACAACAACAACAACAAAAAAAAGAAACTAAGAGACAAAGATGAGGAAGGATATCATTTCAATCGTATATGACATAATACAAAACCATAGAAATGGGAAATGGAGGTTATGTTTCAGGAACTGCAAGTGGATCAAGTTTCTTGGTCAGAGAGTTCATTTAGAACATTAAAATGGAATATATAATGGAATAAAGAATAAAATTTATGAAATCCTTTTTATGCCAAAAAATGTGATTTCGTGTTTGGAGGTAATATGGAGATAATAAACCTCATACAGAAGGAGAAGTTACTTTCCCATTACTACACTTTTGAAAAATAATCTTTCATATTGAGAGGTTGCAAAGAGAAGAAAATTGAGGAAAGAACACTAGTCACAAGTTTTTATAATACACTAGGTGAGAGATGATGGTCTAGATTCTTGGTCTAGAATCCTAATTATATGAATAAAGAAATGGGATGCATAAGAGAAGATATAAAAATTAAAATAAGATTTGAAAACAGATTACAAATTTTTAGTGAATAATAGAGTACAGTATGAATACTGATGCTGTGGATCATGCTCAATAGATAGATGGTGGTACTTCTAAAGTCACAGAGAAGTTTTAGAATATGAGGTTTTATATGTAAAGATGACTACAACTGGGTCCTAATTAGTTCATATAAGGAATATTTTGAAACTGTCACAACATATTGGATTTCAAACTTTTTAAATAAGTTCTCTTTTGAATATGATAAGAATAAGGTACCTATGGGATAACCAGTTCAAAATATGTAAAAACCATGTAGAACTTTATGACTAACACAGGAGAGAGACTAGAGGTGGGCTCAAAGAACTGTGAACCATCTACATAGAACTCCATGTGGTAGAGATAGATTCTGATTTAGTCTAGTACTTGTAGTTTTATGTTCATTATTGAAATGAAATGAGAAACTCATAAACCATTCACCAGTTAATTTGAATAGATTAAACTGAACTATTTATCATACTTCTAATCCACTTGGCAAACATCAAAGAGAATGCTTCAATACTCAATGTTGTTTTGTACTCAGATAATAAGAAAGTGATGTCAGCAGCCCCGGTCTTTAGTCTTTTGAGCCATCCAAATCTTGAGGAGCTCTATGTTTTCAGGGAAAATAATAATGCATGAAAGCAAGAGTTAAGATATTGCTTTTATAACGTGATATGTGTCCATTTCATCAGAAAACGATAGAGCAGAGTGAAAAAAAGAAATGTCTCGAAAACAGAGTGTTAGAGAACTCTGTCTGTTAGAGCATGTAATATGAAAAGAAAAAATCAGCAAAGAAGATAGAACAGATATTGGATAAATAGGAAGTCATGATGTAGTAAATGAGAGATGGAAGAAAATATCATGTAAAATATATAATAAGGGAATCAAGGTGACCCTACTTGAGACAGTGACTCATAGACAATTTAAAATAAAAGGTTAGAGCACAATGTATGATTCTTCAGCTGGTAAATAAGGTACAGGTACAATCATAATTTAAGATAACACAGAATCAAAATTAGACAAAATTTAAAGAGAGAGGCAAGAAAAGTGTATCTTGCTAAAAGACATCATGAGCAATGGGGTAATAGCAATATTAAACACATATGCATTAGATGGTATAAAATCCAAATTCTTGAAATATAAAATACATAATGGGAATAGATAGGTAGTAAAATCGTACTATGAGGAAAGTAAAAAAAAAATCCTTCCCAGAGCAAGATAAATTTAATCATAAAATATATTTTAAAAGAAGATAAATATGTGAATAGTATTTAGAAAAAAATATTGGATTAGCTAGCTATCTGGGGAAAATTAAAGGAAAATGGAATATATACTACCCTTACATCTACATATGAAAACTTTGTGAAAGTTGGACATATATTAGGGCATAAAAATCTCCCAAACAAATAAATGAATAAAGAGCAAAAATATTATATATACATTTTTCATATGATCGTGCAATACAATTTTCATTTACAAAGGATATGAAAACACAAATTAAAATGGTAAATTTTAAAATAAAATTTGTAAATTGTAAAATAAATAATCCAAAAGAATGAGGAGATAAAAGAACATATTATTGAAAGAAACAATAACTTCATTAAAGAGAATGGAAACAATGAGATAATTAACAAACTTTCTGGATACAGCCAAAAAGGTATTTTAGGGAAATTGTGACTATTTCTAAATATGTAGATAAATAAAAGAAAAAAGAACAAATCAATGAATATGTCATCAACTAAAAATCTAAAGAAAAAAAAATCTTAAAATCCCTACTTGAATGTCAAAATGTAAATCCTAAAAAACAAAGAGATTAAAATAATTGAAAGCAAATAATCAGACAAATAACATTGTACTGATTAGTAAAGTTACAGACTGATTTTAGGAAACAATAACAAGAACAAAATAAACGATTAGTTTAACTGATTTAACAAAAGAAAACCAATTATCAGATTAAAAAGTGAAAAGTTGAATCAATGAATATAAAATTGATGAATTGGTTAAGAGGCATTTTGAGTTATTACTTATCAATAAATCTCTCAGTCTTAGTGAAATGGATATATATTTACCAAACAATCAACTGCCCAGATTAACAGGAAATAACACCTTACATAAGTATCTTAGAACTAGAAATTATAGGAGTCATGGATGAGTTCCTCAAGAAAACAAACAAACAAACAACTTTTTAATAGATAAATTTAAAGTAAATCATACAAAAGTCAAGAGAAAAAGTAATCACTATAACATATAAACTAGTTTTAAAAATAGTCCAAGAAAGAATTTCTCTAAATTTCTTTTATGGCATAACTATTATTTTGATACCTAAATCTGCCAGAACCAAAATAAAGGAAAGTGTCCATTTCCTTAAAGAATAATGGACATTTTTTTCTTAAATCCTAGCAAAAAATATAATAGCCATATATCACAAAAATCACACTCTTTAACTACATGAAATTTATACGAAAGATAAAGGGCTTAGTGAATATTAAGAAAACAATCAGTGTAATTGACTATATATAAAACAGTGAAAATGATATCATTGTGTCAACAGTTGCTGAAAAGGCTTCTGACTAAAAAAAGCCATAGATTTCTATTGAAAAAACTCGAAAACAAATATCAATAGACCCTTTCTTAAAATGCTAAGTAGTATCCATCTAAAATAAGACCAAACATTACCTGGAATGTGCATAAGCTAGAACCATTCTCAATAATTACAAAGATGATACAAGGATGGCGATTATTAGAACTATAGTTCAGTATTGTTCTAGAAATATTAGATACAACAATAAGAAAATAAAATAATAGAAACTATCAAAATAATAAATGGGAAAAGAAAACTATAACTTTTTCAAGATAACATGATGTATCATTTTTAGAGAATTTTAGAAAATCATCTAAAAATTATTTGAAAGTGAATTTAGAAAAATTACAAGATATAAAATCAACCCACATATATCATCAGTATTTAGCACCAATATACATAAATATAAATGCAAATTTATGCAACACATATAAAAATAAAATCAGAAAAAATAAAGCAATATTCTTTAATACTGATCTCTTTTCTCAAAAATATAGGTAAATGAGATTTAAAAAAAAATAATATTATTTCCATAATTAATAAATGGCCAATGATGCAATCAGCCAATTTTCAGAAATAAACATGAAATGAATCTTTAGTTAATTTTTTTTAAATGCTATAAGTCACAACTGACTAGTTAAATATAAAGTAAAACAACTCTGAGGAACCACCTATACATCTATAAGATTGTCTAACATTATAGCAAAAGTTAATGTCAAATGATGGATGGAATATGGAAAGTTGGGTATGCTAATGACATGTTGGTGGACTGGTTTAAGAATTCTGGAAAAAAAATATTGAAGTGTCCCCAAATGGGTATGAAAATGCATCATCAGCAATATCACCACGGTATCTGTCTGTATCTGAAAGGAATCAAAGAAAAAGGGAAAAGATCTATTTACAAAATATATTTATATTATTATTACATTTAATAGTTAAATGCTATATTAAAATTTTATAATTACGTAAAATATGTATTACATATTGACATGTATATTAAAATTTTTGTATACATAAAATCAAAGCATCTTTTTGTGATGGGAAAGAATTTAAAAGAGTGCATATACATCAGTGATGCACATGGTATTTGACTCTGTTGGAATAGTACTTTGCCATAAGAAATTTTGATAAGGAAGGTATTACAAAATAATGGAAAGACTTACATGAACTGATGAAAAGTGAAGGGAGAAGAACCAGGAGAATATTGTACACATTAATAGCAATATAATAAGAATGATCGCTATGAAAGAATGAAAGCTGTGAAAGATACAGCTACTTAATATAAAAATGACAATTTTACCTAAATTAATCTACTTTTTCAGTGTCATACCAATCAAACCACCAATAAGTTATTTTACAGAGATAGAAATAACAATTATAAAATTCCTCTGAAAGAACAAAAAGTCAAGAATTTCAAGGGAATTAATGAAAAAATACAAAGGAAGGTGGCCAGATGTAAAATTATTATAAAGTAATAGTCATCAAAACCAAATACAAGAGTCAATGTCTGTGGTAATCTAGTGTTTGATAAACTCAAAGACTCAAGCTTATAAGAACTCACATTTTCACAAATATTGCAGGGAAATTTAGAAAATAGTATGGCAATAACTGGCACAGACCAACATCTAACACCTTTTGCAAGACAATCTTGAAATGGATTCTTGATTTAAATGTGAAAGGTGATAGATACTATAAGCAAATTAGGAAAACAAGGAATAGTCTGTTTCTCATATCTGTAGTCAAGGAAGGAATGTATGGCCAAAGATGAATAGAGAAGATTATTAAATGCAAAATGGATAATATTAATAATATTAAATTAATTTTTTTGTATACATAAAACTAAAGTAGCCAAGATTAAAAGGAAAGTAGAAAACTGGCAAAATTTCTTTTTTATATCCAAAGGTTTTGATAAAATCACATTTGTAAAATATATAGAAAATTAACTCGCATTTATAAGAATATAAGACATTCTCCAATTGATGAATGACAATTTTCAGACAATTAACATCATTTGTAATCCTATAAAAATGCTCTAAATTGCTACTGATTTAAAAAATGCTCTGAGGTACCAATACATTCCTCTCAGATTGGCTAAGATGACAGAAAAAGATAATGATAAATGTTGGAGGAGTATGGGAAAACTGGGACACTAATAAATTGTTGGTGGCATTGGGGACTGATCCAACTATTCTGGAGAGCAATTTGAAACTATGCCCAAGGGGCTGTCAAACTGTCCAGTCACTTTGATCCAGCAGTGTCTCTACTGGTTCTGTATCCCAAAGAGATCTTAAAGGAGGGAAAGGGATTCACACGTGCAAAAATATTTTTAGCAGCCCTTTTTGTAGTGCCTAGGTACTGGAAAATGAGTGGATGCCCATGAGTTGAGGAATGGTTGAATAAATAATGGTAGATGAATATTATGGAATATTATAATTCTGTAGAAATGATCAGCAGGATGATTTCATTAAAGCCTAAAGAGACATACATGAATTGATGTTAAATGAAATAAGTAGAACTAAGAGAATATTGTATGCAGCAATAACAGGATTATATGTGATCAATTCTGATGGGCATGTCTCTTTTCTTTTTTTTTGAATATATTAAAATATAAATTAGATACACAATAAGTATACATGACCAAACTGTTATTTTGCTGTACAAAAAGAATCAGACTCTGAAATATTGTACAATTAGCTTGTGAAGGAAATCAAAAATGCAGGTGGGCATAAATATAGGGATTGCGAATTCAATGTAATGGTTTTTAGTCATCTCCCAGAGTTCTTTCTCTGGGCGTAGCTGGTTCAGTTCATTACTCACATTGGAAATGATTGTTGATCTCATTGTGAGGATGGCCAGGGCCATCAGAATTGGTCATCATATAGTATTGTTGTTGAAGTATATAATGATCTCCTGGTCCAGCTCATTTCACTCAGCATCAGTTCATGTAAGTCTCTCCAGGCCTTTCTAAAATCATCCTGTTGGTCATTTCTTACAAAACAATAATATTCCATAATAGTCATATACCACAATTTATTCAACCATTCTCCAACTGATGGGCATCAACTCAGTTTCCAGTTTCTAGCCACTACAATGAGGGCTGCCATAAACATTCATGCACATAGAGGTCCCTTTCCCTTCTTTATGATCTCTTTGGGATATAAGCCCAGTAGTAACACTGCTGGAACAAAGGGTATGCACAGTTTGATAACTTTTTGAGCATAGTTCCAAACTATTCTCCAAAATGGTTGGATTCGTTCACAACTCCACCAACAGGGGGGGCGGAGCCAAAATGGGGGAGAAGGCACACCGACTTTCTAAGCTCTTCTCTTACCCTCTTTATCAATATTATATCGAGCCTCAAAAATAGTCTTGGCTGCTACAATTCGTAAAGATAAGAAGTAGAACAACTCACCAGCCTAAGAAAATCTGCAGTCTCGCCAAAAAAGGTTGGTTCCGGGGCTAGGGGGGAGATCAGCACAGACTGGGAGAGAAATTAGGTTCGGAGGAGAGTCTCAAACTGAAAGTGAAAGCACAGATCTCAACACAAGCTCGCAGCCCCAACCTGCAGTACGGGGCTTTTCCTTGGGGCAGTTGTGATCCTGCACTGCAGGAGGACACAGCCCAGGTTAGCCTCCAATCTGCACAGTGTGGGGCTCGGCTTGGGGCCATAGAGCTTTCCAAGGGTTGATTTGTCGGGCCGAGACTCTGGGGCAGAGTTCCGGGAAGAGTTCGGTAGAATTGGGCTGTCTGAGGTCAGCTGCTAATACTCACAGTCCCACAAAAGGCTCCGGCCTGGGGCAGTGACACTTTCACCCCTTAGTCTCTAGCCCAGGGCAATCTCTAACCCACACAGCCCAAGTGGGCACTTCTATAGCTCGGCCAGTGCTGAATCCACTTCCTCTTGGGGAAAGGGAAAACTCTCACTCAGAGCACTCCTATACCCTCAGAACCAGAAATCGGTTTTACATCTCTCCCTGCTCTGCAGAGGAAGCTTTAACCCCTGCTAGGAGACATACCCAAAGGCTTTTAAAACATGAATAAAAGATGACAAGAACAATCTACAGCTTCTATGCAGAAAAAGAGCAGGTCAAGCAAAACTGAAGAGACCACTAACAGCAAAATGCATCAGACTGTCCTCCTTAAATGATGCTCCATAGAAGAGACCATTAAAAAGTCCTCAAAAAGAGGTTAGAAGATAAATGGGAAAGGAAGAGAAGCTTTACAAGAGAGCAACAACTCCTGAAATACGAATTGGAAAAGTAAAAAATCTCAGGAAAGTAAGAATTATGAATTGGAAAAAATAAAGAATTCACTAGAAAGTAGGATTTGTGAATTGGAAAAGACAAAGAACTCGCAAGAAAGTAGGATCTATAAATTGGAAAAGACAAAGAACAGGCAAGAAAGTAGGATCCGTGAACTGGAAAAAGAAAATAATTCACTAAAAAAAAAAAATTAGTGAAATGGAAAAAAATTCCACAGACCAAAACAATACATTTAAAACTCAATTGGACATATACAGAAAGAAGTAAAAAAGCAAATGAAGAAAAATAATTCTTTAAAAATTAGAACTGAACAAATAGAAAATAATGATTCATTGGAGACAGCAAAAATCAGTCAAAACAAAAAAAAATGAGAAACTGGAAAAACCATGAATTATCTACTTGCAAAATGACAGAATTGGAAAATAGATCTAGGAGAGATAATCTGAGGATTATTGGACTTTCTGAAAACTATGATGAAAAAAGAGCCTGTATTTTACAAGAAATCATCAAAAAGAACTACCCAGATGTAATAGAATCAGAAGGTAAATAGGCATTGAAAGAATTCATCAAACACCTTCTGAAAGAAACCCTAAAATAAAAACCCCAAGGAATTTTGTGGCCAAATTTCAGAACTATCAGATTAAGGAAAAATTTTTATAAGCAGCCAAAAAAAAGCCAATTTAAATACCGAGGTGCCACAATAAGAATCACCCAAGATCTGGCTGCCTCCACTTTAAAGGAACAAAGGGCCTGGAATCTGATATTCCGAAAGGCAAAAGAACTTGGGATGCAGCCAGGAATAAACTACCAGCTAAGCTGAGCATTTTCTTCCAGGGAAGAAGATGGACATTTAATGAAACAAATGAATTCCATTTGTTTCTAAGGAAAAAACCAGAACTAAACACAAAATTTGATCTCCAAACATAGAACTCAAGAGATGCAGAAAAGGTAAAAATAACTCTTGAAAATTGTATTACTGTTGGAGGATATAGAAAAAGAATACATGTATAATTTGATTTTACTGATATAACATAAAAAAGGGAAGTAGATATGAAAAAGGGATGATGGCAAAAGGTAAGATGGGAAGGAGGGATAAAAAGAGGAAACCACATCCCACGAAGAGGCAAAGGAAACTTATTATTCTAAATTTAGAGAGGGGAGGAACATTGTGTGAATCTTACCTCATCAGAGTTGGCTCAAAAGAAAAAAATTGACATTTGTTTTAGAGAAAATTCTCTTTGCCTCATTAAAATGGGGAAGAGGAAAAGGGAAAAAAAAGAGTAAAAGGAAGGAAGGGGAAAAGACCAAAGGGGGAAAGAGGGATTATAAAGAGGGTAAAAAAAAATATAAGTTTAAAAGGAAAATGGTTGGGGGAAGCAAGAAAAAGTAAAGCATAATCTGGGGTTATTAGGATGGCTGAAAATACATATTTAGCAATTCTAACTGTAAATGTGAATGGGATGAACTCTCCCATAAAGAGGAGGCAGATAGGAGACTGGATCAAAAGTCAGAACCCTACAATATGTTGGTTTACAAGCACAAAAGCAGGAGATACATATAGGGTAAAGGTAAAAGGCTGGAGCAAAACATTATGCTTCAGGGTGAATAAAAAAGAGGGGTAGTATCCTTATCCAGATCAAGCAAAAGTAAAAAATTATCTAATTAAAAGAGATAAGGAAGGAAACTAATCCTCTGGGGAGCACAAACAATGAAGCAATATCAATATTAAACATATATGCACCAATGGTATGGCATCCAACTTCCTAAAGGGGAGGTTAAAGTTGCAAGAAAAATAGACAACAAACTGTAATAGTGGGATCTCAACCTTGCACCTCAGAATTAGCAAATCAAACCACAAAATAAATAAGAAAGAAATTAAAGGTAAATAGAGTATTGAAAAATTAGGTATGGTAGATCTTGGAGAAAATTAAATGGGTAGGAATATACTTTCTTCTCAACAGTTCATGGAACCTTTCAAAAATTGACCAATATTAGGACATAAAGACCTCAAATTAAGTGCAAGAAAGCAGAAATAGTAAATGCTTTCTTTCCAGATCATGATGTAAAAGTGCATTCAAAAAAAAAAGGGGGAAATATCCAAAAGTAATTGGAAACTAAAAACCCATCTTAAAAGAATGATTGAGTGAACAGAAATTAAGATAATTAATAATTTCATAAGATAATGAAATGATGAGATCATAAAAATTTTGGGATGCAAAAGGGTAATAAGAGGGAATTTTATTCTTTAGAGGGCTTATTGAATAAAACAGAGAAAAAAAAGATTAATGAATTGGGCTTCAACTAAAAAAAAAAAAAGACCAAATTAAAAACCCCAATCAAATGCAAATTTGAAATTTAAAATTAAAGGAGAAATTAAAATATTGAAAGTAAAAAACATTGAACAATTAATAAAAACTAAGAGTTGGTTCAGAAAAAATAAAATAGATAAGCCGGTAAACTGGTTGAAAAGGAGGGAGGAAAAAATTAGTAGTCTTAAAATGGGAAAAGCCCTGAAGAGGAAATTAGAAAATAATAAGGAGTTATTTTGCTCAACTTTATGCCAATAAATTTGATAACCTAAGGAAATGGGGACTACCCAAAAAATATAGACTTCCCAGACTAACAGAGGAAGAAGTAAATTGTAATATCCCATTTCGAAAAAGGAACAGGCAATTAAACAACTCCCCAAGAAAAAATCCCAGGACCAGATGGTTTACATGTGAATTTTACCAAACATTTAAAGAACAATTAATGCTATATAAAATTTTTGATAAAATAGGGAATAAGGAGTCCTACCAAATTCCTTCTATGAACCGAATGGTACTGATACCAAAACCGGTAGGGGAAAAAGAGAAAGAAAATTATAGACCAATCTCCCTAATGAATATTGATGCTAAAATCTTAAATAAGATATTAGCAAAAGACTAAGAAAATATCTCCAGGATAAACACTGTATCAAGTAGGATTTATACCAGGAATGCACCGGAATCAATATTAGGAAAACTATCAATATAATTGGCCATGTTAATAACCAAATTAACAAAACCATATGATCATCTCAATAGATGAAAAGCATTTGATAAAATCCAACATCCATTCTATTAAAAACACTTGAGGTATGGAATAAATGGATTTTTAAAATAATCAGCAATCTATTTAAAAACCATCATAAGCATCATTGTAATGGAGACAAACTGCAACCATTCCCAATAAGATCTGAGGAAATAAGGTTCCCATATCACCGTTATATTTAATATTGTATTGAAACCCAGCTTTGAATAAGAGCTGAGAAAGAGATTAAAAGGAATAAGATTAGGGAATGAGGAAACCAAATTGTCACTTTTGTTTATGACATTTTTATTAGAGAACCCCAGAGTTCTACTAAAAGTTATTAGAAATAATCCAAACTTTAGAAAGTTGCTGGTTATAAATAAACCCACAAAAGTCATCAGCACTTTATATCACTAACAAAATCCAACAGTCAGAGCTATAAAGAGAAATTCCATTTAAAGTAATTACTGATATAAAAAATTTGAATCTATCTGCCAAAGGAAAAAAATTTTAGAAAGAAAAATTAAGACCACTTTTCAAAAAATTTAGTCTGATCTAACCAATTGGAAAAATATTAAATGCTCTTGGAAAGGGCGAGCAAATATAATAAAGATGACAATATTACCTAAACTAATCTATTTATTTAGCTCTATACCAATAAGACTCCCAAAAAACTATTTTATTGACATAGAAAAAATAACAACAAAATTCATATGGAAAAAAAAAAGGTCAAAATTTCAAGGAATTAATTTAAAAATCAAATGAAGGTGGCTTAGGTGTACCAGATCTAAAATTATATTATAGAGCGATTACCAAAACATTTGGTATTCTAAGGAATAGATAAGTTGATCGTGGAATAGGTTAGTTTCGGGATAAAACAGTCAACAAATATGAACCTAGTCTTTGACAAACCCAAAGACCCCAGCTTTGGGATAAGAACTTATGTTTGATAAAATTGCGGGGAAATTGGAAACAATAGGCAGAAACAGGCACTGATCCAACTTAACACCGACACCAAGATAAGGTCAAAATGGGTTCGTGACCAGGCATAAAGAATGAAAATTAATAAATTAGAGGAAACAGGATGTTTACCTCTCAGACCTGTGGAAAGGGAAGGCTTTATGACCAAAGAAGAACTAGAATCATTAGTGATCACAAAATAGAAAATTTCAATTATTAAAAACTGAAAAGTTTTTGTACAAACAAAACCAAGCAGACAAGATTAGAAGGGAACAAAAACTGGGGAAAATTTTTTACAATCAAAGGTTCTGATAAAGGTCATTTCCAAAATATATGAGAATTATCTGTAAATTTAAAAAATCGCCATTTCAATTGAAAAGGTCAAAGGATATGAACAGACAATTTCAGATGAAGAAATTGAAACTATTTCTAGTCATATGAAAAGATGCTCCAAGTCATTTTTAATGAGAAATGCAAATTAAGACAACCCTAAAATACCACTACACACCTGTCAGATTGGCAAGATGACAAGAAAAAATAATGATATTGTTGGAGGGGATTGGGAAAACTGGGGACATTGATGCATTGTTGGTGGGGAACGAATCCAACCATTCGAGAGTAGTTTGAACTACCACAAAGTTATCAAACTGTCATACCCTTTGATCCAAGTGTTACTACTGGGATTATACCCAAAGAGATTATAAAAGAAGGAAAGGGACCGTAAGTTCACGAATGTTTGGCAGCCCTTTGTGTATCAAACGAAAGTGAATGGATGTTCATCAGTTGGAGAATGGTTAAAAAGTGTTATATGAATATTTGGAAATTGGTTTTCCAAAGAAATGATCAACAGGATGATTTGAAAGGCCTGGGAGACTTACACGAACTGATGCTGGGAAATGAGCAGGATCAAAGGAATCATTTTATACGTCAACAACAATTTATATAGACCAGTTCTGTTTACCTGGATCTTGCAACGAGATCAACCAAATATTTCCATTAGCAGTAATGAACTGAACCAGCTATGCTCAAGAAAGAACTCTGGAGATGTAAAACCATTATATTGAATTCCCAATCCCTATATTTATGCCCACCTGCATTTTTTATTTCCTTCACAAGCTAATTGTACAATATTTCAGAGTCTGATTCTTTTTCTACAGCAAAATAACAGTTTGGTCATGTATACTTATTGTGTATCTAATTTATATTTTAATATACTTAACATCTACTGGTCATCCTGTCATCTGGGGGAGTGGGTGGGGGTAAGAGGTGAAAAATTGGAACAAGCTGTTTGGCAATTGTTAATGATGTAAAGTTACCCATGCATATATCCTGTAAATAAAAGGTTATTAAATAAAAATTAAAAAAAAAAATAACTCCACCAACAATGCATCAATGTCCCAGTTTTCCCACATTCCCTTCAACAATCATCATTATTTTTTCCTGTCATGTTAGCCAATCTGACAGGTGTGTAGTGGTATTTTAGAGTTGTCTTAATTTGCATTTCTCTGATTAATAATGACTTGGAGCTTCTTTTCATATGACTAGAAATAGTTTCAATTTCTTCATCTTATAATTGTCTGTTCATATCCTTTGAACATTTTTCAATTGGAGAATGGCTTGATTTTTTTATAAATTACATTTAATTCTCTATATATTTTGGAAATGAGACCTTTATCAGAACCTTTGACTATAAAAATATTTTCCCAGTTTATTGCTTCCCTTCTAATCTTGTCTGCATTAGTTTTGTTTGTACAAAAACTTTTCAGTTTGGTATAGTCGAAATTTTCTATTTTGTGATCAGTAATGATCTCCAGTTCTTCTTTGGTCATAAATTCCTTCCCCTTCCACAGGTCTGAGAGGTAAACTATCCTGTGTTCCTCTAATTTATTAATAATTTCATTCTTTATGCCTAGGTCACGAACCCATTTTGACCTTGTCTTGGTGTACGGTGTTAAGTGTGGATCAGTGCCTAGTTTCTGCCATATTAGTTTCCAATTTTTCCAGCATTTTTTGTCAAATAGTAAGTTATTATCCCAAAAGCTGGGGTCTTTGGGTTTGTCGGACATGTCTCTTTTCAACAATAAGATGATGCAAGCCAATTCCAATAGATATATATTGGAAAGACCCATCTGCATTCAGAAAGAGGACTGTGGAGGCTGAATGTGAATAATAACATATACTTTCACTTTTATTATTGTTGTTTGTTTTCATTTTTTCTCATTTTTCCTTTTTTGATCTGAATTTTTCATATGCAGCATTATAAATTTGTAAATATATATAGAAAACTGCACAGTTTTAACATATATTGGATTACTTGTTGTCTAGGGGAGGAGATAAAAGGAAGAGAGAGAGAAAAATCTGGAATAGAAGGTTTTGTAAGGGTGAATGTCAAAAAGTATCTTTGCACGTATTTTGAAAATATAATCTATTATTTTTTTAAAGAAAGATATAATTGCTTCAGCAATACATTAACCCAGGGCATTTTGAAAGAATTCATGATTTTTTAAAAAATGTTATTAACCTATAGAAAAAGACTATGACCTCTGACTAGAGATCATAACATACCCTTTTTACTTTCTTTAACTTTCTTGCTTCTTACGATTTTTTTTCCGACTTTGATAATATGGAACTATGTTTTGCATATCTTTACATTATGTTTGATATAGTAATAATTCTCTCAATAAGCTGGAAAGGGAGCAGAGGGAGAATAATAAAATAATAAAATATAGTAATCAATTTTTATAGTATATGCTAAAAATAAATATTATTTTAATGTATGTGCTTTATAAACTGTTGGGTCATTTTTCAACTTCTATCTTGAGACTGGTTAATAATTCTCATAATTCATGTTTATGTCTTTGACTTAATAATAAATATAGTAAAGTATCATGTGGTAGTAGTTAGGTAGTGGCCTCAGAATTAGAAAGACTTAATTTCAATTGTTTTGTGTTAAATAAATTGCTAAACCACATATTGTGTCTAGATATCTTTGTTAACACTGATTTGGAACAAAAAATAATCCACAATGGCTGTAGAGGTACTTAAAATCCTACAACAGAGATCCAATAAATTAAAATTGGTTTCTTATTTATACAAAAATAACAAACTAGAAGCCAGATATTTGTATCCCTATACATATATATATATATATATATATATATATATATATATATATATGTGTGTGTGTGTGTGTGTGTGTGTGTGTTTGTGTGTGTGTGTGTGTGTATAAAATAAATACATTAATTTTGTAATATGTGTACTATGATACACAATGTTTTGATCGTTTTGCAAATATCAGTTACAATAATCATGTTGTATATACATGTATATATGTGTATTTGTATTCTTGATGAAAAAATTATTTTGCTTAGGATAAATTCTTATTTTAATCTGATCTAAGTTACCACTTATTGATACTCATCTTTCCCATTAATATTTCTGGTGAACAGAAAGGAACTTCTATACCTAACTCTGTGTATACCCTTACCACCTTTGACTAATTCAGATGACATTTGGGTTTAAGGGTATCTCTACCACTCATTGTCCTACTTTGTATTAATTTCCACTAATGAGCTCCAATTATGTAAGACAATTTCCCTAATCTTTTCCCTTCTTATGCTTTCCATTATACTTTGATGGTCATTAGGACATAACAAAATCACTTAATGTCTTCTGTCTAATTAGATTAAATATATAACTTTGCATGATGGCCCATCAATCATGTCCTCATATTACAATTGTCGTCATACCTTAAATTCTTCTATTATAATTTTTATTTTCTCCCTTTATATGTCTCTTTAAGTTTTATATTTGAAGCTCTGATTTTTTTTTACATCAGCAATGCTTAGAAGTACTTTATGCCATTAAATGTGCGCATGCACACACACACACACCACACACACACACACACACACACACATACATACCACAGTCCAGATCATTATTCTCTCTCGCTCTTTTTTTTTTTTAAGGTAAAGTCACCTGGTTACAAGTCAAAATACTGAAATATTGTATTCCAAGTTACCTAGTTTAAATTGATGGGATGATAAATTTTGTGTGATCCTGAATATGTCTCATGAATATTATTTTTGTTATTCATTTCTATTTAAAGGATTTTTTCTACTATCTGGAAGCTCTGAATTTTGGTTAAAAATTACTGAAAGTTGTCATTTTTAGATTTATTTTAGCAATTGATAAGAGGGTTCTTTAAGAGTCTATTTGCCTTTTGGTTATATGAGAGCAAAAGGACAAATTTGACATATATTATTTAAAATTTTTTCTTAAGCTATATGGTTCAACTAGATTTTGATTCTTAGATTTAAAATAGTCCAGTGATTCTTTATTTTATTTTCCTTCCTCAATAAATTTTAATTCATATCCCAATTTAGATCATTTTGACTTTGTTTTACTCTTTCTTGTATCATGGATCTTTCTCTTTGATTAATTCTGGATTTCAGGAAAATGTTACTCTAATAAAAATTGGTATCTCATTTTCAACAAGCATAATTCTATTTCTGATTTATTGTTATTTATATCTCATTAGTTTCATTCTTTTCTTCAGTACTCTTTTTCTTATAAAAATATTTAAATGTATTTATTTAAAACTTAAATAAAAAATAAGCAAAAAGTAGAAAAAGAAAGAAAGAAAAAAAATACCATATACATAGCAGAACTTCAGGGAGGATTCAAAATATGTAGCAATAAATATCTATTTCAAGAAAGCATATATAAGAATAGAAGATATTGCTTTCATAACAATTGATATATTTTTTGCTTCCTTGTAGAATTTCTTTTGTTTTCTGCTATGCATGTTTTACTTTATTCTTTTCCCTCCCTAAACTTCCCCCAAGCAGGCTACAATTAAACATAATGTATATATGTACACATATCTATACATAAATACATCTATGAAACACACATATATACAAATATACACACATGCACAACCTAAGCACATACACACAAATACATATACATATAAATATAGAGAGCAAGAGAAAGATCTCTTTCTTTTTCTATACACACACACACACACACACACACACATCCACATAAATTTAAAACTATTAATTTGGGGTATACATTTTTCTCTTGGTTGAATTTCTAAGTTTTACTTTGCAAGAGTTCAATGAATACTGCCCCTATTTTTTTCTTTTAATATGATCATTGTTATAATGTTTGTGTATATCTTTTATCTGCTAATTCTTATATTTAATTCTATTCTTTAAAGTTCCCTGATATTATTTAACCTTCCTCTGGCCTTCTTCGCATGGACTCCTGCCTTACCTTCTTTGCATTGTATCTCAAGTTATTTATTCCATTCATATTAATCTACACACTTTATCCCACTTAAATTAATCTACACACCTTTCTATTCTATATGCCATCTCATCATATTCCCTCCCTCTCCTTATTTCTTTATAGATTTTTGGATGGTTCTATGTTCTTCTTGGTATGTCTGCCCATGTGTATGTATATGGACGTGTGTTGTTCCCTCTTTAATGTATTTCTGATGTGTGTAAATTTTCAGAATTACCAGCCCTTCTTCTTCACTTAAATCTTCCACAATGGTTCTTGCACTTGCAACTCATTTAATTAGCCTAATTACTGTTTCTAACTTTTTTTTCTAGACCGATTTGTTCTTCAGAGGCACATCATACTCAGCTCTACACCAATCTTTCTTTTGTACTAAAGAATAACTCATGTCAGTCCTAGACATATAGTTTACATTTTCATGTATAAAACATAAACATAAACACTGAGGGCCTTAACATTAGTTTTGTTGTCTCTTATATGTTAAATTTTCAATTGCGTTGAGGTTTGTTTAACACAAAATGCTGAAAATCAGACAGTTCACTGAATTCCCATTTTATTAATTTAATTTTACATTTAAATTTTACAGATATACTATTTTTGGTTGCAAACATAGTTCCTTTGATTATTGATATATAGTATTCTAGCACCTGTTATCTTTCATTCTAGTCACCAATCAACCCAGTGCAATTCTAATATGAATTGTTTGTATTTTTGTTATTATTTATTTGTTTATGTGTGCTGTTGTTAATAGTAAATTTTTCTTTTTGATCTGATGGTTTCAATACTTAGCAATGATAGCCTTACATATATTCCTCATGAGATTTCTTAGGCATATTTATTGGTGAATTTATTTTTCTCTTTCTATTTCCCTTTCTTGTTTTATCATTCTGGGCAACTATATTTAATTATTTCATGTATGATTGTGTCAATGTTCTTCCCTTTTTCTTTCTTTCTTTCTTTTTTTTTTGTCAAAACTTTTAAGTAGTATAAGTATTCTTATTTTTTCTCTTCTTGGTTTGTTTTCTATATCTGTTGTCTTTCTTCTAAGATGTTTTACGTTCTCTCCTAATTTTTCATTCTTTTTATTTTGTTTTATTATGTCTGTATCTCTTATAACATCACAAATTCCCTTACTCAATTCTAATTTTCAAAAAGGCATTTTTTAAGAATCTGAATCTCCATCTCTTTCCATAATATTGTTTTTCTTCAATTGTTCTCGTTTTTTTGACTATCCTCTTTTTTTTGATTTTTTGAGTTCTATAAATACTTCCTTTGAGGACAGGTAACCATTTGATGTTATTCTTTGAGAGACTTTATTTAGTCATGTCTTCACTATCCCTGTGGCAACTTTTTATGGTTGAATTCTTTCTTTTTTGTCTGCTCTTTTATTTTTTTAAATAAGAGCTTATTAATGTAATCACTTCACTGTATTTCTGGGTTGGAGATATAATGCCTCTGGCTTCATTTCTTTTTTTCCTTGTCACCTGGAAGCCTAAACAAAGAACTCCAATTTCCTCTAAGTGCCTGGAGCCAGCAGCTACCTCCCTCCACTGTTTCTTTACTCCTCAAGTGTATGCTGGTTCCTTCTTGCATCAGTCCAAATTTTGGCAACAGAGACTAGAGCTTAGAAGCAGAGGTTTCCTCAATCTTTCTGGTCACATATCCCTGACCCCAGACACTGTGCAAGAGGTGATAGTTCCTATGATTAGAACTGAGTCTAACTCTGGATGCATCTATTCCTCAGTTGCCTCAATAGCTATTTCAAAGGAGCTGACCTGTAGATGTTTATAATTTACATTCCTCTATCTTGGGATCTTTATTTAGATTTTTGCCAATTGTCCAAAGAGGACCCCTGTTATATTCAAAGTTTATTTGCTTTTCACTGATCTGTTTGCCATGAAGAGCAATGCAATTTTATTTGTGAGGAAAATTTGGAGTGCTTGGAATATTATTGGCTACTCCCCTATATTACCAGACTTCTCCCTCTATAAAAACATTTTAAGTCTTTTTACATGAACTTATTTCCAATATGTTTTTTTTTTATTTTTTGGTCTCTCTTTGTAGATATTTATTATTCATTCCCTCATTCTGCCTTTTAGCTTTGAAAGTATCATCACAGGGGGTGGACCCAAGATGGAGGAGAGTAGACACATCTTTATCTAAGCTCCTCCTAGTGTTCCTCAGATAAACACCAAATAAAACTTCTCAAATGGTTTTGGAGAGACAGAAGACACAGATATTTGCAGTTTAAGAAATTTTCAGAAGAATCCACTTTGGAAGAATTTCAGAAAAGACCTGTTTTAATCAGGAAGGGGGAGAGGCTGTTGAGTGCTGACACAGTTTAAGGAACTGGGGAGAGGAACCAGTAATTTGTGGTAACTCACACAGAAGAATTTACTCTGGGGATCAGCAGATTAGTTGTAAAATGCCCAAAGAAAATTCAAATAGCAAATATTGAGCCTCTTAACACCAGAAAAACTTGGGACCTGGCCACACTCTTCAGTCAGTAGCACTGGCCCCAGGGCAAACTAAAGTGACTGTTGCCCCTTTGCCTTAAGAGCAGACCTCACACTTTAAAACAAATGAGCAATATTTTCTTTCCTTTTTGACCTGATTTTTCTTCTGTAGAAAGAGAATTGTATAACTATGTTTACATATATTGGATTTAACATATATTTTAACATGTATAACTTATATTGAATTGCTTGCCATCTAGGGGAGGGGGTCAGGGGAAGAAATGAAAAATCTGAAACACAAGGTTATGCAAGGGTCAATGTTGAAAAATTATCCATGCATATGTTTTGAAAATAAAAAGCTTGGGAAAAAAAGAAATCAACTAAAAAGCAAAAAGAACTTTGACTATAGAGAGCTTTTATGGAAAAAGAGAAGAATAGACCTCACACACTTAGGCAAATTATCTCCAGATGAAGTCCCAAAGGGTGAAATGAGTTAGTCCCCATTTCACAAAACTCTGTTGGAATAATTGAAAAGGGGTTTTAAAAAAGAGAAGAAAATAAGGAAAGAGAATGATTTTTTTCAAGAGGATTTGGAAAAACAAAAACAAATTAACTGAAGAAAATTTCTTAAAAATAGATTTGATGAAATGGAAAGACCATATAACTCCTTACAAAATAGATATTAAAAAGAAACCATTTCACTGAAAAACAGGATCTATGAAATGGGAAAAAAAATACAATGAACAAAACACCAATTGGCCAAATTCCTTTCTGATAGAAAAGACCAGAGCTGAAAAGAAAATTTGATCTTCAAATACAGAACTTCATTTTACCTCCAATTTCCACTTTTTTTCTGGTATAATCACCTTTCAAGAGAAGCATAAAAAAGTAACAAGGAAAAGAAAAATATATTTTTTTAAAGTTAAAAAGCAGGGGCAGTTAGGTATCATAATGGTTACAGCATCAGCCCTGAAGTCAGGAGTACTTGAGTTCAAATTTAGTCTCAGACACTTAACATTTCCTAGCTGTGTGACCCTGAGGAAGTCACTTAATTCCAATTGCCTCAGCAATAATAATAGTAATAATAATAATAATAATAATAATAAATAAAATAAGTTAAAAATCTTATATTCATATATGAGAAGTTATTGTTATCTGACCATTGGCAGCAAGTAACTGAAAAGTGAATGGATGACTATCCATTGCAGAATGACTAAATAAGTTATGATATATGAATGTTATACAATATTACTTTTCTGTAAGAAATGATCAGCAGAATGACATCAGAGAGGCCTGAAGAGATCTACATGATCTGATGCTAAAAGAAATGATCTGGACAAAGGGATTACTGTATACAGCAACAACAAGATTATAGGAAGATCAATTCTGATGGGCATGGCTCTTTTCAATAGCCAGAATTGATCTTCCTATAATCTTTTCAATAGTGTCCAGACACTTCCAATGATCTTGTGATGAAGCAAGCCATCTACACCCAGAGAGAGGACTGTAGGAATTGAGTGTAGATCACAACATAACATTTTTACTCTTTTTGTTCTTTGCATGTATTTTTTCTCATTTTTTTTCCCTTTTTGATGTGATTTTTCTTGTGCAGCATGATAATTGTATGATTAAAAATATATTGGATTTAACATATATTTTTATCATGTTTAAAATGAATTGAATTATTTGTCATCTAGGATAGGGGGTGGGCATAAGGGAGGGAAATTTTAAAATAAAATATTTTACAAAGGTCAATGTTGAAAAATTATCCATGTTTATGTTTTGAATATAAAAAGTTGTAATAAACATTATTTTAAATTATTTCACTAACAACTTACTAATAAAAAGGAAGTAGCTTCATAATATCTTTTTGTAGTAAAAGTAGCTTCCTTTTTATTTATTCTACTAGGTGTTTTCAATGTTTATGTTGTTTATGTTTTGCAAATGATGGACAAATTTATTTTTGGGGGGGAAAACTGGGATTGAATATTCTCTTATTTCAGAAATTCAGGGACATCTCAGTCTGGTTATCTGCTTTGAAAATGGTTTGTTTGATGTTTGTTTGTTTGTTTCACACATTTTCTATCTCCCATGTAGGTTTAGCATGGAACTAGAACTTGCAGTTGAGACTCTACTTTATTTCTGGGTTTTCAATCACAGTGTTCCTTTTTAATTTATGAACTTTATCCTATCTGGTAAAACCTTAAAGTGCCTGATTCTATCTTTAACCCTTAATTGCTACTCTTAGTACAAGCAATATTCTCCTTATTTTCTGGATCTATGATCTAGAATTACTTAGCAAATGATATAATTACCTGTAAGCACTGTTGTTGAATATCCAATAAAGATTGCATCATTTTTTTTTTTTTTTTTGTGAGGCTTGGACATCCTCTTGCTTTTATGTGCAATGTTTCCCTGTATTGAAATCTTTCCAAAGTTTATTCCTTGACAATTTTCATCTCTTTTTTGAATATACCTTTCTGTTTCTTTGTCCATACTAATCATGTTAAAAATGGCATATTGAATTTTAATGGATTTCTTCAGTAATATTTTGTCTATTACTTTTAATATAAGTTGCTTGCAATAGTTGGATAAAATCGATGGTTCATTATACTTTCTGATACTCTGCTGTCTTAGCTTGCCTAAGACAAGTTCTGAGATCTCATTAAACTAGAAATCAGCTAAAATAACTCCTTTTTGTAGATCATGAAGCAGCATATTAGACAAGACTTTGTAACATCTGATGCCTTAACACCATCTGCCATTTTATGGGTAAGCCTGGTTCCAACATCAAAAAAATGAAGCATCTGTTGCAAAATACCAGAGATTTTGTTCATCAGTGTGTGATAATACAGATGGCAAATGTATTAGGTACTAGTTAAACTGAAAAACAGTCAAATGAAGGGAAATATTAGATCATGCTATAGTTACATGATTTAGAACTAAAAGAGAATGTTTAACGTTATCTTAGCCTAATATTTTTACTTTTATACAATTGAACACAAGCTACTTAAGTTTACATTCTAAGGTTTAGACACTGAAGTAATTTAGCAAATGTACATTTATAGAAATCTTTCTGTGTATATCTGTGTATATTCATACACTTTCATATTCTATTCATGTACATATAATCATATAGACAATACATATACAATGTGTGACTACATCTGTATGTATTGTATATACACATATATACAAATATGTGTACATCTCTGTATCTGTGCACACAGAGAAACGCATGTGCATGCACACATAAACTCAACCTAGAAAGAAGTTAATATGTTCCAGGATTATCTGAAGCTTTTTGTTTTTAATAGCAGCAGCAGTAGCAGTAATAGTAATACTTATAGTAGTGGTTTTAATCTCTTTTTCAAAAGTTCTTTCTAATATAGAATCATAGAATCTTCCTGCTTCAGAAAAATTACAATTTAGTAGGGCTACTATTAGAATATTCTAATGCAGATTCAATCATTATTTTGTCATTCTTCTGCAAAATACTGACCAATGATTTTCTATCCCCTTTAAATTAAAAGCAAACTTATTTAGACAGGGCTTCAAAGTCATAACATTAAAATAATACATTGCCTATAAAGCTTACTCTCAGTTCTCATCAACTAAGATGGGAATCATTGGGACTCATTTTTAAAGACTCATACTAGTAAAGATCAAAGTCTTATCTACAAAGTAATATTATTAATCCAATAAAACAAAAATCATGTATTCTTAAATTCTTTGACCTACTCTTTCAGTTATTCTTTTTTTCCAACTTGGACTTCCCACTTCTCCTTGATTATTTAGACTATTTAGAAATCATGTGCTTTTGTAGTTTTTAATATGTATGTTGCATTTAATATATATATTGTAATATGTTACATTTAATATGTATGTTGCATTAACTCTCTCACACATTGCACATACATTTTTCTAAAATTTTGATCTTGTTTTTGCATAGCAATGTGATAACATATTTGAAACAATGTGATAAGATATTTGAAAACAAACAAAGGCTAAAGTTAGTATGCACTTTCAAAAAGTTTACAGTATAATGGAGAACATAAAAAGCAATGAACTATGCCCAAATATATATGTATGATACATAAGTAATAATTAACAAACTAAAATCTCTAGAATTAAAAAAAAAAGATTTGGAAAATCTTTTTTGAAGAAAGGGTGATTTTTGCTGAAATTAAAATAATCTCCAGGTCAGCTAAATCACTAAGAGGAGAGAATGCTGGGTCTGGACTGAGGAAGACTTTAGTTCATATCTGACCTTAAAGTATCTATTGGCTGGTCCCATTACTTCCTGTCAAAGCAATGTAAGCAGTGTTGGATTTTATATTGTTGGTTTCAAAGGTCAATGCAGATTATGACTGTAGCCATAAAATCAAAAAATACTTGCCCCTTGAGAGGAAGAATATAACTAATCTGGACAGCAATTAAAAATGGAGATATCATCTTGCTGATTAAAGTCTCTGTAGTCACAGTTATAGTTGTTATAGTAGCGATGTATGACTATGAGAATTGGATTATGAAGAAACCTGAGTTTCTCAGAATCTACAGTTTTAAAGTATTCTGTTGGAGATCTATTTTTGAATAAGAAGATCAAATCAGTCAATTTGTAAAAAAAATTTATCCAGGTTATTTACTGGAAGATCAAATACTGAAGCTAAAATTTGTTTTGACAATATAATGAAAAGTTGGAACTCATTTTTAAAGACTCTTATATTGGCCAAGATCAAAGAGAAAAGGAAAAGGAGAAAGCAGAATATGGGATTCATAAAGACTCTTATGAAAGGGTGGTGGCAGGATGATGGGAGAGTAGATAGGCATTTCTCTGACCTCTAACACAACTACAGAAGGCAAATAGTGATTCCCCTGAGCCCAAGCCACACCCACTAAGCACTGGAAGAAAGCCAGAAGCATTGGCACAATGTCAATGTGAAGTCACTCTTTTTTGTAAGGGAAGACAGGGACTATATACCCTTTGCCATAAGAGCAGACCTGAATCTTTAAAAATGAGAAAAAAAAGCAGAAAGAAGGGTTATCATAGATAACTTTTATGAAATCAGGAAGAACAGACCTCAAATCCTGATGAAACTAAAGGCAAAATACCTTTAGATGAAGTCCCAAAAGGTGATATTGGTTGGTCTCCATTTCACAAGACTCTTTTGGAAGAATTCAAAAAGCATTTTAAAAGAGTTAGAAGAAAAATGGGGAAAGGAAATGAGAGCTCTGGAAAAGAAACCACAGAAAATATCTGAAAAAAAAATACTCCTAAAAATAGTTTTTTTTTTTTTTTTTTTTTTTTTCTGAAGGGGAAACCGAACACAACTCCTTGAAAAAACAAAATGTGTGAAATATTTTTAAAATCCAATATCAAAGCAACTAAAGTTCAATTGGTCAAATGCAAAAGGAGATTTAACAAAAGCTAACTGAAAAAAATAAGTTAATAACAATTAAAATTGAACAAATGGAAGCCATTGAGTCAATGAAACATAATGAATCAGTCAAACAACAGCAAAAAAATAGAAGAAAATGCAAAATCTGTCATCAGAAAAATAACTGACTTGGAAAATATATCCAGGAGAGAATTATTGGACTCCATGAAAACTATAATGAAAAAAAGCTTGTAGAGAGTCACAGATAGTAAGGGAACACTAGGTGAGATATAAGATTTTCCAGCCCAGCCAGGGAACCAGGTAATTGTGTCTGATTTGCCTCTTCATGCCCCCCTATGGATGTCTTGGTCTTTCTGAGAAGTCAGGGAGCATGACAATCTGTGCTGTACTTGAAGCAGAGTTATGCTAACATGACAAATGGACATCTACACATAAATGGCAAGTTGTTTATGTTGTCCCGCATGTGCAGTATAGAGTAAGCACATGCATAGTGTGCTATAGTTATGTAGGGTATTAGGAAAAGAATATTGAGAGAATTTGGAATAAATGGACTCCATGTTTGACCATCCATTTGAATTCCACCTCTTCATGCCTCTCCTAATATCAAGGACTTCTGCTGGTACTGAGATCCTACAGTGAGATAGTTTGGATATTACAAAGACTATTCAACATCTTTAAAGAAATCACCAAGGAAAACTGTGCTGATAATCTAGAAGCAGAGAGTAAAATAGCCATTGAAAAATCTACTGATCAACTCCAAAAAAGAGATCCCAAAATAGAAACTACAATGAATATTGTTACTAAATTCCAGAATTATCAGATCAAGGAGAAAATATTGCAAGTAGCCAGAAACAATTCAAATATCAAGGAGCCACAATCAGGATTACCCAGGTTTCAGCAGCTAATGTTGAAAGGATTGAAGAGCTAGGAACTGTTTTTGTTGTTGTTGTTGTTGTTTGTTTGTTTGTTTAAGATTACAATGTTTACATCCCTACATGGGAAGGTAATATGCTTAACTCTTAAGCACTATATCTATGTTAGGTATAATGTTTGGTCTAGCTCCCTGGAGGACCTCAGGATCAGCCAAAGTCAGGATAAATCAAAGTGCTTGGTCTTTAGGGGGAGAATTGAAGGAGGCAGGCAAGGTGCCACATGACTTACCAAAGATGTATCCTAGATTGTTAAGTCAGGAGTCTCCAGCCTCTCTCCTCCTCATCCTGCTGCTAAGTGACTCTGACTTCACTTCCTCCACCCTCCAATCCTTCCTACCATTACCTCACTATCACCCATTCAGCAAGCCACAATCATGAGGAGAGCCATCATTTAAATATATGCTAATAGAGCCATTGTCTTACAGCAAATAGGTAATTAGCCTTAAGCACTCTGTTGTCTGATTCAAGCATATCTTTTTCAGAGTTTCAGTCCTCTACATCTACAGCTTTCTTTTGTTTTAGAACACAGGTGCTTATGCCCTCTCTGACTTCTCAGGAAAGGGCATGAAAACATTAAAAAGGAGGTGGTCATGCCCTCCTTGACTTGACAGGAAGAGAGATGAAAAACACCAAAGGGAATTGGGGAGTCAAGGCAGATATTGTTGTAGGTTTCTGGGATGAAGGATCTTACTAGAAACAGGTACACACAAACCCATCAGAATGGGAGGTATTACACAAGCACATAGCAATAAAGCATAGATTATTAGTGATGACACTCTCCACAGCTGGTGCAGGCTCAATGTGTGTACATGCAAGCAATGATATAACAAACAATATGAATGAACATGATATTGTAAAAGATTTCCATAAATCTTAGAAGGAGGATATATAAATAACTATCACACATATGCCTCCTTCAGTAGCCAAGAGACAGTCCAAAACTAATCTATTGTCCCTTACTTCACATGTCAGGGAATCCAATGATTCCTGCAGATTTTGAAATCCTGCAACAGTCTTATCATGTCTTAGGGAATCCAATGATTCCTGAGGGTTTTAAAGTCCTACAACAATCTTATCATGTGTCAGGGATACTAATGATATCTGAGGATTCTGAAGTCTTCCATCAGTCTCATTAACAATTTTTGATATCCATGAGTCAATTGCCATAAATGCCATGCTCTTTCTGTGGTGGGAACAACCAGTGATAGAACCACTTGGCGTTTCTTGTGTCTTCTCCTTCATTTCAGTCTCTTTCTGATGGACAAGGTGAATATGGCTCACTGGCACCCATCTGATTCCTTCTCCATATGTAGAGATATAAGCAAACCCTCTCCTCCAAGCAGTTAAGCTATCTGGTCCCTTCCATTCACCACTTTCTGGATCTCTCCACATCACCTGGTGATTATCTGAAGATAGTGGAGTTGTTCACACTGGAAACTGCCTTTATGGTGCGTTGCAAAATCTGTCTGCCGGAGTCAGTGAATCTTTATCAAAAATTAAGAAGTTAATTATATAAAGAGCTAAATTTAGAAGTTCTCTGGGGTTACCTGTGTCTCCCCCTTTCTTTTGGTTTTGGAGGAGCATCTTATTGTCTCTGTTTCTCATCTCTACTATTGCCCATCCTTGAGGATTAAAGGGTATGCCAGTGGTGTGTAAAACCTTACACTATGCACAAAAGTGTGCAAAATGTTTAGAGGTATATGCAGGTCCATTATCTGTTTTTATTGCTTGTAGCATACCCTAAATTGCAAATGCTTGTATAAGGAATTTAGTGACGACTCAGGCTGTCTATTTTGTTGCTGGTATTGCAAAAGTAAATCCTGAAAAGGTGTCTACCACAGCGTGGATAAAAGAAAGACAACCAAAAGATACATAATGGATCACATCCATTTACCAAATTTCATTGGGTCTCAAGCCACAAAGGTTTTTCCCCAGAGGGAGTGTAGGAATTCTCCCACTATTATAGTTTTGCTTTCTATTTCTTCTTGCAACTCTCTTAACTTCTCCTTTAGGAGGTTAGATGCTATACCACATGGTGCATATGTGTTTAATATTGATATAGCTTCATTGTCTATGTCCAATGATTCCTGAGGGTTTTAAAGTCCAACAATTTTCAATGTCCATGAGTCAAACACCATGACTGCCATGCTCTTTCAGTGGTGGGCACAATCAGCAATGGAAGCACTCAATGTTTCTTGGGTCTTCTCCTTCGTTTCAAGAGTCTGCTTCATCTCTCTGCAATGGACAAGGTGAATATGGCTCATTAGCATCCATCTGATTCCTTCTCCACCTATGGAGATACATGCAACCTTCTTCCCCAAGCAGTTAGCCTATCTGGTCCTTTCGATTGACTACTTTCTGGGTCTCTCCACATCACCTGGCAATTATCTAAAGATAGCGGAGCTGCTTGCACTGGACACTGCCCTTCCAGTGGGTTGTAAAACCTGTCTGCCAGAGCCAGTGCATCTTTGTCAAAAATCAAGAAGTTAATAGTATAAAGGGCTGGATTTAGAAGTTCTCTAGGGTTACCTGTGTCTTCCCCTTTCTTTTGTTTTTGGAGGATCATCTTAATATCTCTGTTTCTCCTCTCTACTATTGCCTGTCCTTGAGGATTAAAAGGTATGCCACTGGTGTGTAAAATCTTATACTGTGCACAAAAGTGTGCAAAGTGTTTTGAAGTATAAGCAGGACCATTGTCTGTTTTTATTGATTGTGGCACACCCATAATGGCAAATGCTTGTGTGAAGAATTCAATGACCACTTGGGCTGTCTCTTTTGCTTCTGGTATTGCAAAAGTGATAGGCACCTGAAAAGGTGTCTACCACAAGGTGGATAAAAGACAGACGACCAAAAGATATATAATGAGTCACATCCATTTGCCAGATTTCACTGGGTCTCAAACCATGAGGGTTCTTCCCTGGAGGCAGTGTAGGAGCGTGGAAAGGAAAGCAAGCTGTACAGGCTTTTACTATGCTCCTAGCTTCCTCTCTTGTTATTCTAAATTGTAAACATAAAGCTCAAGCACACTGATGATATTTACAATGAGATTCTTGGCCTGCCTGGAATAAAGGAGTATTGGCCAACATAGTTTAGAAGGTGATCTGCCTTTGAATTTCCATTGAAAATAGGACCTGGATGTCCACATTAGAGTGGATTTGCAAGATATAAATCTTAACTGGATGCTTTCTCACTTGCTCTTGAAGTTCCTTAAAGCGCTGATATATATTGGAACTACAAATTTTATTTGGACCGTTGCAATTCTTTGTATCACACCCACTGAATAGGCTAAATCAGATATTATATTTATATCTCCTGGATAATAAATAAGAACTAGAATGATTGAATACAATTCATTCTACTGAGTGGATTGGAAAGGAGTTCTGACTATAGTTGTCATGAGAATACACAGCACAAATGTTATATTTTGATCCATCTGTAAAGATAGTTGGCCCTTTAAGAGGAACTTTAGAAACCTTTTCTTCAAGGGGTTCTGACTTGTGATTCAGTCTGCTTTCTGCCTTTGCTTAACGGGATAGATCATCTCATTTATATTTATGGTTAAAATTACTAATTATGTATTTCCTACCATATTATTATTCCCAAATTATACTTTTCTTTTTCTTTCCCACTCCCAAATCTCTCAGTTTTAAACTTATGGACCCCACTTCTGTCACTCTGCTCACACTCTTTAGGATTCCTTTCTCCCCTTTTTGTATCTTTTACCCTTTTTTGTACTCTTCCATTATTACTCTTTTCTTTTTCCCTTTCCCCTCTCCCTTTTTTATGAGGTGAGAGAACATTCTCTGTCAAAGAAATATGTCAATTATTTTCCTTTTGAGGCAACTGTGATGAGAGTAAGATTCACACAATATTCCTCCTCCTCCTCTCTTAATTCCCTCAGATATGATAGGTTTCCTTTGCCTTTTCATGGTATGTAGTTTCCCTTTCTTATCCCCAACTTTCACCTTTTTCTGACACTATCCACTTTCCATTTCTACTTCCCTTTTTTATGTTATATCAATAAAATCAAATTATACAAATAGTCTTTATGTATATCCACAACAGAAATACAGTTCTCAAGAGTTCCTTTTACCTTTTTCTGCTTCTCTTGAGTCCTATGGTTGGAGATCAATTTTTTTTTTCTTTAGATCTGCATTTTTCCTTAGAAACAATTGGAATTCATCTGTTTCATTAATGGCCATCTTCTTCCATGGAAGTAAATGCTCAACTTGGCTGGGTAATTTATTCTTGGTTGCATTCCTAGTTCTTTTGCCTTTCAGAATATCAGATTTCAGGCCCTTTGAACCTTTAATGTAGGTGCAAAAAAGATCTTGGGTCATCCTTATTTTGCCATCTCAGTATTTGAATTGCTTTTTCTGGCTGCTTGTAACATTTTTCCTTAGTCTGATAGTTCTGAAATTTGACCACAATATTTCTTGGAGTTTTTATTTTAGGGTCTTTTTCAGAAGGTGTTTGATGAATTCTTTCAATGCCTTTTTTACCTTCTGATTCTATTATATCTGGACAATTCTCTTTGATGATTTCCTGGAAAATAATATCTAGACTCTTTATTTTTCATCATATTTTTGGGAAGTCCAATAATCCTCAGATTATCTCTCCTAGTTTCCAGGTCTGTTGTTTTTCCAAGTAGATATTTAATGCTTTTTTTCCTAATTTTTTCTTTTTTTTTTTCTTTTTTTTTTTTTGGTTTTGCTTGAGTGATTCTTGATGTCTCAATGAATCATTGATTTATTTCAGTTCTGTGTTTTAATGAGTTATTTTCTTCATTATTTTTTTTACTTCATTTTGTATATGTCCAATTGAGTTTTAAATGAGTGTTTTGCTCTATGCAATTTTTTTTTCCATTTCACTATTTTTTTTAGTGAATTGTTTTATTTTTCCAATTCACAAATCCCACTTTCTTGAGAATTCTTTATCTTTTCCAATTCACTTTCCTGGGATTTTTTTATCTTTTCCAATTCACAAATTCTATTTCCCTGTGCTTCCTGGGAATTCTTTACATTTTCTAATTTTCACATTTTCACAAAGTTGTTTCTTGCATAGCTTCTCTTTCATTTCCCATTTTTCTTCTAACTCTCTTTTAAGATTTTTAATGGTCTCTTCTAGAAGAGCGTTATGTGATGGGGGCCAGGTAACATTCCTCTTTGGTATATTGTTTGGAGACTCTTTGCTATTAGTCTCCTTGATGTTGCAAACCTGCTCTCTTACTGTATAGAAGCTATCAATCATTCTTTTGTTTTTTTGTAACTCATTTTTTAAAGTCTGTAGGGTATGCCTTCAGGGCAAAGAGGTTACCAGCTTCCTCTGCAAAGCAGGGATAGGTATAAATGGGCTGCAAAGAGCAGTGAGGTATGGGAGTGCTCTGGGGAAAAGTTTCCTCTCACTAGAAGTGATTCATACTTGGTTAGCATGGGCTGAGCTCCAGAAGTGCCCCGTGAAGAATGCCACTGCGTGGATTAGTGAGTGCCCTGAGGCTAGATGCTGAGCAGAGAAAGTGTCACTAACCCAGGCCAAAGCCAACTGGGAGCTGTGAGTATTAGCAACTGCCCAGTATAGCCCTGCAGGGACTGGAAGTGTCTCTGCCTAGGGAAGCATAGTTGCCCTATGGAAGTCCTATTGCCCCAGGCTGAGTATTCCCCACTGTGCAGATTAGAGGCTACCCTGGACTGTGCCTACCTACCATGCAGATTTGTAACTGCCCCAAGCAAGTCCTTTACTGCAGAATGTGGGTACAGAGCTGTGTTACAGTCTGGGCTAAGTCACTTGCTTCAGGTTTTGGGTGGGTATAGCCAGTTCCTGTTAGGTTCTGGCATTTTTTAGAGTACCTTCTGCCTTTGGCTTTAATTTCTCTGCTGATCTGCTTTTTTGCAACCAAGGCAGAGCAATCAACCTATGCCAGAGTCACCTCTGTAATTTTCTTACCTCAGAAAGTCTACTCAGTTTGCTATCCTCTCCTATTTCCATTTGCACTGATCTGAGCCGGCCTCTCAGGACAAATCTGTCCTGCTGATCTTCCAGATTATCTTCAGCTGGTAAATTGTTGTACTTCTAATATGATCCGTAATAATCACAGCAGTGCTACTTCTTCTATAACTACTCATATTAGCAGCCGGTATCACAATACTCTTAACAGACCACAACCTCAAAATGACATTTTTTGACCCTGCTGGTGGAGGAGACCCAATTCTATATCAACACTTATTCTGATTCTTTGGTTACCAAATTTTTTGGTCATGAATTTTACCAGTCTAGCACTATTTTTGAGGCTGAATTAAATAATTGGTTGTGAGGTTATGAGAGGAGCTTAGAAAGTTGTGTGTGCCTTCTTCACCATCTTGGCTCCACTCCCTAATATCCAAAATTTATGATGAATAAGAGAATCTTGATTTAAT